>NC_142870.1:110411666-110752500 GCF_051225735.1 Oryctolagus cuniculus | reverse complement strand
GATAGGGTCTTGGGCAGGAAGTGATAATTACGTTGCAAAAGAATAAGTAGGAATTTGCCAAACATATTAGATAGGGATCTGTGTGTGTGTGTGTGTGTGTATGTATGTTCAGGAGGACTAACACAAGCAGAGATCACATAGACCCAAAGGAGGAGAGGAGTTTGGGCTGTTGGAAGAATGAATGAGGCCCAATGTGGCTGCAATGTAGCCAGCAGACAGGGAGTGACAAGAGTAAGGCTGGAGGGAGCCAGGTCCAGCCTGTGCAAGGCCTTGAAGTCTCTCCCAAAGGTTACGACCCGCATAAACCTCTACAACTGGGGAAGGCACAGGAAGTAAAGCACCACAGCTATGAGCCAACGTCCTCATCGTGAAGACGTGCCGGTGAGTGAGGTGCCTCCTTTTCAGGCCTTCTCTTACCTCAAAAGAGACGTTTGACTGATTCTGTGGAAACTGTTTTGAAAGCAGCACATCTGATGAAAGATCTCCTAAAAACCATACCACTATCGCTTCTCGGCCTTTTGGCTAAGATCAAGTGTAAAAACCATACCACTGTAAGGTCCTCTAAATTCTCATGGTCTTTTTCTTATGGAACTTGAAAAGCCCTCCACACAGGGAAGGCAACTGGCATCACCACTCACTCACTCTGCCAGGCACTGCGCTGGATGGGTTCTTAACTGGGAAAACAGAGTAAATAAATTGCCAACATGAGAAAACTACAGCGAGGTCCAAATCCTAGACCCTTTGATGCCAAAGGCTATATGCTCTCCACAGTAAGACAGCAGCTTTTTTTCCATGTCAACCCGCCCTTCAGTCAAAATGTGTTCATCACCTTAAACTCAGTATGAAAAATAAAATGCAGTGATGGTTTTATGCAGGTTGCCAAAGACTAACAAATTTAAATGTGAAAAATTCAAATGAAATCACTTTTTTTCAGGCAAACAAGGTGCTCCACTCTTTTTATTTTAATCGAAAGGACTTCTTTGTCACTTACACTGTCCTATGAATAACTTTCATCCTAACCTTCCTCACAAACTACTGAGCTCTGCCCACTAGTATGCCTTCCACGGGGCAATGTGAATTCTCTAAGAACTATCTAGACATTCCGTGGCAGTAAGGAAGATCCTTTTCTCTTCAAAAGGATCTAAGAGGCAGGCATTTGGCTTGCTGGTTAGACACCTCTTGAGACACCTGCATCCCATATCAGCGTGCCTGGGTTCCAGGTCCTGTTCCGCTTCTGCTAATGTGCACCCTGGGAGCCAGCGGCTAATGGCTCAAATTCTTGGGTCCCTGCTACCTATGCAGGAGACATCGTCTGAGTTCCCAGCTCCTGGTTTTGGCCTGGCCTCGTCCCAACTATTACAAGCATTTAGGAGAGTGAACCGGCAGAGGGGAGAGGTCTATTTCTCTCTGTCTCTGTCTCTCTCCAACCCTCCACCTTTCAAAAATTATTAAGTAATGAAAATTTTAAAAGAGAAAGAAATATGCAGACAATATGCTGTCCCCTTGCAATCTGTCCCTCCTCTGCTCCTTGCCTTTCTTACTTACTCTCTGCCCAGGACTCACTGCCCCTAGACCCATCCCTGCCATCGACCTCCATCTTTCCACTTTCCTGTCTCTTCAGTCATTTCTCCCATACCTCTCTGGCTTCGTATAAATAAGCAGACTTTCATAAACATCACCAGCCATTTTCCCTCCCACCAACCATGCTACAGGAGCCCTTAGTGTTTCTCTGCTTTGTTTGTCTATTCTGGTTAGTGATATGACTACATGTTCACCAAAGAGACAGAGGGTTTTACGTCTCAAAAAGGAGGTAAAAGGAGATGCACTATTTCTGAGACCCATTCAGAAGTCCTGTGCTTTCCAAGGGGGCTGCACCCTGGAAGACGAAGGGATAGATCTGGGTGTGGGAGCCTCCTGTCTGACCGCTGCTGTGTCCATGATCAACACGTCCAAGGACTGCACCTGGCTTCAGTTCTTGTGGGGATGAGAGGTTGCTTTTTATGAGTATTTTGTGTTTTTTTGCTGTTTTCACTGTGTTTTGTTTTATTTTCATTATCCTCATTAATAACACATGGCACAGACTCTTAAGACTTCCATACATCATAAATTAACAACATAGGAGTATATATTTCTTTTATAACCAGGAAAAGGAATTAAATTTCATGACATTGAATATGCCTCCGAACAAAAAAGCCAACCACTACCCCAGCATGACAGAATACCTCCATTTAAATAAAAAAAAAAAGCTAAGAAATTAAAACTGAACACAAATTGACTACTGTGTTGCTATTGTGGATATTAGCTAGTTCATGACTTTCAGTTATTTTTTTAAAAGATTTTTGTATTTTATTCATTTTAAAGCCAGAGTCACAGAGAGACAGAAAAAAAAAAAAAGAGAGAGAGAGATCTTCCATTTGCTGGCTCATTCCCCAAATCGCTGGAACAGCCAGGGCTGGGCCAAGCCAGAGGCAGGAGCCAGGAGCTTCTTCCAGGTCTCCCACATGGGTGCTAGGGCCCAAGCACTTGGCCATCCTCCACTGCTTTCCCAGGTGCATTAGCAAGAAGCTGGATCATAAATGGAGAAGCCAAGTCTCAAACCAAGCACCCATATGGGAGGCCAGCATTGCAAGTAGCAGCTCAACCCACTGCATCACACCCCCAACCCCAGTTTTCAGTTGTGTAAGTTGGCTTGCTATGTCATGTTGGCTGTTATAAACAATTCTGAGACAAGGTTAAGATGGAGCACAAAAAAGGAAATAGAAAAAAATTTCACAATGTCTAGAATACAATTTGTCTATTCCAAAAATGCGAGGATAAATATATATTATGTGATTCCAAAGGCAATTGCATAAATCTCCTCAATATCTTCCACTAACTCTTTGGACACTCCCCTAGGCAGGGAATTCTTTTGTTTGTATTATGTCAAGATAGTATGAATATCCGTACAATAACAGCTATGTGGTGAGGTGCAAGCTTTTCATTCGTATCAATATGGAGAAAGCAGGTTTCATTCTTAGCTAAGTATGAGTCAATCTCTCTAATACTATGTCTCAAAGATCTGTCACCCCAATAGTTGTTATTCCCATTAGGTGTTGATGGCTTTTGTTTGTTCTTTTGTCATTGTTTGGAGGTAGGGGAAGAGGTTTAAAGTAAAATTCTCGGATCACATTCTGCATTGGGAATTAATATATAGATGAAAGGGAGTATGTTCTCTCTCTCCCTGGAAATGCAGCCTTAACACTTCATGCACACGTGTCAAGTGCTTCATTACATTTCCAGTCACTGTAAAGTAAAAGTTTCTCTTACCTTCTCCACCACCATTTTATATATATAAAGGTTCCAAGTCTCACAGCCTATTCTCCCAGCTCTATGGGCTGCTTTCAAACTAAATCCTCACACACAAATTAGGAAACATTGGGGGTTTTTACACACCCGTGTCATTCACTACAGAACTTTCTTATAGGATGAAGTCACTCATCACAAAGTCAGTACCGGCTGTCTCCTTGGCAGTTCATATTACTAAAAAAGCATCAGCTAAACTGAAAAAACAAAAAGGACTTCACATGAACCTGCTCTGAGCAAGCTCTTGGTATTTTACTTCTGGTGAATAACACTGTGATATTGTACATGTTTTAGTTCTGGAAATCCAAAACATTAAAATTGATAGACCTTTTAAATCTATGATCATGAACCAGGAACTTGCCAATATTTCTAATGGAAGTCTCCAAAAGTACATAACAATACATATATTGACTTCTTGTTTCAGTGAGTATCAAGATTAATTGTCCCTGTAAAGGTAAATAAATATTGACAGAGGTTTCACTTTGGTCCATATTTCCCACTTGGGTCAATAAATCTTGGTATTCACCTCAACTAAAGTCAATATCAGATGATTATTAATTCATGGTATACTCAACCAGCAGCCAGAACTACAACTTAACATATGGAGTGTAGTTATGTAAGCCAATTTACATTGAAATAAACACATGAAATGAAAAGGCACTGATTGTTTCATATACATACCTGATGGAAGTAAAAGTGCAATCTACAGATATCAGACATAGGAAAGTATATATTGTTGCTTTAATATGTTTACATTTGTCTAATGTACAAAAACCAATTCCTTTCAATTCAACATTTGCTTTGCAGATAAATCACAATCTTGTTGGCACTTATTAATTAGTTTTCTCTCTATGTATAAATGTGTATATGAGAAAGAAACAGCAGAAATGAGAGATATTTTAAAAATAAGAAAGAAAACAAGAGTGAAGTAGGCAAGAAAGATAAAATAGAGTTGAAAAACAAAGCCAAAGAAGAACTTGGTAAAAAGAACTGCTTGGGGAGGGGAGGGGTGCACAGGGAGAAGAAGAAGGTAACAGAATCAGAGAGGTAAAAGTAAAAGATCACAACTGATTAACTGTATATTTCCATAAAATAGCAAAAATATTTATTTTTTCCCACTACTCTTCTCCATTTAAAAAGTTGGTTTCCCCAACTCTAATTACTTAGACATCATAAATTTTCTAGCTTTTCATCCAAGATCTAAAATGCAAAAAGCTGTTAACTTATATAAATAACTCAAAGAAAATTCAGAGTGAATATTTTTACACAGTAAATTTAAAATAAATTCATTTAAGTTTTACGAGATGGAGACATCTCAACTACCAAGGCAAAAATAATTAAATGTTACTAGTAGATTGATGTTTCATACGCAATTATGGCACTTTTTATTTCCTGTTAGGCATACCAATATTTGAAGACTAGCTGCTTAAAAAATATAGCTCATCAACATTAGAAATTGACAAGCATATCAATGTTACACTATCGATCTTGATAGTGTAACATCTCAGATACATTTGTAGTAAAGCAATCTTCAACACTGATAACATTAGTCCTTTGATATTATCTAGGGAGAGCCTGGACCATTAACTGAATTCAGTTTCACATTCATGAAACTCTGCATTTCTGATTTTTACTGTTGTTCCTTTAAATCAAAATATAGTCAAAACAACACCTATCTTTGCCTTTCAAAATTTGATAGTAGCCAGAAATTTCTGATTAGTATTTATATTAACTGATCGCTTTGGATTTGATAAAATATTTTAAAGTGCAAATTTATCTTAAACATGACACATTTTCTAGGGAATGCCTAGAATATGTAAACTGGCCCATATGTGGGCCAGTTCAAGTCCCAGCTGCTCCACTTCTGATTCAATTTCCTGCTAATGCACTTGGGAAAGCAGCAGAAGATGGCTCAAATGCTTGGCGCCCTGCCACTGAGGTAGGAGACCGCATGGAATTCCAGGCTCCTGGCTTCTGTCTGGCCCAGTCCCAACTCTCATGGCCATTTGAGGAATAAATCAACAAATGGAAGATCTTATTCTCCCTCTTCTCTCTCTCTCTCTCTCTGCCTTTCAAACAAATAAATAAATTTTTTTAAAATAATAAATTTTCTAAGGATTATGAGTCATTCATTAACTTACATTTACCAACCAAGAGGAAGTGATAGTATCTTAGAAAAGTGAATTACAATAAAACACCTTTAGATATCTTAGACACTTCCCTGAATCACTAAGAAAATTTTGGAAGACAAAAGGAAATGTGAAAATCATCCCTTCTAGCATTTTCACCTTAAAAATAGGGAAACCAAAGCAAGAGAGAAAATACTCAACTAATTACTATCAAAGGAAATGAAAACCCACATCTCACTGTCTTACTAAAAAGGCACTGTGATCAGATGCTCTTCCTTTACTTTTACCTTCAAAAAGACAATTTGGCAATGATATAGACAATATTACATTTAGCTAATAAGTCCCCTAATATTTATGACTTTCAAACAAGTAAGCTTTTCAAAAGAGGCATAAATTCAGTTTTTCCTGGATGGATGGATGCATGGATGGATGGATGGATAAATAGATGATAGATAGATAGATAGATAGATAGCTTTCCAAAGGTTCATGGAAAGTGACTTTAAAAGTTAAGAGTATCTTGGTGTAAAAATTTTTGAAATCTATGCATTTTTTCATAACAATATTTTCCATGAATTTTTTTAAAAGATTTATTTTATTTATTTGAAAGACAGAGTTACATAGAGGTAGAGCCAGAGAGAAAGAGAGACAGAGAGACAGAGAGAGATCTTCCATCCGCTGATTCACACCCCAAATAGCTGCAATGGCCAGAGCTGAGCTGATCTGAAGCCAGAGTCAGGGGCTTCCCCCAGGTCTCCCACGTGGATGCAGGGGCCCAAGGACTTGGGCCATCTTCTACTGCTTTCCCAGGCCATAGCAGAGATCTGGATCAGAAATGCAGCAGTGCCGGCGCCACGGCTCAATAGGCTAATCCTCCGCCTTGCGGCGCCGGCACACCGGGTTCTAGTCCTGGTCGGGGCTCCGGATTCTGTCCTGGTTGCCCCTCTTCCAGTCCAGCTCTCTGCTGTGGCCAGGGAGTGCAGTGGAGGATGGCCCAAGTACTTGAGCCCTGCATCCACATAGGAGACAGGTGAAGCACCTGGCTCCTGGCTTCGGATCAGCGCAGTGCCAGTCGCAGCGGCCATTGGAGGGTGAACCAATGGAAAAGGAAGACCTTTCTCTCTGTCTCTCTCTCTCACTGTCCACTCTGCCTGTCAAAAAAAAAAAAAAAAAAAAGTGCAGCAGCCTGGACCTGAACCAGCGCCCATATGGGATGCTGGTGCTGCAGGCCAGGGCTTTAATCCACTGTGCCACAGTGCTGGCCCCTCCATGAACTTTTTGAAGATCTCCTAATATATGTGGATTTCAAAAAAATGTACCAAAATAAGCTTATATTTTGAATCCCATTTTTCAGAAACTTTTTAAATTTCCTCATATCCTATCCTACAATTCTGCTAACTTTGATGTGGTTGTTAGTGTGGAAATATAAAGAGTCTAGGAAACAAAGTGATAAAGTCCTTTGTGCTTTTAATTATTCTTCAGGGGACTGGCACTGTGTCACAGTGGGTAAAGCTGCCACCTGTGACGCCTACATCCCATATGGGCTCCCATTCAAGATCCAGCTGCTCCACTTCTGATTCAGCCTGTTAATGGCCTGGGAAAGCAGTGGAAGATGGCCCAGGTGTTTGGGCCCCTGTATCCAAATGAGAGACCTGGGAGAAGCTCCTGGCTCCTGGCTTCAACCTGGCCCAACCCTGGTCATTGCAGCCATTTAGGAAATGAACTTGTGATGAAAGATCTGTCTCTGTCTCTCCCTCTCACTCTGTAACTCTGACTTTCAAATAGATAAATAAATCTTTGTTGTTTTGTTTTTTTTTTTTTGACAGGCAGAGTGGACAGTGAGAGAGAGAGACAGAGAGAGAAAGGTCTTCCTTTGCCGTTGGTTCACCCTCCAATGGCCGCCGCTGCAACCGGCGCACCGCGCTGATCCGATGGCAGGAGCCAGGAGCCAGGTGCTTTTCCTGGTCTCCCATGGGGTGCAGGGCCCAAGCACCTGGGCCATCCTCCACTGCACTCCCTGGCCATAGCAGAGAGCTGGCCTGGAAGAGGGGCAACCGGGACAGAATCCGGCGCCCCGACCGGGACTAGAACCCGGTGTGCCGGCGCCGCAAGGTGGAGGATTAGCCTATTGAGCCACGGCGCCGGCTCAAATAGATAAATAAATCTTTAAAAAATTATTCTTCAGAAACAAACCAACAAAGAACCATAAAAACAAAATAATGCTGAACCTAAGCCTGAAATCACTTCTCTACAATGCCTGAGTTGGGGTTTGAATAACAGACAAGATTTACCAGATAAAGGGAAATAGGCAATGATAAAGCAGCATATCTGGAATGACACTGAAACAAGAGTACAGGATAGAGTCCATGTTGCACGATTTCCAGCTTAAACGTTACATGTCTGTGAGAAAAGAGAGCTGAGGATAGAAAACACAAAGCAGGGGTCAGATCTCTCCAAGTGCTTGGAGCTCATCTTTTAACTTCACAGTAAGCCATAAAGAATTCATGTGATCGGAATATCCTTTGAGAAAGATCATTTTGGCAGCAATGTTGAGGATATATGGGGGAAAAAAGGGGTTCTGGTTTCAGAATGATCAGTTGAAAGTAATTTTTTATCATCCAAGAGGGAACAGAGAACACCTGGGTAACTAACTGACGTGGGTTATTACAGAGGGGAGAAAGCGGGCTCGATCCCGGGATTTGGCTAGGGATAGCAAGAGAGGAACAGAGTCAGTCTGCAGCTCTCAAACTACGGAAACAAACCTAAAATGAAGGGACTTCGAACAGTTTGTGGAAAATGTGTATTATACAAAGTCACACAGCAATTTCAAAAAAAACATTTTGCAACCAAAATAAACTTGTCTTTTAATTCCATTTCCTTGGACTTCTTAAAGTTCTCTTTTACTGCTCCTGAGTGGCATTATCTCAGTGAAGGCTCTGTAAGTTTCCCTCAGATGTCAAAGTGAGCTCACAGCTCAACGTAGGAGAGGACAAGCAGACACATGAAATTTCCAGATTAAACAGAACATGGTAGACCTGCAGAACAATCTGATAGGACTATAAAATATTTCTTTAATAATTAGAAATGTTAAAAAATATGCAAAACCAAAAAAAGAGTATGTTATTTTCTAATAACTTATTTTTGAAAGCCAAACAGAGCATAATGATTTTAAAAGTATAGTCACTGTAAGAGAAATATCCATATGTGAGCTAACACCAGAAACAACTAGAGAGAAAGTATAAAAATCAGACTGCTAAGAGGAGCTATAATAAACTGACAATGGGATCCTTAGCAACAACAATAGAAGAATTCAAAACAGAATAATATTATCAGTGTACTGGGAAGGAAGAACAGTCAACCTTGCATTGTATGGTCCAAAAAAACTATTATTAAAATGAGAGTGAAATAAAGACATTTTCAAACAAAGGCAAAGAGAATGTATGACTCACAAAACATTGCTAAAAGAATAGTAAAAAATATACTTCAAGAGGAATGATATTGAACCCAGGAGGAAGAAGTAAGATACAAGGAACAATGGTGAGAAAACAGATTGGTAAATAACATGTATAAATCTAAATAGTCAGTCACCCACTGCATTAATAGGAATGACTCATTTGGAAATCACAGGTACAAGGTGAAGGTAAAACCCTGGGCAGTGATTTGCATGTAGGTTGGAGAGGGGACAATCTGGTTTCAAGTGCTCTACAGTGCCCACACATTTCAGAAAGGGAAACTATTGTGCAATGTGGCACTTTGCTAAGTATTTACATTAAATATTTACTAGAGCTTATTCAAAGAACACAAATAGTGTATAATAGAGGAGAATAAAACTAAAGAAATTAAGAACTAAGAAAATTCAGTTAATCCTACAAGAAGGAATAAAAAGAGAAAAAGAAACAAGTGAAAAAAACAGAGCAAATACAAAACAGAAAAGAAGATAAAAGAAAGAAATCCCAACAGATGCCTAATCATAATAGACAGAGACTAGTAGAAAGACAATGACAGATTTTATTCAGAAAACAAAATCCACATATATGCTGTTCAAGAAAGATAGATGCAAAAAAAAAAAAAAACCTCAGATAGTTTGGAAATTAATGGTGAAGGAAAGACGTACCAAAAGAAAGCCACAGTAGCAATATGAATACAAAATGCAGTATACTTCAATGAAAAAAGTCATTATTCTCTCATTATTACAAAATGCAAAAGAGAAACTTATCAGAAAGGTATAGTACAGTATTTGTGTGGGGAGCAAACCGGACTGGACTGAGTTACTGGAATTAAGACTTATTCTATGCATCTGCTCTCCCACAATATGGCGCTGGGAGAGAAGTAAACAGCTTCCGCACAGCTGCCTCCAGTTCAACCAATAAACTGTAGGACTTGCTCCTGATTGGAGAGCAGCGTACTCGGCGTGTGGGCAGCCGAGTTGGGATTGGCGGAGGAGGACTATAAAGGAGGAGAGAGACGGCATGTACCGGGAACATCTATGGGGAACATCTAAGGGAACCCGTGCAGCCCCCGAGAGAGCCGGCCGGCGGTGTGCCGCTCCCCTGCGGAAGTGGGGAATGCGGCCAGGGGGAACTGCCCTTCCACGGAGGTGGAAGGGATGGTAGCCAACCCGGGAAGAACCAGCAGCAAACCCGGGGAGGGCCGAGCAGATGAAAGAACAGCGCAGGGTCCTGTGTTGCTCCTCCACAGAACAGTGAAAACTTCCCAAAAGACTATAAGAAAACCATAAACCAATTATCCAGGAATCGCTTCTTTCAGCAATGCACTTAGAATTCAATTACCAGTCAGACTCCAGATTTCCAACAAAACTAGCTTTATGATAAAGACATGTATACCAACCTCAAGTGGATTTGGGGGATTACACAATAAATTTTTGTTTTCTTCATCACTCCTTCCGGTTTCATGTTCCAATTAGAAACATCGACTGCCCAAGATCAAATATCCAATAGCTCTGAATCACATCACATTTATCTATTGTCCATTATGAAGCTGGGTTTTTTTAATGCTCGTTCAACAGGTAATATGATTCCATCCATTTTTTGCTATACTTCGCCCTGCTTATTAAAAGAATACTTATATATTAGACATAGACTTTTATTTAGGACTAATAAACTTAAAGATAAATGCTTTTAACATTCCTGAGTTTGATACATTAATAAAGTCCTCAGTTTTGCTCAGCACAGACACACATCCAGTTTCCTAGGGTCAAAGACATAACCCCATTGACACTGAAGAAGAGTTTGAAATGTGAGGCTACTTGGATTTTGCAGTAAGTGGGAATGAAGGGAAGTTGGGAGGTAAGAAGGAATTACTTCTTTATGAAAAGCGAAATATGAGCTAATCAATCAACTCAGAAATAACATCAAGTCAGTTGTGTGACAACACAACATGTTGAACAAATGGGTCACTTTTCTGCTCATTCTTAGGCCCAATTCTAAAGCCATAATTACAGATTTAGCCAGATTCAAGTCATGCCATTTAGAGAAAATTGTTGCAGAATTTCTGTCCTAAATCATCTGTAAAAATCTCTAACTTCAGTGTATTTCCAACTTAAGTAGGAAATACAGAATTACATGTGATAAGCATTTATAGTCACAAAGTGATATAAAAGATCAAGTAGTTATTTAACAGATTTGTATTTAATACCATCATTAAATAATACTGCCTAAAATATTGTTGCAGAAATGAGAATTAAATGGATAAACACTAAAATTAATATCTATTTAGAAACATAAGCCTCCATCCCTCTCTATTCTTATTTAAGAATAGAAAGCTATAGTCAGAACACTGTGCAATCTTACTGTCCAAGCACCAAAACTTTAACAAAATGTATTTAGGTCACTGTATTCTGTATTTTTCCTTGCCACCAACTATATTGCACAACTTCATTTATCATTAAAAAAAACTTTTATGTATTTTCAGGTCCTAAACACTGGGCTCATAGACAGAGCTTAGCTAGGTTATAAGTTATGGTTTATTTGATCAAGTAGCATGCCTTATAAAACTTGATTCTAAAAATCTGTGCAACAATAGGTCATTTTATTTTCCTTATCTTTGAAATGAATAATTGAACTTTTAATCTCTTGTAAGATCTAAACCAAGCCTCTCCCTTCTCAGACAGCACTGGGAGCTCCCATCAGTAACAAAAACACATGGCTGCCTCCTTCATTTTGTAGTTCCCTTAGAATCTAGTGATGAATGCTGCACTCTGCTTTGAACACTGCCTTACATACTTAAAAAAAAAGAAAGAAAGAAATATGCACTGGAGTGAGCGTTTGGTGTAGCAGTTAACACACCACTTGGGACACCCACCGCCCTATCGACTGCCTGGCTACCCTCCTGATTCCAGCTTTCTGCTGATGTGCACCCTGGGAGACAGGAAATGATGGCTCAGGTAGTTGGGACTCTACCACCCACGTGGGAGACCTAGATTGAGTTTCCAGCTAAGAGATGTCTCTTGCTCTCTCCTTCTCCCTCTCCCTCTCTCCCTTTCAGATAAATAAAATAAGCTTTCAAATATATATACATATATATGTAAGTTATCCATGTAATGGATAACTTAAGTTTCTAAGAAAGAAAACGATTTCATCTGTAGTAGCGTTTGACTCATGTGCGATACTGAATGAAACCGCAGCAGCCCTGACATCTTACGAATAGGGAAATGAGAGAGCACGTTAAAGGCAGCTTGACAGCAAGAATGAAGATTCAACTTAAGCTGTTGAAAGGCTAACAAGATAAAGACAGGCAGGAGAGAGTCTCGGTAAATGTGATGAAATAGGGCCTGAAGGGAAGGAACCATCGAGAGATTGACGAGTATACACTTTGAAACAGAAGATGAATGTGTTCAACCTGACAGTAACATGTGGCTAAATTAATCAAAGTACCAATAGCCTTAAACGGTAGGAAAGAACACAGATTTATGCAGCAATCATCTTTGATGGTAGGTGTGAAATTTTAGAGCAAAGAGGTGGAGATTTTGAGACACAATGCTTTCTATGATTGTACAGCATTCTCATAACCTGTGAAAGTGGCTGCTAAACACTGTCTCCTCTGCTTGCCTCATGTTTTATTTCTTCCAATTTCAACTTTGAAAACGGGAGTTGTACCAGTTTTTAGCACTCCAAGGAAATATTTCATGTTTAAGTGTTTTTGCCATTGCAATTTTCAATGATGTATTTTTGTGGGGAAAATTCTCAAAGAGCAGGCTTAACAAACTGATAGCTTATGCTGATCAGTTCGCCTCTCTAGTTCCCAAGGACGTGATCATCCCCAATGAACATACCCACTCTTTGTCTTACTCTTGATCCAAGCTACTCTTTCTTGCAAAAATGTATCCTGAGAAGTCGGATGCCACAAGTTCTAAATGTTGGGGACATACAACAGAGAAGAGACAAAAAATATTTTCAAAACATTCTCAAAGGTACATAGAGAAACACATTAGCCCTTAGCCAGCTAAAATGACCAGCTGGTGGTGGGCATTTGGCACAGTGTTTAAGACACTGCTTTGGGTGCCCAGATCCCATATTGGAGTGGCTGGGCTCCAGTCCCAGTTTCATTTCTGATCCAGTTTCCTGCTAATGCATACCCTGGGAGGCAACAGTGATGATTCAAGTACTTGGGTTCCTGCCATCCACATGGGAGATCTTTGCCTGATGCAGGTGTTTGGGGAGTGAACCAGTGGATGGAGACCTCTCACTGATGTGCATTTCTCTGTCTCTCTCTCTCTCTCTCTCTCTCTCTCTCCCCACCCCTTCACTCCCCCTCTTCCCTTTAAATACCAAATACACTCATCACAGAAGTTTTATCATATCCATTGAGATTTTCCTGCTTTAACCTGTATCCATCAACCAATTAAGAGCATAGCCTTTTTTAAAATTTTATTTAGTAAATATCAATTTCCAAAGTACAACTTATGAATTACAATGGCTTCCCCTCCCCCATAACTTCCCTCCCACCCACAACCCTCCCAACTCCCGCTCCCTCTCCCATTCCATTCACATCAAGATTCATTTTCATAGCCTTTTAAAGTGGTTATTCTTCAAGGGAAGGTAGAGGATAGTGATGGATCCCAGAGCATCTGCATTTTCAAAAAGCTCTCCATCTTACTACTCCCAATATTTTCTTAAATATTGAACTGTTCTGCCCTGGAGCCATTTACCTTTAGCCATCTCATTAGAAGTCAATAATGATGATAAGAGGAATGGAAGAGAGTCAATCAATGAAAATAGTAAGGGTAGAAAATAGAATCCTGTTTGAAACACTTATCTGTGTTAAATCCTTCTGGTTGTGGGTTAGTCCCTTCCCTTCTCTGAAATGAATTTAGAAGACACTTGGTCACAATGCTTCTCTTAATAGTCCTTCAAACCACTGAGGACAGTTATTAAGTCACCTCTAAACCTTCTCAATACCCGTAATCCTGATTCCATTCATCTTTTTTCATCAGTGCTGTTTTCCAACCCGTTAATCATTTTCATTGCTCTCCCTTGGACCCTATCCAAGTTCTCCACGTATCTTTAAGCTTCTGTGAATTATGTGACCGGTTTATAGCTTTGATAAGCCTGGGTGGTAGAAAAGGTAGAATCTCATCACAACAGACTATAAATGTATATGGGGGAGGGAGAGGAGGCACAGAAAGGATGGAGAAGCAGACAGTTCAGTTCTATGGGAAATTTCTATGCAAATAATATATTCATTTAAGGGCTGTGCCTTCACAATTACTTCTAAACACACCACATATTATTCTGGTCTATAATTATAGTCTATATTTTGCATGAATAGACACATGCCAACCCATGCCTGGTTCTTTTATGTACCAGAGAGATAAGACTACATTTTTCGAAAGACTTGTTGTTTCTTGGGTGCAAATAGCTTTTTCATTGCAAAGAGGTGCTACTTAAAGTGCCAATGAGAAATGGACAAACTAGCATATAACCATCATATCTCCAAAATGCATTCTTTCTATGGCTTTGCAGGGCCCTAAACCTGAATAAATTAGTAGTTTGGATACTATTCTTACAGTTAAAGCTTTGAACCAGTGATTCACAGAGGTTCTTCCATTTCAAAGCCAGTAGCCAGGTTGTGCTTCTGGGAGGTAGCACAACACAGTGATGATGATTGGTGGCCAGTGACTTGCAAGCTATAAACTTTCCCAAGCTGGGACTCTTCTCCCCTCTCAGAAAAGACAATGGTAGATCTGTGCCATAGGACTGATATGAGGATTTGATGAACTACCCAGCCAACACCTTCAGAACAGTGCCTGAAACAGTAGTTAGCATAGTGACACTGCCAGAAACAGAGCTGACTCCAACCACGAGTCAAGAAGACACAAATCCACCCCTGTGACTATATATTAGGATACAGGAGCCTCCTCAAAGTAGTTATAGTTCAGTGGTTGTGAGGAAAGCAGGGAGCAAAGAAAATGCTGCAGTGGCCAACGTCAAAAATATCTCACCACCAAAAACATGTCAGGAATCCGCAGAGTTAACTGGAATTCAGTGGATAGCCAGTTGCCATGTACAAGACTTAAAGATTCCCTGGAAGAAAGGCACCACACCCGCCTTTGGAAATAGATCCCCATGTTACAATCCAATGTCATATGGAAATTATTATTATCCTTCGGCTGAGAGCTTTAGTTATAAAACATTTGTGGTGTTTGTAACCTAAAAGAGGGATTTCCTCAAATTTTCTATAACTGCCTCTTTTTTTTGTAAGGATCACCATTATCCATACCTCATTTGAGATCAAGTGAATTGTCAAATTAATGTGTTTTTGCAGGAAGCCAATTCCATTACTTCCTTAAAGTGCGAGCCACTCTTCCCAAGGGTTATCGGCAAGCTGCCGCCCTGGCTTCTTGTGCCAGCTGCTTTTCCTGACTGGCCATTTCCCCTCTGACTGGAGATAACCCTATCTTTCATTCAGGATCTGATTCCATCTCCATCAGAAAGCCTTCCCTAGTACACAGCTGGGCCAAGCATTTCCATGTCTTGGTTCATTCCCAAGATCCCAAGCTGACTTTTGGTTGAACTTCAGTGGAAAACCCAAATCATGCAACAGGCAGAAGGAAAATAATGACTTTTTAATTCTATTTTCCAAACATATAGTTATGAACAATAAATATTTACTAATAACTGTGATGACTACCAAAAATTTTTCTTTAGGACTCACATAAAATAGATTATCTTCTGCAAAACAGTCAATCTTGCATAAACTTTAAGAAAGATTTTGGTCCTCTATGCATTCAAACTATGCTATTACTCTATTTCTCTCTCCCCCTTCATTGCCACCATTTCCCTGACAAAGAGTCTATAAATTTATATCATTTTCTTACTCCTTTGCCATCTGATTTGGGAATTTTTTTCATGGCAACAATTTTCTCTCCAACTCACAGTTCATATTTGACTTCTCTTGCCTCCATACTTCCCACATACTGTCAGCAACCAAGTCCTGCTAAGTCTTCCCTTCCTGTTCTTTCTACTTCTAATGTCTCAACCTAATCCAGGTCCTTATCATCTATTCTGCCAATGTTTCACTGTCAACATCTCACTAACTAGCTCTCTAGTACTTCAATTTTTCTCTCATAATTCATGCTGCACACCTTTGCCAAATTAAACATCCTAAATAATTGTGATGATATCTCTTCACATTTCAGACATTCCAACAAATCCATATTATGTCTAAATAAAGTTCAACTCATACTAGGTCAATGTATTTTTTGAATGAATCACTACAAAAATCCCAAATATAGTCTTTAGCAACTAATTTGCTACTTACTGAATAAAGTCCAAAAGAAGGGTTTGGCTTGGTTTGGTTTCTTAGGCCAGCATTCCCCATATATTCTATTTGCAGGCTCAGAAATGTTTGAATTACATGAAAAAAAAAGTCAGCTGAAGAAATGGAGCTTCAATTTGATTATACCTTCTCTAAAATTTTTAAAACCCCTTTAAATGTCAGCTAACTACACCTTTTATTTCTATTCCTTAAGATGTTATTAATGTTCTTTATATTAATTCTTCTTTGTGATTGTTTAGTCCAAGGAGCTTTGAAAGTTCATGGTGGGGGCCAGCATTGTGGCATATCAAGTAAAGCTGCCGCCTACAATGACTGGATCCAATATGCATGCTGGTTAGAGTCTCGGCTGCTCCACTTGAAATCCAGCTGTCTGCTAATGTTCCTGGGAAAGCAGTGGAAGATGGCCCAAATGCTCGGACCCCTTCACCCACATGGGAG
Organism: Oryctolagus cuniculus; assembly: GCF_051225735.1. NCBI lineage: Eukaryota > Metazoa > Chordata > Mammalia > Lagomorpha > Leporidae > Oryctolagus > Oryctolagus cuniculus. The sequence goes on along the minus strand of NC_142870.1, from coordinate 110,735,797 downwards.
ACCTGGAAAAAGACCTGGTTTTCAAGCGGGCCCAGCCCAGCTATTAACAGCCATTTGGGGAGTGAACCAGAGGATGAAGATCTCTCTTTGTCTCTCCCTTTCTCTCTCTCTGTAACTGACTTTCAAACAAATCTTTAAAAAAAAAAACTTCAGGGCCGGCGCCGTGGCTCAATAGGCTAATCCTCCACCTTGCGGCGCCGGCACACCGGGTTCTAGTCCCGGTTGGGGCGCCGGATTCTGTCCCGGTTGCCCCTCTTCCAGGCCAGCTCTCTGCTATGGCCAGGGAGTGCAGTGGAGGATGGCCCAGGTGCTTGGGCCCTGCACCCCATGGGAGACCAGGAAAAGCACCTGGATCCTGGCTCCTGCCATCGGATCAGCGCGGTGCACCGGCTGCAGCGGCGGCCATTGGAGGGTGAACCAACGGCAAAGGAAGAGCTTTCTCTCTCTGTCTCTCTCTCTCACTGTCCACTCTGCCTGTCAAAAAATAAAAAAAATAAAAAAAATAAAAAAAACTTCAGGGAGACAAAATATCTAACTTATCCCAATGTTCTAAAATATTTCTTCCATATCAGTTATGTGTAATTTGAATATTTCATAATCTGAGTTAAGGTAAAAACTTGCTTATCTTTGTGGAAAATGTCTACCTAAAATAAAACTTATTTTTAAATCCCATGAAAGATAACAGATCAAAACGGCATTGTACATTGTATCATTAAAATGATAAATAATAGATAACCATTTTTAAAGCATTTGAAAATATAACCCTGTTAAAAGCAAGCAAGAAAAGTTTTCCATGTACCATAAAAGGAAATCTACAAAAAGAGGTCTCCTGGTTAGAGCCAGAAATAAATAGTAAGTTTAGGTTTCAGTGCTCACAGACAAAAGGGCTTGAGTGTGCCCCACACGTGATCCAAGTATCTTTCATGAAGCTAACAGTTGTACCTGCATTGCCAGCCTCCAAACAGAAGGTAAAATTGTTCTCTCTTCCCTGTTAAAAGACCTGAGAGAACTTAGGCAACTGCGGGCTGCTATATAGAGGGATGCATTGAAAAAATTCTCATGCAAGCTGAGCTCTCAACAAATCAATTTACACATTAAAATAGGCACTGCAAAAGACTATCAATTAACACAATAGAATTGAGAACCTATACAAGGAAATAGAAATAACTGAGCAATCTGAAAAGAATTTTTAAATAATGACATTTAAAACTCTCAAAGAGGAAAAGGAGGATTACCATCAATGAAACAAAAGCTGAATTACAAAACAGAACAACAGTTATAAAAAAGAACCAGTTGAAAATCTTTAAATAGAAAAGACTGAAATTAGACAAATCACTTATATAAGTTAGAGAGTAAACTGGATAGAGCTGAAGAAAAAATTAGTAAACCTGATGATGAAACTGAATTCCATAGAATATAAAGAAATCAGAAATTGAACAGAAATAAAGAGATATGTAAATATACATAAGAACATTTCAAGTTCATAGACATGTATTAAAAGATACATTTAATGTGGCACAAAAATATTGCAAAATGCGTGCAGAATTTTTGTAGTTTTTAAAAAACCTATGTATATATTCCAGAAAGAAAAAACAAAAGGGAAGCAATAAATTTTTTAAAGATATGGGCATTTGAAAGAATCTTAAGAACCATCAAAAAAGACAATCCAAACTTATAGGTATTTTAGTGAAACTTGAAAAGATCAAGGATAAGAGAAAACTCTTGAAAGCATCCAGGGAGAAAGAGACAGATTACCTGTAAGAGAGAGTAATCAAAATGACAGAATTGTTGTCCCCAACAACCATAGCTGCTAAAGACAATGAAAAAATATTTTCAAAGTGCCAAGGCAAAATAACTGAGCCAGAATTCTATCGCCAGTCAAACCATCATTCAAGAGAGAAAGCAAAAGAAAGGTACTTCCAGGCTTACAAGAACCAAGAAAAGCCAACTATTCATGAACTATTTTTGAAAGAAGTACTAAAAAATATACTTCAACCCAGAAAGCAAGCAAATAAACAAAAAGAATGGAATACCAAAACACAATAGTGAGCAAATAAATCAGTAAAACATGATATCTCTAAAGTATTGATTTAGAAGGTAGAGCTAAAATTCTTGAATTTAAAGATGATTTGGGGGCCAGCGCTGTGGCGCAGTGGGTTAACACCATGGCCTGAGGCGCTGGCATCCCATATGGGTGCCTGGTTCAAGACCAGGCTGCTCCACTTCCAATCCAGCTCTCTGCTGTGGCCTGGGAAAGCAGTATTTGATGGCCCAAGTCCTTGGGCCCCTGCACCCACATGGGAGACCAGAAAGAAGCTCTTGGCTCCTGGCTTCGGATCGGTGCAGCTTGGGCCGTTGTGGCCAACTAGGGGGTGAACCGGCGGATGGAAGACCTCTCTCTCTCTCTCTGCCTCTCCTCTCTCTGTGTAACTCTTTCAAATAAATAAATAAATCTTTAAAAATAAATAAATAAAATAAACTTCTAATAGCTTGTACAAAAAATGTATTGTTTTATCATCAAGCAAACCAAGTGTTGTACAATTTTAACATAATCCACATGAATCCATCCACCTTACAAGGCATTAATTACTAAGCGTTTATTTAATTTTAAAGGTGGCTTTCCAAATCCTAGTAATTCTTCCAATACAAAAGTAGTTTAGATTTATTGTCTACTTTGGGTAATTATTTGTCTAAATGTATAAGGTGAGTTTATACAACATGTTGCTTATTAAAAAACCAGAACTAAATCTGGTTATATAAACTAATCTCTTCCACTCATAGATGGAAATACTTGTTAAAATAATAACGTATTATAGGACTGAAGAGAAGTTTTAACAGTACAAAGAAAATCAAGTGATTCTTAATTAAAATAGAAATTAAGTTAAATTTGATTGTTTTCTATACTTTCATAAACTCAATGCATTTATCCATAGTATCTTCGGTATTGACTTACATCTCTGTTTCTGTTAAGACCTATATTTAAGTAGTTACATACTTAGGTCCCTCCAGATTAAATCAAAATACCTATTCAAAAGTACTATTCTCATATTCCAATTATTATTGCAAATAATAAGGTTTGTTTAGAATTTGAGTACAAATGCCTGGGTTGAGTAAAGCATATTAATGTACAGATCATTCCATTCTGCATAATTCTGTATAATGTAATAAACACAGACTTGTCATTTTCTAGATTTCATTTTTTAATTATACTTCTAGAGCTAAAGCCTAGAAAACAAACATCTGAAATTTTTTAAAAAGAAAAAAAAAATGGGGGCTGGCTTAGTTAGTAAAGCCACAGCCTGCAGTGCTAGCATCCCATATTGCAACAGTTTGGGTCCCAGCTGCTCCGCTTCCAATTCATACCTCTGCTATGGCCTGGGAAAGCAAGTGCTTGGCACAAGCAAGACTGGCACAGCTCTGGCCATTGCAGCCATTTGAGGAATGAACCAGCAGATGGAAGACCTCTCTCTCTGACTCTGAAACCCTGTAACTCTGTCTTTCAAATAAATAAATAAATCTTTTAAAAAAAAAAAGACAGAAAAAATGAAAAACATGGCTCCTGAATTTCCTTAAGAAATTACTAAAAGGAATTTTACACTCAAGATACGAGACTCTACTTAATATTTTTATCCTCATCAATTAAAAATAACAAAAAACAAGAAAGTCTCTTATTGAAAGCCATTTATGTTCTTACTCAGCTCTGGAATATTCATTTGAATATTGCAAATGAAAAAGCTTAAATGTCATTTTTGCAAACACATATTATTATATCCAGTTCATCTAAACTACTTTTGTATTGGAAGAATTACTAGGATTTGGAAAGCCGCCTTTAAAATTAAATAAACGCTTAGTAATTAATGCCTTGTAAGGTGGATGGATTCATGTGGATTATGTTAAAATTGTACAACACTTGGTTTGCTTGATGATAAAACAATACATTTTTTGTACAAGCTATTAGAAGTTTATTTTATTTATTTATTTTTAAAGATTTATTTATTTATTTGAAAGAGTTACACAGAGAGAGGAGAGGCAGAGAGAGAGAGAGATGTATATTATTGTATATTGTATAAGTATGTATATTATTAACAACATAAAATACATTTATGCCATTGATAAGACTTAATGATCAGCTTGGTCATTTATAAAGTTACATTGTTTAAAAATCTAACAAAGGAGTTATTGATTTCTGATGGATCCTTTGGCTCTCATTTAGGTTAGCAAGATTTTCTCTAATTCTTGGGTAGAGAATGAATTAAAGATTTTAATTAGAAAAACTGGTACTATAATTACACTCAAACTTTTGAAAGAATTATAATTATCTTTAAGGATAAAATGCTTTCCAGAAGCATCTACAAATATCGTTGGGTCAACCACTTACAAATTTAAGTCCTGCAGCAATTGATTATTCTAGCCATGATCCATGAGGAATAGTTGATAAGAATGATGGGACCCAAAGCATTAGTCTTTAGTTAGCATCACCACATATGTCACATAATAGAATGTTCACAAATTGTGGGAAAAGCAGCATACTTATGATCCTCATTGCAGTTGCCATCTATTGTTTTCTTACAGCCAAGGGGCTACTTCCTTTTCATACAGTGTTTGGTTTCTTAGGGTTTTTTTTAAGATTTTATTTATTTATTTGAAAGGCAGAGCCACAAACAAAGAGAGGGAGAGATAGAGAGAAAGGTCTTCCATTTGCTGGTTCACTCCCCAGACGGCCATAATGGCTGGAGTTAAGCTGATCTAAAACCAGGAGCTAGGAGCCAGGAGCTTTTTCTGGGTCTCCCATGCAGGTGCAGGGGCCCAAGGATTTGGGCCATCTACTGCTTTCCCAGGCCATAGAAGAGAGCTGGATTGGAAATGGAACAGCCGGGACTTGAACCATTGTCCATATGGGATGCTGGCTTCACAGGCAGTGGCTTTACCTGCTACACCACAGCGCCAGCCCCTTGATTTCCTTTTAAGGATTTACATTTTACTCGGAACCAGAAGCCTATTCGTTTCCTAGAAGTTGGCATGTTAGCCACGTTAGGCCAGCCATTGAGGTCCCTGTTGTGTGTGTTGCTGCTTGCAGAGGAATAACAACACTGAAAACATTTAGAGGTTTGCACTTCAGTAATGGAATCCAGATCAGATTCTTCCTGCTGCAACACCTATCCAACCTGTCCAACCCCTTGGAGAAGCCTTGACTACTCCATTTCCAAAACTAGTTTGTCAGTCCCTCTTCACTCTGTGCGCTCCCCACCATGTTTTAATAAATGTTATTTTGCCTAAATTAGCAGACTGCAACCAGAGAACCCTGAAGTATCCTTTTACATTTTAGATGCAGGAATTTTAACTAATTTCTCAGGGTTGCTTGATAAGTAAGAGAGTGGTGACCTCGAGACACCTAGTTCAGTGTTCTTTCCACTCTGCCAAATAAAGAATGGAGCTTGATTTTCCAGTGATGAGAATGATTGTGAACTTTAACATCATTATATGAGTAATTTCCTTTCAGGATAAAAAGAAACATAATAATTTAATTTTGGGTAACCATAGTATGTTCATAGAACTTTTAGAGAAATGGCATCTATTTCCTACAGCAATATTTTCAGACACGTGTAAGAATAAACTTATTATTTTAACATGTATTTCAAACACTGGGTTATCAGTGCCTACTATGGACTAACTTTTCCAAACACTTCTCTTCTGGATTCAAGTGTCGTGTAGAAGAAAGTGAAAGGACACTGTGAATTAAGCGAATTGAGAACACTAACCACAGTGGCTACCATTATTGGGGCACTTACTGGGTATCAGGTAATTCATTGATATAAATACGTGTGTGTGTGTGCACGTGCATGCACATGTACCTGCACATGTATATACATAAATATTATTAGATCCTCATAACAGCTGTGCAGGTCAGTGTCAGTATCCAATTACGAAAGTGAGAGAACAGGGACACAGGGACTTAGACCAAGTTCTCATACTGAATAATGATAAAACTACAATCTGAGAAAGAATCTTATTCTTTCCTTGAGAACCGTATATCCTCTCAGAAACAATGAAGAGAATGTCAGAAGATATCCTTCTCCCTTGGGTTCCTAAAGTCTTAAATCAAGAAAAGATTGGTGACACCGTTAGACTCTATGACGATTAACAGTGCATACATCATAATCCACAGAGAAATTAAATTTACCTTCAGAATTTAGAAAATCACAAGATACATATATTTGAGATTCTGGATACTACAACAATTGAAAAGATGACTTACCCCCATTTAATGCAACAACTAGAGCCAGAAAAGTATTGCATTGAGACAAAGTCTAGAAATCTTTCTTTTAGGTTTACAAGGGGAAAGGGGCCTTCACTTCCTCCCCTAGATTTCTTTGACTTCCGTCTGCTACAGTACTCTTCGATATTTACCTTACAGCAATCAAACTTTCCATTTTAACAGATGTTCATCTCAAACTCAATATGCCACCCTTTACAAAAACTGCACAACCCAATAGCAAATGCAAAAATAGTTATGTGGAATATTTCTTTAAAACTTTTAGCAGTTAAGAAAAGAAAGAGACACATCTATGCCTATTTTTTTCCATCTGGCTCCAAACTTCAGTTCATGGGCAAAGTATATGGTATTTGTATTGGCAAGAAGAAGTGTATGATTTCAAAACAGCATCTAGTAGCCCTGTAACATAGACCATGGTGCAAATGAGGCATGGTGGTGAATATTGTTCTTGTAATAGTATCAATTGTTTCAATATGTAAAAGGCTGTTTAAAGCTATACAGTCATCTCCTCATGTGTGACCATCCTAAAAAATGAATCCCACAAGTTACTAATACACTTAAGCTTACAAGTGTCTCTGAAAATAACTGGAAAGGCACAAGATGTCTCAGGAAAAATGTGACAGTGGCTCTCCCCTCCCTCTAAGAAAACCACTTTTTCATTAGTTGAATGAAACACAGCCTAACGAGAAGTGGACCAGACCTGGCACTTGGTGGGGGTTGAGGGGTAGAGAGGTGGCTCAATCTTGCTGGACTACACACACTTCAACTCAATCTCCATGAAGATGCTAAATCAACCAACAGTGATCTGTCTCAGTAAAATGCTTAATAAAGATGTTCTCTCATGGACTGAGACATATGTGAGTATACTTATTTTTCCTATTCAATTAACTACTATAGACTTCATAAAGAAAAGGCAAGTGACCATTATGTACATCTAACTATAACTCTATTAAATTTTTGTTTTAATATTTCAATGAAAAGAGCCCATAAGCCAGATTCCACATTCATAAACTCAAATTCCTTTCATGCTGCTTCATTTGTTTTTGGCCCATACCAACAAAATTGTCCCATCACCATCTAGCTGGGCTGTCTAATATTTGGGCATCCTAGGAAATGATGACAATAACAAGTAAACGACAAGACAGATGCTTGTCAGTTCTCCTCTTATGGAAGGGATGTAACTTTTTCATATCCAGAAATCAGGGATTTCATGCTGCAAATCTGTACTGTTTAAAAGAATCCTGGTTAGGAGCCAGTACTGTGGCATAGCAGGTAAAGCCACCGCCTGCAACACCAGCATCCCATATGGGTGCCAGTTTGTTTCCCGGCCATTCTACTTCTAATCCAGCTCCCTGCTAATGGCTTGGGAAAAGCAATGGAAGATGGCCCAAGTGTTTGGGGCTCTGCCATCCACATGGGAAACCCGGATGAAGCTCCTGGTTCCTGGCTCCTGGCTTCAGCCTGGTTCAGCCCTGTCCATTGCAGTCATCTAGGGACTGAACCAACAAATGGAAGATCTCTGTTTCTATCTGTCCCTCTCTGTCAACTCTAGCTTTTAAATAAATAAATAAATAAATAAATCTTTCAAAAAAATTTTTTTTAAAAATCCCCGTTAAGCAATTTGTAGCTAAAAATTGCTGTAATTATCACACTCTCAGTATGACCATATAAGTATAGCATATAAACATAGCTGGCTAATTGCATTGGCATTTTTGCACTTGCAACTAATTACTAGTCCAAAAAGATAGGCTACGTGGAAAGGTAGGAGTGTGGGCAACAACTGACCCATGAGTAGTCTGTAATAGAATTCCCTCTACGTTGCTGCATGAAAAGCAGAGATGGGCACAGAAAAAACAAAATGTCTAACTTCCTCTGTCTACAACTTCATTGTTTACAATAGACCTGGTAGTAAATATCATGTCCATTCCTCATGTACTCTTACCAATTAAGACTTCACAATATCCAAAGTTACAATATCCTATATTCTCAAATTCACTAAAATATATTTAAATAAAGTCCAAATTTTTCTCTAATCCTACAGCGAGTATATTTTGTTGCCAACGTGGTATTCTGTAGCCTCACCAAAAGCATATCAAGTCATCATATAGTCTAATTCCAGTTTTCCATGTTTTTTTCACTTTTATTGGAGTATCACTGATGAACACAAGTTATATGTTTAACTTAGACAACTTGATGTTTTGATATACATATCCACTATGAAATGAGTACCATAATCAAGCAAGTCAACAATATCATAATCAAGCTAATTATCCAATCACTTCATGTATAACTCTGTGTGTGTGTGTGTGTGTGTATGTTGAGAACATCTAACATCCACCCTCTTAGCAAACTGCAAGTATATAATGTGCTGCTATTAACTACAGTCACCATGTTGTACATGCTGCACAACTGAAAGACTCAATTTTCCAGGTCTCAAAACCTGGAGACCTTGTTGGAGGACAGAAGGAAGGAGCAGGTCTTTGGATACCAAAGGGAAGACCGGTTTGGGTTTACATCAAAAGCTTATGGCAATGGGCGCCGGGTTCTAGTCCCGGTTTCTCTTCTTCCAGTCCAGCTCTCTGCTGTGGCTCAGGAGGGCAGTGGAGGATGGCCCAAGTGCTTGGGTACCTGCACCTGCATGGGAGACCAGGAGGAGTACCTGGCTCCTGGCTTCGGATCAGCGCAGCGCTGGCTGTGGCGGCCATTTGGGGGGTGAACCAATGGAAGGAAGACCTTTCTCTCTGTCTCTCTCACTGTCTAACTCTGCCTGTCAAAATAAAAATATGATAATAATAAAAAAAGCTTATGGTAATAAGGACCCTCTCCGGGTGTGTATCAGAAGGGGGACCTGCAGTTGCAGAAGGCCTCGTGCTGCCCACTCGCAGGCGTCCCTCTCTCGCATCAGAGGCGAGAGTGCCCCCACAGGCCATCATTAACCTGCCAGTTCTGCCTCCAAACACGGAGGACAAGAGCTCACTAATTTGAAGATCAAAAAGCCACTTGTCCATTATATAATTGAAATGAAAGGCAAAATGTTGCCGTTCTGAAGAGCACAGTAATTACTAGCTGTTAATTGCTCTCTCGTGGTGGCTCACTTTTAATTAAAAAGAACAGCTCGTTGCAGGCCGATAAGCAATGGTGGAAACCACTGGTTTAATCAACAAAGCAGAAAAATTTGTTTCTGCCGCAGCCAACAACAGCTTGAGAAATCTTCAGATGTCCAGTTGAGATTAAAAACTGTCTATTTAGTGCAGTCAGATTTTATTTTAACCAAGGAAATGACTATTTGAAGTCTTCCAATGCGAGTGTCCCCGCCACATCCCCGCTGGTGCCGTGGGGACTAATCACGGGCTGGGGTTGTGATCACTCAAGTAAAGAAATTTAGCGACTTTCCTCTTGACTTCATCATTCTTGGGTAATTGGCCTGTCTGAGGTGAGTACTCTTTTTTTTCCCCCCTTTTCTTTTCTTTTTCCTTTTTTTTTTTAAGAAAGCACTTTAAAGTAAGAAAGGCCCACAGACTGTGCATTTAATTACTGTTCATATTTCATGCAGTCAAACTACATTTCATTTAAAAAGAAAATGATTTACCTATCTTTAAAAAACCTTATATGCTCTGCCTCGGTTTTTTTTTTTTTTTCTTCCAGGGGTTATATATTTACATGCCAAAAAAAATTGTATTTGGGTCATCAAAGTGAATTCTGTATGAGGCTCCTCTGTCTTTGCCTCTTTCATCTAACAGCACAAAATGACAGCTGTCCTTACAACAGAGCAGGGAGTACTCCCTGAAAGCAGAAGACTTCATTTAGTTAAGAAGGTTACCTAGGTTAAGTGGGGTTACTTGGTCCCACTTTGACTCATATCATCAACTGAGGGTGTGTCCACCTCCCCAGGTCTCCTGTCTCTTCCTACTTCTTAAAAGTCATGGAGGTTAATATTGTATGTGCTTCAATTTAGCTGCCACTTAGGATTCTCAGGCTGTATTTATATCTAGTCTGTCATCAAGGAGGAAATTTCTCTATGCTAATAATGTGAACACATATCCCTGAGTTGCCTGAATAATATTAAAATTGTGTCTCAATGAACAATGCTAATAGCCCGAACTCTGCATTGGGTAAATGTTAGCATTCATCTCCATTACAAAATCGCGCTTCTGAAAACCACTATTTCCCATGCTAGCCACTAAGGCAAACTTCTCTTTTCTTTCAGAATAATGATAGTTTTCAAAATATAGCTTACAAATACATGCAGTTAAATGAAAAATTTAATCCAGATAATAAAAAATTAAACTATTGTTAGCTTAATTTGCTGGTCTTTATCTCATCTTTGAAAACACTATTGACATCAGGTTGATGGAGGCGGAGACCAGCTCAGTTCCTCCAGCCCCATCTGCTTGGAAGCATAGAATTTTCCCTTCCTACTAAAGAATTTATGATCATAGTCTTAAATTAACTTGCCTGCATTAAAGTGTTTGCCTTCAGAAAGAAGAGGTAGAGAAGAAAAAGAGAAGTTGTAGAGAACTTTATTCCCCTTGCCCTGTCTTTACTTATATTCAAGAGTAGATGGCCTACCCTTGGCACAAGAGCAGAGACCAGTTTTAGTCTAAATTGCAATTTTTGCCATTTCTTAATCAGTAACCATGGGAAAGCTGTTTAGCCTCTTAAATCTCAGTTCAATCCAGGGAGGATATAACATTTAAGGAACAATGCAAAAAACTACATGAAACAGTATTCTGAACATAGTAATCATCAGGAAATGATCATTGCTCCTAAGAAATAATGAAGGTTAGCATAGATAGAACAAGGGTTAAATTTAGCCTTCTGTCTACTTTCCAATAAGGCTGGAAGACCTGGGGAAGCCAGTACCAGAGTTATCCTGTGGAGTACCCCCCATTCTCCTACCTTTACACTTCATCAGCTGCTTTAATGACCATAAAGTCCGGCAAGGCTAGGGTGGCAAGCACAGTAAGTTGGCAAATGACACAAAGTGGAATTTGGTAGTGGGTTTGCTTTAATATAAAGGTGGGAAGGCAGAAAAAGAAGATAGAGAATTGTTTTCTGAAGTTTAAGCTCCTGAAAAGTTGCCTCTGGTTATGAATGCACAAAAGAGCATGCACACACACATGTTTTTTGCCAGATTCCCTTTCCCCAGCCTGTCAGTCCTATAAATAGATTTAGTGACAATGAGATAAGTTTGGTGATGGTGAGAAACTACTCACATGAGCAGCAACTTCATCTGACTTGAGACAGCTGTGCAACTAGAAAAATAATAATTTATTTTTCCAAAAATAGGTACTTTCCTAAAGGACATATTCAAAATTGTTGCCTCTTTGATGTAATATTCCTTCCTGGCCATTCTTCTACTGAGAATAACTATATGGTTTCTTTTGTTTTTCACTGATAATCAGGAAGTTTTTAAAACAATTGCTGAACCCAATGGAAAATTCAATGCTTTAGGAGAAGTATATTAGTCTTCTACTTAGTTACAAAATAAACTTGAACCTGTGTATCATCTTGCCTGTGTACAATTATGGCAATACCAAATTATAAAGATAAAAGAGACTTACAAGACTCTAAGGCAAATATAGACCTTAAAAGTTGCAAAACAAATACAAACATATAAAAAATCACTAAATTATATATCAGATGAGTGTTAAAGAGAACTGTTATTTACCTTCCTTGGGGCTTCATCTTCCTTGAAGTCCAAATAGCCAAAGGTCCCCTATATAACAAGACTTGAAGTTGATGCTAAAAAATGAATGGCCTGGAATGGGTATTTAGTCTAGTTACTAAGACGAACCTAGATATTGGAGTGCCTGAGTTTGATTCCCATCTCCAGCTCCTGACTCCAGCTTCCTGCTAATGAAGACCCTGAGAGCTGGCAGTGATGGCACAATTAGTTGGGTTCTTGCCATCCATGTGAGGGACCTGAATTGAGTTCCCTGGCTCCAGCCCTAAACCAGCATTGCCCATTGCAAGCATGAGATGAGTGAACTGGAAAATGAGAATTCTCGCTCACTCTCTCTCTCTCTGTGCCTCTCAAATAAATAATAAATTCTAAAATATTTTTGAAAAAGTGAAGGGCCCCTTTGTCAAGAGCAGTCTCCATCACCAGCTCTTGATGTGATACTAGCTAAGACCAGTCATTTTCCTGATGTTACAGAGACGTCTTGATGGCCTGTTGAGCTTAAAGAGTATTTTCCTATAACTATTTTTAAGATGTTTTAATTGTGGAAAAAATATAACTAAAATAAAATTTACCATTTTTAAGTGTATAATTCAGTGATAGTACATAATTCCTGCTGTTGTACAACCAGCACCACTTCCATCTCCAGAAATTTTTCACCATCCTGGACTGAAACGCTGTACCCATGGAACAGTAACTGCCCATTCTCTCCTTGCAACCCTGGTATCCACTCTCCCACTTTCTGTCTCTGTGAATTTGCCCATTCTAGGTACCTCACACAAATGGAATCACTCATTATTTGTCATTTCGATACTGGCTTATTTCACTCAGAATAATGTTTTCAGGAATCTTCTATGTCGTAGCTTCTATAAGGATTTCCTTCTTTTTAAGGTGGACTGATATTCCATTATATGTAGGAGGGGTCTTCAAAAAGTTCATGGAAAATATGTATCATGAAAAAAATGCATGGATTTCAAATTTTTGTACACCAAAATGAATTTATCTTTTAATTCCATTTCCCACAAACTTTCTGATGTACACTTGTATACACCACATGTGGTCTATCTGGTCATCTATTAATGGGCATTTCATAGTTTCCACTCTTTGGCTCTTCTGAATCATGCAGCTGTGAAGACCGGCATACAGTATCTGTTTGAGTCTCTGCTTTCTAGGACAACTTTTAAGATTTGAGAAGGTCCAAATAGATTCACACAGCTATTGACAGCTGCATTGAATTGCAAAGCCACGAAAACAGGCTCAACATCTCTTGACTCACTCTGTACCGCATCAACTACCAGAAGATGCTAAACAAATGTCTTCTAGCAACAGAAAGGAGGTTCAGTCTCTTTGGATCAGTTACATGTGAAACCAAAATCCTCTTACAGGGCGTGAGCAATCTCTGACACACCCATTGTGCTAGGCAAAAGCCAACAATGTGCTTCTGCATGGGCTTTCCCAACACTTCTCTTCCTGTGCCTGCTCACCACATCCAGAGCAGCAGGCCTGGGAAGACTGTAACCCATTCTGATCGCTGTGAAGGCCTACTTTTTTATTTTTTCCTATTTCCTGTTTCTAATTTTCAGGCAGCACCTGTCACCAGCAGTCTTGACTTTCACAGTTTTCTTTTGAGCCTCTTTGCTTTTTTTCTCATACTTGTTCTAAGGTTTATCAGAGGAAACACTTGCCCTCCCAAGGATGGCCTCCATGCTGGGACAGATTAATCCAAGTTGAGTGAACTTCCTTCAGACAGAGGACACTAATTATTATGAAGGCACTTAGAACACAATGCGAGCTGACATCTCACAGGCCGTTCCCTGCCAACTCGGCATTGTCTTAATGTCAGACCCTGTCAGTTCCCAGCCTTAATTACATCCTGTTTACAAACATTAGGCCTGACTTCAGATGGAGCCTTAACAAAGGTTGACAAAGGTCAGGGTCACATCACAAGGATGTTATCTGTCTGTACTCTCCTCTGATAAAGCAGAGGTAGAGGGCTGATTCAAGAGATAGCTTTCTGAGCAGAAAAAACGCACGGTGGTCACTGGAATATCTAATCTCTGTGGACACATTTTCATCCAATCTGCTAAGCATTGTGGCAGTTAGAAGGGGACAAATGTAGAGGGCCAAGTTGGTGCTGCTTGTTATCTGAAATCCCCTGAGGGCAGACATGGCAAAGGTGTTAGGAAAAACCTCCTTCTGCAGGAAGGCCGTCAGCACCCTTTGCTACTCAATCAAGAAAAGAAAGTCAAAAAGCCTAAGAAAAAGAATAAAAATGAGTATCAGTTTGAAAGATGGCAAGAAAATTTTAACTAGTACCCTTCACCTGATGTTTTAAATCACTACTTTTTTTAAGAGGCAACAAGCAGATTTTTCTTAAGCAAATTAATCTTCAGATTCTGCTAAATTCCTGCTAAATTTGTAATGTGATCTCATTGTAAACTATCAGACTTTGGTTTCATTGAATTTCAATTGGCTAAAATAATAATCAAAACCCACCAGCTTTTTATGGCCTCACTGATCCTTTGCCAAATCTCTCTACTTCACAAATGGAAAGATAGGGGCCCAATGAGTTGTACAGATTTCACATAACTGGTTCCTACAGCACTCTGATGTCAAAGTTGAGCTAAAATAAAAAATCTCTCCCATCAGTCTGGGATTCTTCTCATATTTGGGGAGTTAAATTTTTTTTTAATTCTTTTCTTATATTCTTATGGAGACTGACACCTAGCTACTAGACATCTGTTTAACAATTTGAAGCCCTTCAGTCTCCTCTCCTAACTCATACATTCTTTTCATCTTAGAGTTTCCAATCTTCCAACACGTAAATTGCTTTAATGGTTTTCTCTGGACGCACTCCTCTAAGTCTTGAAATTCTCTTGGTGCACACAAAACCACTCAGTAGATAACTTTTAACTGCTTGGGCCCCATTTGGTTCTTCTACAGTATCAAGATGCGTCCTGTGCTAGGTCCAGGTCATTTTCTTATCTGAATCCAGTTAGTTGCAATCTGTTCAACAGGCTGACTCTCTACATGTACACCTTGTGCAACTGAGCTCCAGGTGTGTTTCTAACAACTTTGTCATAATTGAATTCTTAGCTTACCACTGTTTTTAAAAATGTTCTCTGTTGGTCTCTAGCTCCTCCCTCTTCCCCTGGAGAACCCTGCCATGTCCCATGCCTTGTGCCAGACTCACTACCAGGCTTACCACTTAATCACCTCATAAGAAGATGGTCTGCTCCTAGAATTTTTATTTCTTGCCACCAGTGGAAAGCTGAATTTTCTATGCTTGGTCCTAACTCTTCCTCTTTGTTCTTTGTCTCTGTGAAAGGCATCTCCAGCACAAGGTCAGCTCAAAGGCAGAAAGTCTGAACACAAATCACTTCCAGGTTCTCCTCTCTGTCTTCCCATCCAGGACAGAAGAAACACCATTCTCCTGATCTCCAATATTTCCCTCAGAGTTCTTTCTCAGCCCTACGACTTCCCCATAGTGGGGAACTACAATTTCTTAGCTGCTTTGTCCAAAGAGTCCCACATAGTTCCTGGAACATAGTAGGTACTTACACTACCTCATGCATGAATAAATGGATGAAAACTAAAGAAATCAACAACTGAATTAATGGATGAATAGATGAACTCTGTGAAGTCACTGGGTCTTGCCAGTTATTTGTCTCCAACATCCCAGCTCCTCTTTTCCACTTCTTCCTTCATGGCCATCCCCATGTTCAAGGCTTCCACTGACAGAAGTTAAAAATCAGACCCTTTGCCATAATGCTATCAAATAATCTAATTTGTTATATAAAAATGTCAAGTAGCTATAGGACCAGGTCCAACTCCTGCCAAGTGTGACTTATTTTGTTCCCCCAGGATGACAATGAAGTGCTGTTAACTACCCTTCGACTACAATCCTCTGAACAGGTGTGCGTCCCATAACATTCTGTGGTCTAGACCAGATTTCCCAGCTTATGGGAGATTATGTCATTTGGGACTGAATCCAGGGCTTGGCTTAAATAAAGATGTATTACTGCCTTGCTGCTCATGCATCGACCACATGCACAGAATGAAGGCAGATGAATCTGCCCATCAAGTGTAATATGGAGGTCTCTGACGACAAACTTGACTTATGGTAGTAAAATTGAGGTTACAGTGAAATTGAACTAAAAATCCCTAGGTGTTATAGTAGTTTAACTTGCTTCACTCACTGTGATGAACTACATGGTTCAAAAGGCAATGGTTACCAAAGGCTTAAAAACTTATATAGTAAGACATTTCTATTGTACATCTGTAAAGTATGTGTGTGTGTGTGTGTGTGTGTGTGTGTGTGTGTCTGCCAGCCAGTGACTGGAATGTTCAGTAGAACTTCTACCAATTAGCAGAGAAAATAAATTCAGGGAACAGACAAAAGGGGAGGTAGGTGGGGAGAGAGAAAAATGAATGAAAGAATGAATTCCTTTCTGTGAAACCTTAAGGAAGTATGATAAAGCTGGCCTGTTTGTGTGCATTACATATACATTTTAGTGCTAAGTACAGTTTAAAGATGGACAATAATCATCTGTTATCCAGGTCACACTGACACATTAATGGTTCTATTTGTAAGTCTTAAGACAAGATCAATAACCAAGAGCTTTAAAAACATCAGGCACACCTGCAACCTCTTCCCACCACTGAAAAATAACTGCCTGCTCTTTTTTATTTCAGGGGTTGTTTTACTTTCTCCACATTTGTAACGTCAGTCATATGCACAACTTACTCTCCCATCAGAATTGGGTTACAGCCAGTGGCTAACGCCTCTGGAAATACAGACCTAATATTTCACAACAGCTCTACAAGGGTCTGCAACTGTATGTTTTACTAACCCAAACAAAAAAATCTAATTTTAGGAGAGAAGAAGTTGAGAGGGTCAAGAGGAAATCATGTCAGTAATCTAGCACTTACCTTTACATTTTCGGGTGTGCAAAAGCCCAGTGCTTAAGTGAACTCCAGAATTGATAGCACACTCACAATAAGCTGCTTACTTCAAGTACAGCATCTTTTCCAAAGACGAAAAGAGATACTAACACAATCAAGCATAGAATCAAAGACAATATACCCTTTTTTACAAAATAACTTGTTTTGCAAAACTCATGCTGCCTTCTTCAGTGGTGGATAGTTTCATCTGCAAGAAGCCTGTGGCATATGAAAGAAGTGCTTTAAAGGATACGTGCTTAAACAGGCATTCCCCCAGCACTCAATGAAGAGGAATCACATGGATGAAAGAGCGATTCTGCCTACGCTGACCATTGAAGCCTTAGTGCCAAAATCTTTCCTTGTATTCAAGTATATGAAAAAATAGGTAAATTCTAATTTAAAACAATGCTATATTTTATTGTAAAAATGTATCATGCATAGGGTGGGTATAGGCGCTGTTCTCACACCCTTCCTCAGCACCTTGAATACCAGTACACAGCAGATGCCCAGTGAATGGGAAGGAGATAAGTGAAGGAGTGAGAGAATGCAGTAAGGGGTTGAATAGTATCTTGGGGCTGCCTATGTGTCACACTTTTGCCTTTAAAATATCTGAGAAAGAGCTCATATATTTTAAAATCAACTTTTCCATAATACTCAATTCTACCCAGAAAATAATAGAAATAAGAAATATGATTTTTCTCCCTCATTGGTCAGCAATAAAATTTTTAATCCTATTAAAATGGATTAAAGAAATGGATAATTTTGCATTAAAAAAAAGAGTGAAAAGGACATTTAGCCTAGCAGTTAAGATGCTCACATCCCACATTGGAGTATGTGGGTTTAATTTTCAGCTCCACCTCTTGACTCTTGCTAATGTACACCCCAGGAGAGAGAAAGTAATGGCTCAGTAGTTGGGCTCCTGCCATCCATGTGAAAGACCTGAACTGAGTTCCTGAATCCTGGCTTCAGCCTAGTCCAGCCCCAGGTAAGCCTTGGTCCTGCAGTCATTTGAGGACTAAACCAGCAGATGTAGGCTCTTTATCTCACCACCACCACTACCAATCCCTTTCCCTTTCTCTCTCTCTCTCTCTCTCTCTCTCTCTCTCTGTTTCTCTCTCTCCCCTTCTCTGTACCTCTCAAATAAATAAATACACTTTTTGAAAAATAATAAAATAAAATAAAAGGGAGGTCAGGACTGTCCACAGCAGCTAATGCATGCATTCCCCCAAGGGAGGGAGCAGTTGCCTTCTGAGAGTGACAGGAGGCAGCTCCAAACAGGGCTCCTGCCCCAGAGATCAACCTCACCTTTTGACCTTTCTTTCTACCACAGAAGTTCTCCTGTGGTCCTTCTGGTTGAAGGTGGTGTGTACAGGAGGAAAAGAAAAAGGGATCAATAGGGGGAGTCTGCCACAGCCCAGACCCAGAGGAACAATATTATTTTATGCTCCTATGACAATCTCAACTCACTCACTCTGTTGTGTCTGCCCAAGTTTCTGAGTAGCTGGGAGCTGGCCAACTCTGGCAGGGCCAGCAGCCTAGACAAATAGCAGTCATCATTTATTGATACAAAGTAAATATTCAGTAAAGGTATATAAAGTAAATATTATTATCACCATTTTACAGAGGAGAAAATTAAGGCTAATCTATTTAGCAGCTGATGGAGTCAGGATTTGAACCTCAGTTCATCTGACTCTAAAATATGGGATATTTTTCAACCACACCACTGTACCTCCTGGATCCTAAGTGAGCTCACATGCCAGATGAGAATGTGAGTTATGGAGAAGTCATTCTCTGTATATTCAAACAAGGTATCATTTTTAGATAAAACCCTTTATATAAATGGGTATAAGAATTTATGCTCAATAGTTTAAGATTTGAAAAGACTAAAACATCTCAAAGTAACAAACATTTAAAAATCTGTCATCCTATCTTATACAGAGGAAGGCCTCTTAGTAAGAATATCTGCAAGATTTACTTGTACTTATAAAAATAAATATATTAACACTGCCTGGTACTTTTCCACTGAAAGAGTTCAAAGCATTTTTCAAATATCAAATTTTTTGGTATTTACTTGTAAGAAAAAAATAGCTGAAATATTATGGACAAACTCTAGGAAACATCTTTTAAATAATCTGACTTCCTTCTTCCCAAAAGAATTTAGGCATCTCAAGATAAAACACACACAAATACTAAGACTATTCAAACAGGAGTCCAGATTTCATGAGAGGTGTGTGTATATATGTATATTTTAAAACTTGACAATATGGCTACCACTTCATCCTGAATTTAGTGTTTAACTTTTTGAAAAGTCAGGTAAACAGAAAATGGACTATACATAATTCACATTATCGAATTAAAAGGACTTCTACCAGTATGTTACAGAGTAAATACATAGTCTTCATATGCCATTACTTAAACTGACCTTAAACAAAATAAAGCAGCAATATTAAACAAAAAAGGAATGTGTTTCAGATATAATTGTTTTCCATTTACATAGATCATATTGATTTTTTAAACCATGAATGATATACATGATTTATTCCATCTCTTTTAAAAATCTTTTAGTTACCTACACATTTTTGGCATGAAAGTCTATCATTTTTAAGGTAACATCTATGGGCCATTTACTGTGTCACTAATGCCCTGTGCCAAGTGTGCATTCTCTGGACTCAGAGAGTCAGGGCTGTCAAACAACTTGGCCTCTGTGCCAAATGCCAGACACAGGAGTCCAGAACTGAGCTCTTCATTATCATGCTCTGGATCCGGTTCTGGACCCTCTTCCATAACACATTTGCTGTAAGAGACTGCAATAGTCTTGTCTGTGCTTCCAAAGTCTGATTGATGTGAATCTCTTCTTTGGGGATTAATGTTTTCCTTAGGTCAATTACTAATTGGCTCTAATAGGAAACAACACTTACTGCTTTTGATCAGCCAGAGCATTTTGAATCATAACCTGAACTGAATTTTTTAAAAATTTTTTTAAAGCAGAGCAACAACAGACAAATACTGTAACATGTAGGCAAATGAAAAGGGTCTATGTGGATGGTAGGAAGTCAACTGCTTCATGGCACAGCCAATAAGAACTTTGTCTTCAGATCACCAATCAACTCAAGGTCAGTTGAAAGTAACCAGTTTTCACCCTAGATAATATTCTAGAAAAACAAAACAAACAAAACAAAACAAAAATAAATGCAATTATCGTCACCCTTGCACCCAGCAGGAAGTTCCAGGGAAACCAAGAACTAAAATGATAAAGCGGCTCACTATCACCTCTTAAATCTTGGTGACTATTTCCAGATGAGCTATTTGAGGAAATGGAACTAAGAAATCTTGCCCAGCTGTTGGGTTTCAGATGGAAATTATCAATAGCTGGGTTTCATAATCCTTCAGTTTCATTTTAAGTCAATAATGTAGCTACGCACTGTATTTCTGTTACTACTTTCATTTCTTTAATTTTTATTTATTTATTTTTACTTTATTTGAGAGGCAGATCAATAGAAGAAGAGATGTAGGAACAGGTGAGAGAGAGAGGGAGAGGGGTGGGGGAGAGGGAGAGGGAGAGGGAGAGAGAGAGAGAGAGAAGGGGCTTCCATTCACTGATTCACTTTCCTAAATGTGACAGCCAGGGCTGGGAAGCCAAAGCCAGGAGCATAGAACTCAATCTCATTCTCCCATATGGGTGGCAGGGATCCAAGTACTTGAGCCATCACCTGCTGCCTACCAGGGTTCATATTAGGAGAAAGATGGATTGGAAGTAGAGGAGCCAGAACTTAAGCTAGGTCTTCCAATATGAGATGCAGGCATCTCAAGCTTAACCACTGCACCAAACACCCACCCTCTACTACCTTTGACCAAACTGTATCCCTGAATTTTGTGAAGACTCACTCAATATGCGCCTAACTATGTAGATGCTTTAGGCTATGAACACGAGAGAAAAGAAGATACTGCTAGCTGTTGTAGAACAGCCATCAGGGCAGGAAGTGTCCTCTAGGGCTTCCATGAATAGCTCTCTCTTCAAATCAGCCTACAATACACTCTGAACCCTAACAATCATTAGAAAAATTCTAGAATCACGGCCATTTTCAAAACCTCGCAATAGAAGAACCCTAAGCCACAGTTGATGGCAGTTGGTTCCTCATTAGGCCATCCCCAAAACAATAAAAACTCAAGGATTTCCATCCAGAGATCCAGGCAGGAACTGGACAGAAATGACCCTGGCCCTAAAGGAGTGTGCATTCCAACAAAGAAGTAAGACACTAAGCACCAAATGATGCATAGATATTTATTTAATTAAAATTATAACAAAACAACTGGCAACTGTACTACTGTTATTCTCCAGTTTAATTTAAAGAATTCTGCTGCTGGGGGCTTGGGGGTTCAAGGACATGAGGAGACTAGAACGGCCTCATACGCCAATAATCATCCACTGAATCAAGGCCATCTGGACTCTGAAATTCAAAAACTCAGGAAGTCTACTCTGCCCATTTTTTCTACCTCTCAGTAAACTGAACACATGATTTTTAACAGTTCAGCATCCACTCTCTGTTCTCTTGGGAATAACTGCTGTTTTCCTTTGATAACTTCCTCTTGCCTAGTCTCAGAGCTGCTGTTCAGGTAGGGTTGACTCTATCCTGTCTTACCCCAGATTCCAGAAGAGAACATAAAACCCAGGCCTGGCCACTAGAACCATTTCATCTATTGGCTTTAGTGACTGGTTCAAGGTTAGGCATGTGACCCAAACAAGGCAAAGTCTACTTCCACAGAAATCATGGAGGAACACAGGGAGATTGGTTAAAGTGTTCCAAAATACCATTAGATAGAAGGTATAAGTTCTAGCATTCTATAACACAGTGAGATGACTGTGGTTCACAATAATCCATTATATATTTTCAGAACAACTAGAACAGAAGCATTCAAAGGCTTCAAACAAAGTAATGGCAAGGAGAAAGAAACATTAATTACCTTGATTTAATTGATACATGTGTTATTCATTTACGGAAATATCATACTGTGCCAGATGAATACTTGCAATTATTAAGCATTAATTGAAAATCTTTTAATGTTGAAGACGATGGAAATGCTAGCTAACTTGAATTAATCACCACACACAGCATGCATGCATCCAGTGATCGCACTGTACCCCACAAACATATACAATGAAAATAATAAATAAATACATATGAAGACCAATAACAAATAATAAAAAAGCAGCCATTGGGAAAGAGCAGAGCTTTTCTTGGTGCTCACTAGGAACTTCCCATAATCATAATAAGAAAGGTGACCTGAGAATGCAACCAACACAGAAGAAAACCAAATCAGAACAGCAAAGAGAATCTCAGCCATAAAAACCCACTGAATCCCTGAACTGTCACTCAGTCTCCTGCCCCGTAAAACCTTCCTTTTTCCTTAAGTAAATTTTAATTGGGTTTTTGTTCTTTGCAAACACAGGTACTCTTGAGCAATACGTTCATTTCCTCAGCCTATTTCCTTCCCTGCCTCCTCCTTCCTTGGGCTAACAGGATCCAAACTCTGGCCTTGATTCCTCCACTTTCTTGCGCCATGAGCTGCCCAAGCATCAGCTTCCTCAGAAAAAAATAAATAAATAAAACACTCATGTGTGGGTCTTACCCACAGTTTCTCACACAGTGGATCTGACAAGGGCCCAAGAAAGTGCATTTCCAACACGCCCCAGGTGCTGCCGGTGCTGCAGTGGTCTGCACCACCCATGTGAGGACACAAGCGGAGCAGGAGATGTTTGAGAGCATTCTGGGAGGCCAACTTGACCACTGAAATGAGACTTCCATGTCTCTCTTCAAAACAAAAAAGTACACGTGATGGGCTCTGTCTGGTTTTCTCACCCTTGGGATTGGACACGGAAAAGCAGAAGCAGAAGATCACGTGCAATTCAGTGAGCACTCACTAATCTCTTACTGAGGGACAGGATAACAAAAATAATCCAGTCGTGCCCACTGAGCCTGAGGAACTCCAAGTGCAGGGTCTCAAGAGCTGTCAGGAAACAGGGGCAGTGAACCAGCGAATGGAAGACCTCCCCCACCACCTCATCTCTCTCTCTCTCTCTCATTCTGCCTCTCCCTCTCTAACTCTGACTTTCAAATAAATTTAAATGCTTTTAATTAATTATTTTTTTTGAAAGTCTTGTGTCTTTTCTTAAGGGAAAAAGGGCCAACTGCAGGTGGGGGCATTAACTTTCACATGTCAGTCAGGACCCTAGATTATCTTCTGAGTGGCATGTGAACTCATGAGAATCTCAAGTCTGAATCTGTCCCATTACCAATATTATCTTGGACTGGGCACCAACCTGCCATGGTTTACAGGGCCACCCCCAGCTCCAAAGCACTGACGGTTTAACCTCTTTAGAGCCAATAAGTGCTAAGTGACTCCAAGTAAATTAAGTATTTCTAGGATCTGCTCAGGCCCAACCAAGTGATCTCAGCTCCTGCACTAATCCAGACATCTCAGTTCTGGGCATGTAGAGAATACATTGATTGCTGGCACTGTGGCATAGCAGGTAGGATTACCGCCTGCAGTGCCAGCATCCCATATGGGCACTGGTTCGAGTCCCGGCTGCTCCACTTCTGATCCAGCTCTCTGCTATGGCCTGGGAAAGCAGTGAAATATGGCCAAGTCCTTGGCCCCTGCACCTGTGTTGGAGACCCTGAAGAGCTCCTGGCTCCAGGTTTCAGATCGGCGCAGCTCCAGCCATTAAGGCCAATTGGGGAGTGAACCAACAGATTTAAGACCTCTCTCTCTCTTCCTCTCCTTCTCTCTGTGTGTAACTCTTTCAAATAAATAAATAATTCTTTAAAAAAAAGAGAGAAATTACAATGTGATCATACAGATATGAGTGGGAGGAGAAAAGGTATGGTAACTGTGTAAGCCATGGATGTCGTTAGGATAAGTCATAATGGCAGAAGACGTAAAGAAAACTTAAGTAGTCAAATTTTTTCCAATACGTATGACAACCCACTTAGCTTTGGCCAGATTTTATAAGCAGTTCTCTGAAGTATGGAATGTTTTTGGTAATGATGTGTACAAATTATACCATACCTTTCCATACTTGTAAAGATCCAGGATTTAGTGCCAGGAGCAGCATTTGAAGAATTAAAAGGAAAGAACACTGAGTATTTGCATTTTCAAGACTTTCACAAAATAATAGCTATCAGGAGACAAGTAGGACATCTTATTATATGATAATTTTAATTGTTATCACTTTGAAAAATTAAAATTAAGGCCAGCCCAAGTTGAACTCTTTTCTCTTTTCTGTAATAGAAATTCACCATTAAAACTCACCATGGCAGGAAGACCTTCACTCCTCAGAGAGAAAGGAAAACTGGGCTTCCTTTGCCCTTTCACAGGTCAGATCCTGAGCCTTTTCTGCAGTGTGTACAAGGAAAAGACCAAGTGCTTGCAGCTACCCATTAAGTCTTTAGGTATTAACTTGGAAGCATGAAGGCCCCTGAATACCCACTCCCAAGCTTCTTTGGGCCATGTTTGTTATCTGTATCTTGCAAAATAGTCTAACTGGGACTCTAGGAAGGGTTGCCATATTAGCAAATAAAAATACAGGGCCCCCTGTATTAAATGTCATTCTTGGGTCGCTAGTAACTTTTTTATCACTCTTCCCCAGATATTGTATGGCACTTAGTTATGCAAAATCTCTGTGTGTGTAAACATATATATATATGTGTATATATATATATATGTGTGTGTGTGTGTGTGTATATATATATATACCTTGTTTACCTGGCCTTCTGTATTTTATTTGACAATCTTATGCCTAATGCTAACAATGAGGAGCCTCTCTTCAGGAGCTCAGTGTGAGCCCAGGTGGAAAGGACCATGGGAATGTAGAAACTGAACATATTAATGTGCATAGGGTCTCTGCAGATTGCACTGTGCTTACTTTGCAACTTCCCTGCGAGGTAGAACTAAAGTCCTTAATCCCCACTTTACAAGTGTAGACTCTGTGTTAAAGGGTTGCACAAGGTTAAAAAGGAAAGCCAAGGAGCCAGGATTCAAAGCAAGATCCTCTGGCATTTTGTAGGGGGTCTGTCAATCACTACACTAAACAAACCAAAGGGCAAGAAGAATTTAAGAGATTGGCTAGAAAGCCATGGGTTAGCAAGCAAAATACCTGGCGCAAGCATGGACACTGTTTTCTGTGTTCATGCCTAAGTAAGCAATCATTTGTCTGTGTTCTTCACAGGATGAGAGGGGCCATTAAGAAATGAAAGCCAGTTTAGGTTTCAATGGCCTGTTTGGATTTGACATTTTGCATTTCAAGAAACCAAGGTCAGCTCAACCCTCTTAGAGCTGGGACCCAGACGCCACCATGATTTAAGCAAACAACAACCCTGGCAAAGCTAAGAGCCAGTGGAGGAACAATTGTTCACTGCCTCTCTGGCTTTCATTTGAACAACCTTTATTTCTAATTCTAGTAAGGAGAGCTTTGTTTCACTCTGCAAAACATTAGCAGGTTCTGTAATAAGGTACAATTTATCCTTGTGAATATACTTAGAGAATAAAAATTGAGTATGAATGGTAAAATATTAACCTTCCCAACATTAGCTGTCTCATAGCATGTGCCTTATTTTCTAATTTCAAGCAAAGCTGTGGCCTTAAAGACTCTTATGTTAGAAAACTAGAACTGAACCTCAAAGTTTCTATTAAAACACATACACACACACATACATATTGTAGGATTAATCCAACACAGCTAAGACATGCCAAGTTGAAATCTTTCTCTACTCTCTCACAAAACCAAATGCTAAGCTATATTTACCACTTCAAAAGAAATTAGTTACATTTCTAATATCAGCAACAAACTAATATTTCTCATCTGCTTATTCAATTTTAGAAGCTGTGCAAGAAGTAATGATTGCCTATGACAACTGTCTGTGAAGAATATTATTGTCAGAAATTTTGAACCATACCAGAGCTTTGGCAGCAGAGTTCCAGAGATTATGATTGGGTAATGACACTGGAAATAAAAAAGTATATAGTATTACAGCATTGAGCTATTAGAGTAAGGAATCAATTCAAGGAGACAAGCAAAATTTATATACTTTATTGATTTTAAATTTTACATGCTCTGCTATATAAGTAAATCTTTTGTAGTAATTCTAAAGCTTTGAAACATTGTAAATAACAGGGACTGTGGGGAGTTCAGAACAGCCATTTTTTCATACCAAAAGTATATAGCCTTTAATGCATATTAGAAGAAATTGGGGTTATGAAATATCTTAAAGCTAATTTAAGCCCAGACTGGTGTGATTTGTTTTATTTTGCTTTGTTTTTTTTGTCTCCAATAGTTGAGCATGTATCAGGTAATGAAGTAATTCCAGGTAGCATTGTACTTAAGGAAAAGCATAATTAAATTGATCCTATTGTATTACATAAATCCAACATATCCTGTGTAAACTCAAAAACAGGTGGCTCTTTGTAAAAAGTAGCTGGCTGCTAACCAATGGCAGTTAAGTTTTCTCACACAAAAATGAATGTACTTGAGGACAACACTGAAACAATGGTTGACTCAGGAGTGCACAACAGAGAAGTAGGTTAGATTAGAAATCATCCCTGCACGTTCAAGGTACCTGAATCCAAAACCCTCTGCACTGGGCTATAGGCGAGCCTCTTTCCAGACAGGTATTTGAGAAAGCCAGTTCAGTTCCTAGAGACTGCCACTGTTATTAAAAATAATTGCTGCCTTGGTCATTTGTAATTTTCAATCATAAATATAATCCAGAAAATGACAGACACGAAGGGGGTGGGAGAAGTTTTATATTTTTATTGCAGTGAGCCCGACTGACACTTAGGAAAACGTTTTGACACATTCAAGTGTGAGCAACAAATCTGTCCGCTGAGTCATAAGCCACGTGTTTACTTAAAGAGGCCTGGTCCAATAAATGAGGATCAAAATCCCAAGTGCTTAAGTCCATAAAATTCCCTAAAGTAAAATAGCAACAATAGAACACATTCTGACCTTTGTAAGACATGGAAAGATTTTTCAAATAAATACAAAGCCTGTTTATACCATTATTCTTATTTTATGCATTTTTTATATCTGTATACTATTTCCTTTTTTAATCCTGAGAAGCCACAAATCTACCATTCCAGTAGCTAAACTTTTTGAGCATAAAGTGAGCAATGTACTCAGATAACTAAGCCCTACTACCTTTCGCAGTGTTGACTTATACTTACCCAGAGTATATATCCAGTTCTTGCATGGAAACCCTGTTCCCCACAAAGTGTGATTTTTTTTTTCTCTTACACACACACGCAAAGCTATCTAAAATAAGAATACCACACGTTACTCAAGATCTAAAGGAACTGATGGTGATCCTAAAACACATCACATTCAGATGAAAGAAAATGGTTTCCATATTTATTAAAAAGGGACCAGAGCTCTGTATTTCTTTAGGCTTCTAATGTGAGCTATTGAGGATGGAAATCAAAATCACTGTAACTATTAACACTTAAAAGTTGAGGAATTAATCATTACAGTGTCTTAAAACAGAAATCCTTCTCAAAACTGGATATTCCAAACCAACCCACCAGGCCTTACTGCTCGTCACCAGCATAGGCAACCTTTGTGTCCTGGAGAGGGGGAGGGGAAGGGAGGGAAGCAAGTGGGAA
Source organism: Oryctolagus cuniculus (assembly GCF_051225735.1). Taxonomy (NCBI): domain Eukaryota; kingdom Metazoa; phylum Chordata; class Mammalia; order Lagomorpha; family Leporidae; genus Oryctolagus; species Oryctolagus cuniculus. The sequence continues at coordinate 110,708,240 of NC_142870.1, read as the reverse complement.
TGACTGGGGAGCAAAGGAAAAGAAATCTAACTCAGGAACCTTGAAAAGTTAATTTGGAAACTTTTGTTAGTGACTTTGGACTTCGTTAAACTCCATGTTTCAGTACAGCAGCATGATCTCAACCATTTGAAAGGTATTTGTCATCAGCGAAAGAAAAACATTATTTGTAAAAGAGTAAAGAGATTGATGCATCACTGTGGACTACTTAAGCCCCACGCAGTTTCAGTCTTTAGTATTAATCTAAACATGATGGCTTTTGCATACAGCGCATAATTAAACATTTTCTTTTCAGGGCTTTATAGAATCCCCATATGTTTTTAATGGCATCATCTGAATGTTTTTCTTAATAATTCTGGCCGCCTGCTCCTGAATCTTCAAGTTTGTTTTTTGTTCCTAATATCTTTTCTACAGAGGCTGCATTGTGCCAGGGCTTGAATCAAGCTCTGAGAGCCTTATAGCCAGGGAACAGATATATAAGGCTCACACACACTCGCATGTTGCTTTCTCCTTTCTCTTCATTTGGAATCTGTATTGCTATTGGCACTGGGAAAAAAATGTGTGTGTGTGTGTGTGTGTGTATGAGAGAGAGAGAGAGAGAGAGAGAGAGAGAGAGACAGGACCCTGAGCCACAGCTTCACTCTCCCACTGTGGCACAGGCCCTTTCTCTGCTGTAGTAGGACTTTGTTGTCTGTCTGTCTGTCTGCCTATCTGTCTGTCTAACCACCTGACTATGAACGTTTAGCAGGTTCACTGAGGTGTATGCATGCCAGTGGAGTGGGATGACTTTGGTGTGCCTGACACTATGGGACCAGGCACATTATGATTTGCCAACTCAATGCCCACTGTCTCATGAGAACATACTTCCTCCTTTGGAGCAGGGGTCTATTTTCTGAACCAAACCCCTTTAGACAAGACCCATAAAACTGAAATAATGAAATGTTCACCATTTGGTTTAGTCAAGCACATGTTGAGCTGTAAATCAGAATCACTTTTATTTCAGGTGGTACAAATGCAACCCAGTGATCAAACATACATCCCAGGACATCAGGATATAATAATGATCTGAGACTGTAATACCCACATCTACCCAGCACTTGGGCCCATGGTCTTGAACGTGGAGCATAGGAACCCCTACTTGAAGAATAAGTAATTCAGAGAAGAATGTGCCCCATTGTTGTTCAAATGTAGCCTTGAATTTGCTTTATCCCAACATAAATTTAAATTCTGGAAATTGACAAAGACAATAAATAACTCACACCCGAATCATAAGTCTCCTTTAAATTGAGTGTTTGAACTCAGATCCAAGTTTCAAAATATTGTTTTAAAAAAAAAAAAAAGCATTCTCACACTCTTTCCATATTTGTCATCTTGAAATCTGATGATGTGAATGAAGAAAATAGAAATAGTAACTGAAACAGCTTCCTTATGCTATTTTTCTCATTGAACTTCATTTATTTACAGATGGCCGAGTGGCTATGATGGCATTTGAAACTCTTATTATTAATAAGTGAGCTTTATCAAAAATTCCAAAGAACTGGTTTGTATTTCAGAATTCCACAGATGATGTGCCTTAAATAGAAACAACCACCCTGGAAGGTCTTAAAACATATGCAGGCAAACAAAGGCAGAGGCCCAATTACCCAGGAATGGGACTGCAACGGATTTCACTGGGACCTCTAACATTCGCTGTTGCAACTTGACTGAAACAACAAATAACCTTTATTAGCCTCTCTTTTTAATGATTCCCAGTAAACAAAAATACTTTATTAAAAAAATTTCCATTTTTCCCATCTGAATTGCTATAGGAGAATTTATAATGTGACAGATACAATAAAAAAGAAGGTTCTGGAAATGAAGTGAGTGAATAAAAATTAAAAATCTTTTTTTTTCTAAATATCAGTTAACATTCCCCCAATCCAGATACCATTTCGGCTGCTGGGTCTCCTAACCCCCATCAAAAGATGGAGCTGCCACAGAATAAAAGCCACAGTCTGGTAGGACTGTCACACCTGGACTCCTGTGGGCCTCAGCCCAGCAATGCAAAACCCAGAAGACATTTCTTAAAGGTTTTGAGTCATGAATACCAGTGGAACGGTAACCTGATTTTTACCTAAAACGTGATGGAGGGCACTTCCCCACTGCTCCCACAATAAACTTCACTCATGAAAAAAGCATGGTGGTGGTATCCCCACATGTGAAATAGCCCCCACCATCCAGATTCCTCTGGACTAGGCCTGCCTTATCTTCATCTTCCTCCCAGGCAACCATTTGGTGGGTACCACCTGATGTCAGGTACTGTGCTGAGCACTCGACCCAGAATGAGAATAAATAATACACAGTCTCTGCTCTGAAAGAACTCAAGGTAGAGAGGAAGGGGAATATTGCAAGTACCTCCCAAGGCGATAAGGGTTATATTGGAGGCAGAAATAAATTAATGGAACAAAGGTGGGACTGCAAACTTTGCTGGGGTAGAACCAAGACGATTCCACAAAAGAGGTGGCACTTAAAGGTACTCATGTGGTAGACAAGGCACAGGGCCAGAGTGTTGGAAACACAGGGAGCACAGCATGCACAAAGGTAGACCAGTAGCCCTCCACCACTCATGTTCATGTGAATCACTTGAGGGTGCTATTTAAAACACAAATTCTGGGCCTCACGCTCAGATTCTGGTTTGTTGGTCTAACACAGGGACCTGCAGTTTAGCATTTTTAACAAGTAGGTAGGTCTCAGTCACAGTTTGAAAAGTACCTGGCCAGCATCATAAATGTGCATGGCCTATTCAAGGGATGAGAAGTTCAATGTGAGTGGAATATGCATTTGGGGGTAGGAGGTCGATTGACAGGGCTGGTCAGCCAGGTCTGATTGTACATCTGAGAAGCCCTGAAAATGAGATTTGAGTAAGTTTCTGACACTAAGAGCTCTCCCCAGAGCTACATCCTGGCCTGGGCCCAGTCTCTAGAGCTGTGGTCACTTGGGTATCCATGGCACAGCAGCAGGGCAGAGGCACAAAGAGAGGGAAAGAGCACAGACATCCCAGCATTCCAATCCCAGCTCTGCCACCTACTGACTACACTCTTGGCAAATTATGACTGTCTTGGACTTCAGTTCTTCCTCTGCAACATGAGATTAATTCCATCAAAACGCTGGGACCTTTATAAACTTTAAACAGTATGCTATACCTACAATGCCTATCTTAGTACATTTCACACATTTTTAATAATAATACCACCATTTATTTAAAAACCAGGTAAATAGCAAAAGAAAAGAAAAGAAAGGATTTCAAATTTAGAGCTATTGTTTGTCTTCCAGAAAAAAGATTGAAAATGTCACCATGTCTGCATCTCTACAAGTTACCACACTCCATGTATCTGGCTCACAGGTCCTTCAGTCCTTTTCTCCCATGTCCATCTTGGGCCCCATTTCAGAGCAGCAAGAAGCTCTTTCTAGAGGGGGAAGCTCCCTGTTCCGATGCAGTTTACCTACCCACCATCACTACCAGCAAACCTGACAGCTTCTCAGAGGCTCTGGCTCTCCTGACACACATAATTCGGAGTTTATCCCAGGGCCACCACCATTATTTATGAGAGTTGGCACTGTGCCTGAATCCAATTAATTTATCTGCCAAAGATACACTTAACTGACTGTCCCATGTGGCTCCTGATCTCTCTGGCATAAACAGACGGAAGTAGAGAAAGAGCATCCCCGAAGCAGAGCATGGTGAGAAATTTTATCTTGAATTCTTGTCTCCTTACTACAGTATCAATGGTAAAATCTTGAATCGAAAGGACATTAGGGAATTTCAAGTCATTTTCCTCTATTTTCTCTAATTTAAACCTCTCCATAACCTTACAAGAGAATCAAGACATTCCCCTCATTTTACAGATGAGGAAATATTGAGCCACCCAACTACAAAGTCTGTAACCCAGGCCTCTTGACTCTGATCCTGGTACAAGTGTCCTCTGCTATTCTACATCTGGTGACTCTCATTTTTGGCTTATCTTGACCCTCCTCAAGGTCAAGCTAATGGATACTCAAGGGTTCAACACTTCCAAATTAAAGATTACAAGGTTTGGATCACATCAAAATAAAGGCCATATAGCAGTATAACCTGACAGATGTACTTCTTAGGAAGAGGTTATTAATTCCAAAGACATAGAAGAACAAATTGGGTTCCTTTCTGCACCAGCTGGGAACAGGTTTGGGCCCACATTTAGTGTTAGAATAGAAGGAACAAGCTTGGATCAGAAAGACCTGGTCACAATCCCGACTTTACAACTTAATTGGTTACATGATTTTGAGCATGTTTCTGAAATTCTGAGTCTGATTGTTGTTTTTAATCCTTAAAATAAGATGATCACTCCGGCACCACGGCTCACTAGGCTAATCCTCTGCCTTGCGGCGCCAGCACACCAGGTTCTAGTCCCGGTCGGGGCACCGGATTCTGTCCCGGTTGCCCCTCTTCCAGGCCAGCTCTCTGCTGTGGCCAGGGAGTGCAGTGGAGGATGGCCCTAGTGCTTGGGCCCTGCACCCCATGGGAGACCAGGAGAAGTACCTGGCTCCTGCCTTCAGATCAGCGTGGTGCGCCGGCCGCAGCAGCCATTGGAGGGTGAACCAACGGCAAAAGGAAGACCTTTCTCTCTGTCTCTCTCTCTCTAACTGTCCACTCTGCCTGAAAAAAAAAAAAAAAGATGAAGAAGATGATCACCTTTAAGCTCAAATGTGATGATTGTACTACAATAAACATCACAAGCCTAGCTCAGGGAACAATTGTGAGTCCATTTCCCTTAGACCAGTATTATCAAACTCAAGTGTGCACAGGAGTAAAACAAAACACAGTTTGCTGGGACAGGTGCTATGGTACAGTGGGTTAAGCCACCCCTTGGAATGACCACATCCTGATCAGAGTGCTGGTTGGACTCCTAGCTCATCCGTTTCCAATCCAGCTTCCTGCTAACGCATCCTAGGAGGCAACAGATGTAGCCCAAGTGTTTGGGTACCTGCCACACATCTGGGAGACCTGGATGGAGTTCCAGTCTTCTGGTTTCAGCCTGACCCAGTCCTGGCTGTTGTGGTCATCTGGGGAGTAAATCTGTGTACGGAAAATCTCTCTTCTTTCTCTCTCTTTCCCTGCCACCTCCTTGTCATGTGTGTGTGTGTGTGTGTGTTTCAAGTTTCTGATTCAGTAAATCTGAGGAGGAATCCAAGAATACACATTTCTAACAAGTTCCCCTGGGTGAGGCTGAAGCTGACACTGCTGGCCCAGGAGTCACACCTTGAGAACCACCACTCCCAAATTAGACAAAGGTGTCAGGTAGGCCTTGAGTCAGAAGTCACTGGCTGAAAATCTCTACTCTGCAATGCCTCTGCATAGCTAAATTGTCGATCACCAACCCACAGGTGATACCAGATAGAAAAACAAAAACTCAAAACAAAAGCCCATGATCCTGACTTCTTCATGTGTCCAGTATCGTGGCCGCTAATAAACCCCTGCACAAGGATCTCCTGTGTTCACTCCAGGGAGCCGTGCAAAGAGTCCCTGGCAAGCACCTAGACTAGTGCTTCTATGAAGTCTGATTGAGGCTGCTCAGCCAGACACCAGTCATCCTCAGTGACTGCTGCTTTGCTGGCACCTTGTCACCCTACCCCCTCCCTGTGGCCCACCCCACCACACACACACACACACACACACACACACCCACACACACACAGAATCTGAGCCTTGCAGAAGTGCAATTAGGACAGTCACTTAAGAACTGCACCAGCAAGAGCTCATTTTTATGCATAAATATCTTTCTTAAAGGGAGTGGGAGATTTTTGCCTCTTGAAAGGAACAAACAACAACAAAATCCCAGGAAAATACGTTAACCCTATTTTATGCAGGTGGTACAGACAGTATATTCTCTTTTGTTTCTAGATATGAAGAACACATAAAAATGTGATGAACAGGCACTGGCATATATATCGTTCTGTTCTTGGGAAGAAATTTGTAATATATCTCTATTTTGCTGCAGCCGGATTCCACTGAGTCATCAATTTCCACTGTATTATCCAATGTTCGGCTTGGGCGGAATATTAAGCAGCCACCAGATTTTGAACTTCGCATTTCCTCACATTTGGCCCTTTGCTGATCAAGCTCTGTTTCTCTGTGATTATAGATATATATCAGACCCCAGAATCAACTTTCTTTGTGTTATCAAGACCTGGTGTGTAGTGATTCTGATTTATCATTTTTACAACAGTCTCTCTTCCCTGCGGGCTCCGGGTCGTGGTGGTGGCATTGCTACGATTTATGGTGGAGATCGTTGACGGAAAATGTATGCTCTTTTTGATTTTCCTTCTTTCCAACACCTGGTTCTTATTTTCCCAACTCTAGCTTCTGCCATTTTAAGCATTATTTACCATTTGCTGAAATGCATGGGTCTATTTGGAGGGGCTGTGTAGAGTAGAGGATGTATTTTTACAGTTGGCTATGATTTTTCCTCTTATCAACCCAGTGCTGATTTTTTTACACTTTCTTAGGCTGTTAGGGGCCTGGAGTTCATATTCATTTCTCACTTGTTTCTCCTTATCTGCCATGACATATTAGTTCTCTCCGACAGAAACAGAAAATGCAGGCTGGGTTAAGTCCCTTGCAGAGGTTTTTGATTCTGTCTGTGGCTCGCAATGTAGGTGGTCACCTCCTTTCCCAACCTGAATAGGTTATTTATTACTTAGTGAAGGCTCCTCTCCCTCAAAATCCCAGAACACGGCTAATTTTTCTTTAGCGTCTAAGAACATTTCAGAATAACTTGGCAAATGGTAGTGCTTTTGAAGCCTGATAGGAACCCACTTGCCAATATTGAAGAAGCCTTGAAAAGGTGGTGATGAAATACAGAGATGCTCACGCCTCGGAAATGGCTGATTTTGTAGTTTGACGTGTAGGTGCCCCTGCCAGCACAAATCACAAGCCAGTTGAGACTATTTTTCCACCAGAAATACCCAGAGTGCTTTGTTCCTTCTTTTGCCTCCCTTTCTGCACCCAGCAGGTGCTATGCACTATGAATTTCTTATCAATATTGATTTGCATTTCTGCTTGTAACCACGATTTGTTAACTCATATCATTTTCCAAGAGGCCACGTAGCCTATCGAATAATTTAAATGAGATAAATACTTAATGTCCCCTCCATGTGCCTCTCCACTCATTGCTGAGAGCAGGAATCCGTTTCTCAGATTGTAATTTTTAAAACAAAAAAATTTTTTGAAATAGATTAATCAAACATTTTCTGCTGGAGATCACTAATAAAGCATCCACACATCCTGCATCTCCCAGGATGGCTCCTATTTGTGCCAGGTATCCCAGGATTATTAGTAGTAGTGGTATCTTTCACCCTCAAAAGTGTGCCATTTGGGGATGAAAATTTTAGAGTCATCCTATCCTGTATCCATTCTTCCTTCCAGTAACAAAATTCCTGCTGAGTTCTAGTTAACAGACACTTGGCTACACAGCTAGGAACTGCATTTCCAGTTGTCCTTGCAACCTTGCATAGCCAATTATTGATGTCACAAACACAGAGTGCTTACTGTTTACCTGGCACTGCTCAAGGACTCCACAAATTGACACACTGAATCCTCATCCTGTAAACTGCGTGCTATTCTCCTCATATCCATTTTACAGATGAGGAGACTGGAGAGCAGAAAGGTTAAACAAGTTGCACCAGTGGCAGAACTGGGATATGAAGCCAACAGTCCGATTCCTGAGTCTACACTGTTAACTTGCTCCCTGAGAGTGTGACCAAGAACTGGCCAATGGGATGTGAGAGGCGGTGACCTGGGCAACCTTCTTATCTCATTGTGAAAAAGGAAGCTCTATGACACCCCACCTTTCCTTTCCACTTTCCCTCAAGCAGAAACAGGGGCTTGCTTGCTCAAGCGACTCCCTCTGGGATAACTGAACGATTCCAAGACTCAGCGAGCTAATGTACCTGCAGTTATAGTTTCAATCTGCAGGATGCTGGGGAAGCCCACCTGTATCTCCAGCACAGGCGTTCACTCCAGAAATGTCTTACTAGTGAGCTCCTCTTTGCATTTCATCTGCGTTGGGGTGGATATTCTAGAATGTGTAAAAGCAAGCATCTCTACCATATTACAAGAGTCCTCAATACACATGTCCTGTCATTATATTCAGGCCTGAACTGATGAAATCAGAGAAGTAAGTAGATGCAACTAGAGACTCCCTAATCTCATAAATAACTTCGTTGACAAGAGGTTTTGCTAAGTGTGTGTCCCTTCCAAACCTCCCGGTATGTTTTCACTGAGTGACTAACGTTCATCTACCCCAGGTCTGCATAACTCTGATTTTCCTCCCCTTAACCCTGGTTTAATATACACTGCTGGAAAATAGGCCAAAAATTTATTATCTTCACTATATTGTTGTAGTACAGGTAATAGAACATTTTAAAAAACATTCTACCCAAAGAATTAACAAATTCAAATTCCATCACAAACACATTTTTTTTACATTAAAAACAATATCAAAAATAAAATATGGTACAAAGAGGCTCAGACTTGGTTGACAGGACCAGTAATAATGGGAGTTAAGGACACAGTTGTTCACAGATGTGTTTCCTTTTTTTTTTTTTTTTTGAAAGGCAGAATAGACAGTGAGAAAGAGAGACAGAGAGAAAAGTCTTCCTTTTGCTGTTGATTCACCCTCCAATGACTCCCACAGCCGGCGTGCTGCGGCCGGCGCATTGCGCTGATCTGAAGCCAGGAGCCAGGTACTTATCCTGGTCTCCCATGGGGTGCAGGGCCCAAGCACTTGGGCTATCCTCCACTGCACTCCCTGGCCATAGCAGAGAGCTGGCCTGGAAGAGGGGCAACTGGGACAGAATCCGGTGCCCCAACCGGGACTAGAACCCAGTGTGCCGGCGCCACAAGGCAGAGGATTAGCCTATTGAGCCATGGCGCCGGCCACAGATGTGTTTCTATCAGTTTTGCAATTCTAGAACAGTTGCTCCAAACTCTGCTTATGTACAAGTATAACCTATCAGAGGTGAGCTGGAAGACCACACCTTCACTACGTACCCTGTGTGATCGCATGCCCCTACCTGACCACACCTGAGCACCCACCTGCCAATCATGTTAATTAACCACTCCCCTTTGGAAGTAGATTAAAGGCCTGAGACTTGGTGGGCCCAGCCCTTTTTAGCTCTTTTGCCATTGCAGGCCCTTGCTGCCCCACACCGTCGGGAACATGGCCTTCAGGCCACCTGCTCCATGCTTCCTGGCCTACATGCTCCTCCATGTGGCTGGCTCCTGGTACTCCGTATAAATCTAGACTTCCCTCTCTCTTTTAGATAGGGCCCTCACTCTCCTATGCATTTCTCTCACTAAATAAAAGCTTAAAACTTAAAAAAAAAAAAAAACCTCTATTAGAGGTTCAAATTGTAGCTACACATTTGCATCATTAAGAATTTTTTTTTTAAATAATGATACCTGGAACCCCACTCAGAAATTCCAACTTAATCCATCTGAGGCAGGGTCAAGCCAACAGTAATGGTTAAAAGGACCCCAAGTGATTGTCATGTGCATCCTGGGCTTGGAACCACCATTCAGGACAGACCCCTACTGTGATTCAGAAACTCCTCTGTCCTTATCACATAGTTAGAACCACCTCCAGCCAAATAAAACTGCAGATGAAAATCTTACTACCAAATTTGTTTCTCATTTATTCTAACTGACGTTTTCAATCTTTGCCTAATGATTCACCTATTCTCTTTTGATGGGGCTCAAAGTGTGTTTTTCTGGTGACAACCTGAAATTTTTTCAACACTGTGGCAGCATGAATTCATTAATAATCCCTTAAATGCCAGCTTTTATTGTTCTGATTCTTGTTGGATGACCTAGATAAGGCAAATGACTAAATTCTCCATCTCCAATTTGAAAACAGATCATATATCTTTGAAATCCTCAAATGAACAAACAAAAACCTATAGTATAACACAATCTTGTTTAGAATCACAATCTGCTGCTAACTGGCTGGGCAACCTTGAGCAAAGCATGGTCTTTTCTGGACTTGTCTTTACCCAGCTACAGAGCAATGGATTTCTCCCAGCCAGAGGAGTTGATGTATTCTCTCCCAGTGCTGAAGAAGTCCTACCTCCAAATCAAGCAGATGAACAATGAACCGCTGGTAGGTGCAAAAATGTTAATGCATTGGTGGTACTTAAAAGGCATCCCTTTGCCACTCCATCAAAAGGACCTTGCTCAGTTCCTATCTGTCATTATAAGAAAAGAGTAGCTTCAGTTGCTCATTTGAAAAAGACAAATACATTTATAAATGTATTCATAACATTGAAAACATTCAAGTCTGGTAAGTTAGATATTTATTTCAGAATTGGCATTTTCAATGAAGAGAAATACTTTGTAGAAGTAAAACCCCAGAAATGGGGGACACTTTGAAGAACACGTCATTCTTCTTTTTTAAAAAAAATATTTTTGTTTATTTATTTGAGAGAAAGTTACAGACAGTGAGAGGGAGAAGCAGAGAGAAAGGTCTTCCTTCCGTTGGTTCCCTCCCCAAATGGTCACAATGGCTGGAGCTGCACCAATCCAAAGCAAGGAGCTAGGTGTCTTCCTGGTCTCCCATGCGGGTACAGGGGCCCAAGCACTTGGGCCATCTTTTACTGATTTACCAGGCCACAGCAAAGAGCTAGATTGGAAGAGGAGCAGCCGGGACTAGAACCGGTACCCATATGGGATGCCAGCACCATAGTCAGAGGATTAACCTGCACCACTGCGCCAGCCCCTCATTACTCTATATACACATGAAACTACACTGTTCAGGAAAGAAATATAGTATAGCTCTCTGTTCTTTAAACATCCTAATAGATGAATTTTAACAAATTCATTTGATTTAAATCTCCATGGATATTGAGTTGTCTTCACTTGAATCAACCCAAATTCTTACGACGCTGGTCTCTCTCAGATCACTGCGATTCAGTTGCCTGTGTTTCCTCAAAAGGTATTTTTTTTATTTGACATGTAGAGTTATAGACAGTGAGAGAGAGATGGAGAGAAAGGTCTTCCTTTTGTTGGTTCACTACTCAAATGGCCGCCACGGCAGGATCCAAAGCCAGGAGCCAGGTGCTTCCTCCTGATCTCCCACACTGGTGCAAAGGCCCAAGCACTTGGGCCATCCTCCACTGCCCTCCCAGGCCACAGCAGAGAGCTGGGCTGGAAGAGGAGCAACCGGGACTAGAACCCGGGGCCCATATGGGATGCCGGCACCACAGGAAGTGGACTAACCAAGTGAGCCACGGAGCCGGCCCCTCAAAAGGTATTTTAATACTAAATATCCCTGAACTCCTTTAGCCCTTTCCCACAGGATCTCAACTTCTAAAATTTCTATTGAACCTCCTCCAAGTCTACAAGTTCTCTACACCTGCCTTGTGTTTTAGAGTCTCCCCTGAGCTCCAGATCAGTTGTTTCCTAGATAAAACCTCCTGGATGTCAGATTCAGCAGCCTCCACCATGCTGGTCCTCCTCCAATGTTGATCAATATTCCTAAACGTCACCACCATCCACCCAACTGCACTAGCCAGGAACCCATCTCTCACCCTCTCATCCCTTACACCATAATCAAACACTCACCAAGATTTTATACCCCAAATACGTTGTGAATTCATCCACTTCTTTCTGTTTCCATTATCCCCAGTCCAAAGAGCCATTCATTCTTTCCTGGAACTGGAAGGGATCCCAACTAATCTCCCCACATCTTCTTTACAGAACAGCCCACAGTGATCTTGTAAAAACATGAATCAGGTCGCCACTGTGGCACAGTGGGTTAAAGCCCCTAGCCTGCCGTGCCGGCATCCCATATGGGCACCAGTGCAAGTCTCAACTGCTCCACTTCCAGTACAGCTCCCCGTTAATGTGCCTGGGAAAGCAGTGGAGGATGACCCAAGTGCTTGGGCCCCTGCACTCGCATGAGAGACCTGGAAGAAGCACCTGGCTCCTGATTTCAGCCTGGCCCAGCCCTGGCTGTTTTGGCCATCTGGGGAGTGAACCAGCATATGGAAGACCTCTCTCTCTGTCTCTACCTCTTTCTGTAACTCTGCCTTTCAAGTAAGTAAAATAAATCTTAAAAAAAAAAAACATGAATCAGATCACAACACTTTACTATATAAAACACATCAATGACTCCTTAAGGCTCTCAGAATAAAGACTCCTGTCCTTAATCAGATCTTTAAGATGCTACATATTCAGCCCCCAAGCCCCTTGACAGTCAAATCAATAATCACCAATATCCAACTGCAACACCGTAAGTACTACTATGAACAAACAAAGATCCAGAGGTGTAAAGAAGGGGCCCTCTGAAATCGCCTCCTGGTTTCTCAGACTGAGGTCTCTGCTTCCATGGCTGAATTCTCCTTTGCACGTCTCATAACCATTTGCACACCAAGCTTCCATCCTTATTCTGTTCTTCCTCCTGTGCCAAGGACTCCTAAATCTGGGCCTTCAGTCCTAATTGTCCAGTTGCCTCCTTCCTGTCTCCTGGATGTTGTATAGGCACTAAAAAAATGGTGCATTCCCAACCAAATTAAACATCATTTGCCAGTTCTGCTCTTGCTTCTCACTAGTCACCTGAACTAGGAAAACAAAGATCCCTTGGATTTTTCTTTCCCTTTTCTCAACCCCACAACCAATCAGTCATAGTCAATTCTGCCCACGCCCAGTGCCTTTGCTTTTGATCAGAGTTCATTATCTCTTTTCTACATTGCTACTTCAGCCTCCCCTTGAACCCCTGCTTCCAATAACCCTCCTTCTCTGATCATTTGTTTTACTGGTACCCATATTTAATGTGGCCATGTCATGACTCTACTGAAAAACCTCTTCTGAGACCAGCATTTGGCATAGCAGTTAAGATGCTACTTGGGATGCTACATCCTATATCCAACTGCCTGGGTTCAAGTCCCCACTCTGCTTCCAATTCAATCCAACTTCCTGCTAATGCACATCCTGGGAGGCAACAGGTGATGGCTCTAGTATGTGGGTCCCTGTCACTCACATGGGAGACCCAGATGGAGTATTAGGATCCTGGCTTTGGCCTGGCTCAGCCCCAGTTGTTACAGGCATTTACAGAGTGAACCAGTAGGTGAAAGGTCGAGCTCCCTCTCTCTGTGTATCTTCTCTGAATCTTCCCTCCATCCCTCCCTTTCTTTTTCAAATAAATAGAAATAAATTTTAAAAATAATGAAATAAGTAAATAAAAGCTTTTAATGTCTTTAAGGTATAGTCCAATTTCCTTACCTCCATAATCAGATCCTGCCTACCTCTCCAGTCTCTTTTCTCATACATTCATTTCATAAACATTCATTGAGCACCAACTATGTAGCAGGCACTGGAGATATAGCAGAATATACTGCTATATCTTTATCAAGTGCCACACTGGTGCAATGCACACACATGCACACACACACACGCACACACACACACACACCTGGCCTCCAGTAACTTGAAGCCTCTCATTTTCTGCTTGCCCCATGTTCTTTTAGTCTTTCATAGGAAACCAGCACAGACTGAAAGACTCTTTTCTTCCCCCTTGGACATATTTGCATTCCCTGTAAAGACTCCACACTCAGATTTAACTTCCATGAAGCCTGTGGGTGGTTCCCAGGCAGAGTCAGGCACACACCCTTCTCAGCACATCAAGCCCCTCCGAATGCATCTCTTCCATATGTACTTTCCATCACAGCTCTGCCTCTATCACAGCACCGGGAGCCCTTGGAGAGCAGGCTGCCATCTTCCCCAGACCCCGTCCTCCACGTGAATTGAAGAAGAAATGGCCAAAGCTGTTCTATCATGTCTTTTGAAGAAGTAGTCCACAAACTTTTCCATGCACTGAGAATGAGCTGGGGATCTTGTTAAGACGCTGGCTCTGACTCTGGGGAGACCTAAGCATCTGCATTTCTCACATGCTCCCCCAGGATACTGATGCAGCCAGCCCAGGGAGCACACTTTGAGGAGCAAGGCTTTGGAACATAATGATTATGAAACACAGCATAGGGGGTTAGTTGAAAACTCTTCTTTTGGAAATTAAACAAACAAACAAACAAAGAGTTCTACTTCACGTCCCGTCTATCACATACACGTGACATCTCGACAGCAGGCACTTCCTGAAGTTCTAGAGAGAAACAACGGTTGTCATAACCTTTGCGCACTTGGGACAGCCCGTTCCTCACTTTCCAGCCCTCTGGAAGCCCTCATTGAAGCTGATATGTTGACATCTGTTGCTTGGTGGGGCCCAGACCCTGCCTTTGTTTCCAGCTGTAGCAGGTGGCTGGAATAGGTTCCCTTGTTCTCCCTAGCTTGGACACAGGCCCCCAAGCTACCCTGCTAAAAGTCAGTGGTACAGGAAGGCTCAGTTCCTCTCTCCGCCATCCTGGATCTAAGGCCATAGCCCTGGCTTCCATTCACAGCCTTGCCTCTCAAGCCATCCTAGCTCACTGAGAAAAGCTTTGGCCAGAGCACCTCTTGCCAGCCCTGCATCTGCAGGGCTTGAAGATAGCCTGCAAGGACTCACAGCACTGCCTGAAAGGTGATCCCAGTTTTAGTTTGAATTTTTCCTACCCTCAGAATTCTGAGATGCTACTGGGGATTTACAAGTTGTTTTAAGGCTGTTTTAAAGACAAACCCATGGTATTTACATAGATATATGGGCCTATATAAAGTACTGTGTGGTTCTTTATAAAAGGTACAGTATAAATGTTCTTGTATTACTAGAAGGATTATATAAAAGATGTTAAAACATATTTCCACCGAGCAGCGGTATATAGATGGCCACAGAATATAATGTATCCATTGTAAAGAAATCCCCACTGGAGACCCCTGAAATCTTACATTGATTGAGTTGTGCTGGACCTGAAACACACTGAGAATTTTCCAAATGGTGAAATATTAAATATACTTTTTTTTTTAAATATTTACCAGTTAAACACTAAAGTACTGTAACTGGCTGACCTTTTACAGCAGTTTTTGTTCCACGTTTCCAACAGCAGCCAAAAAAGGATTGTTTTCTTTTAATGCTTTGTTTTGTCTTTCAGAAAAAAAGAACAGACTTATTTTGAGTGCACTGCTCCCCCCTCCGCCTATGCAATAACATCATAATGGCAGAATAATCACTGTAAACAATACCCTGGGGATTTAGTTGGCTACAGCAAGGGACTCTAGGAGCCAATTTCAGTGCTTTTCTTAACTACATCATTGCATTTTTGTCTGCGAGCGGATAAGAAGAGTGTCCTTTCAGAGCAGGTTGATGGAAAGTGCTAATTGTTGACACATTAGCTAATTGTTATGATTAGCCTGACTTTTTTTAAAAAAAATTCTAGAAGTCAGGATCTCAACAGTGAGGTATGAAGATGCTTTATGACAACAATGCTATGAAAACATTCAAACAATGAGAGGCTAATCAGAAGCATTCAATCCGGTGGCAACTAGACAGTCAGGCCTTTAAAGAACAGACAACCCTCAGGGAAAAAAAAATATCCTAACTGCTGCGCCCGCCCAATATTTCAGACATAAGTGTTCTGGGGTTATCATTAATGATCTGTTTTTACAAATCCACTCTGTCTTTGGAAAGTTGAAGCAACTCCAAACCAAATATACCACGCGTAAGCCATAATGGTCCACTGACAATTGAGGCAGCTTGGGATCTCCGATAATGGGACCCTGTGAAGTGCCACACTTGGTTTCTCTATTTTCTGAAAGTCAACATGGGGTGTTTGCAATTGGGATCATTCTCAACTACAGTTCAACTTGAGAAAACAACTAGTTATGAATACTAAAATTGCATGTTCTTTAATATTTAGAGAAAGGGGAAAAGGAAATCAAGTAGAGAGAGAAAAGAGAAAGAAACCAAATTGCAGGGTTCACTTCCTGGCTTGGGCCATTGAATGAGTCATTCATCATTCCAGGCCTTGTCCAGTTGACTTGTGAATGCAGGTAAATATTTACTATTTGCTGTAGGAATATCCCAGCTCCATATAAAAACATTATTTGACAGAATTTCAATTTTAAAATAATTCGAGACAGGTTTTAAAATCAAAGCACCATTCTTGTTTTACATTTTTTGCAAAGTGGAGAAAATACAATTATTCTTGCTTAATATCTACTGTACATGTGATAACTATATTTTACCACCCATCCATTAATCTATATCTTTACATATTCTTCTTATGGTGCTATTCCTTTTAAACTTCAACTATTTGCATCCTTTAGGGAATAGAAAATTAGATTTAAATACACCATTCTTCATTTCATTTGCAAGTTTGACTATTTTGAGTGATTTAACTGGTTCCTAACTAGTTAATCTAGTTAAATTGTTCACAGACAAGAGTAAATGTTAATATAAGATAATTTAAGCAGTACTTGGCACACAGTAAGCACACAATAAATGTTAGCTGCCATCATGATCATCATTATCATCATCAAAGTGACAAGTAACTTATCAGTCAGGCCTTCATTTACAGACTTTTCACTTATGGAAAATGGTATGTATGTTCCCAGTTCAATCTAAGATATAATGTAGTAGTATTCATAGTAACTACTGTTTTTTTTTCCTTTTTGCCATATCAATGTTACTGAACACCTATTACACAGTAAGTGCTCTGCTACAGGGCTTGGATCAGGCCTCTGTCTACGCAAACTGAACTGAAGTTTAAAAATCTGACAAAAACTTCTAATAGTCTCTGCTCAACTTAAATGTCCGAAAGGTAGAGTCCTTAGAGCCTAAAAGGAAAATCAGGTTACAATGACAAAGAGTAAGAGAAATTTTGGAAAATACATACAAGATTACTTCAAAAAGTTCATGGAAATGGAATTGAAAGCCAGTTTATGTGGAAGCAAGAAATTTTAAAATCCATGCAGTTTTTTCATAATACTCTTTTTCCATGAACTTTTTGAAGATCCCTCATATGCATGGATTTCAATTTTTTTGCACAAAATAAGCATAGTGTTCAATTCTGTTTCTACAAAGGTTATGAAGTACTCTTGTACATGCAAGCCCTTATTCAGGTTTACCTTTATTAAGCAAAAATGTAAAGATAGATCACAAAATTAAGATAATATTAACAAAATCTTTCTATGCCAAATTTGTACTAATTAAATGAATAATTGTGTCTTTCTCCTTTGTTAGAATCTTTTCAGGCTTATTCTTCCCTATAACTTCAACCAGATATTTTAAAATGTACCTTCCTTTGTGCTTCAAAGACCATAGGAATAAAGTCCTGTGCCAGAAACACAGCCTAAAGCACATCCCTTCCTCCTGCCCTGCAGATATGTCCCACAGGTGTTCCTGGTCAGCCAACACCAGCCTCACTAGGGTTTTAGCACAAACCTCCCCTCTTGCCCTACAACCATTTGACTTCTGTTTTGTCCTCCCATTCTCCTATTTTCTCTTTTTTAAAAGTGTCCTCAATAGGAATTATTTGAAAGTTTATATTTATATGTACATAAATGTGTGTATGTGTATATATAATATATATATATATGAGAGAGATAAAAATTCCCAGTGAAAGTTATAGTCAAAATAAAACTTCATGTGAAGGAAACTCTAGATTGAGGAAGAAGTGTTTTAAGTGAATTAGGTGAACTTATTATTTTAAAGTAAAACTATTACTGACCTGAGCCAATAATTGGCCTTTTTAGTTGAAATCAACTGGTTTTTCTACCAAACTACATATTCATACTACCATGTGTCACTGCTACTATTTTATTTTTAACTCTGAGAATTTTGTATCTAAGAACCACACTGTACCTTACTGCATATACTTGTCTGCTTTTTTGGCAATTCCCATCAATCCATCCATCAATTTACCTTAAGTAAGACCAACATAGGAATAAAATTCTTGAATATTTTAACATATTCCCTGAAAACATATTAATGGCTTTACAACGTGACTATAAAATATACAAATGTTCAAGTATGTGTTAGGTGGAAGGGCCTGTTTAAAAACACATATTGCCAGTGGAAAGAGAGGAAAGCTAAAAATCACCTGTGTCAACCCCCTCACCTACAATATGGGGAAAGTAAGACTTGAAGTGATGAAGCGACTTTTCCAACGTACACAGCACACAATAACATACCCATGGAGTTTGTTCATGCCATGCCTTCTACGGAAAGTTTAATGACACGTGGAACTGGCCACTTCAAGATCCAGCTATCCAGATGGTGTGTTGATGTAACTGAACAACCCAAGACATGAGACAAGGTATTATAAACTACCTATTTGTTGCTCTATTTCCCCACTTTCATTTTTTAAGGGAAAAGTGCTACAAGTCAATAAGGTTTGTTGTAAAAGGACTTGTTTTCAAATGAACTTTTCAAATTGGTGTGTCCTATCTCTAAATTAATGTTTGCTATCTCCAAATCCTACAGGGGTTCATGGAGCTGTCAGATATGTGGCAGAGATCTCAATATAACTTCAACTATAATAATTATAATACAAAGCCACAGCTCAATTTTTCCACAACAGTGTATTTTTTAATAGACACAGAAGAATAAAAGTAGTTACCACCCCATTAAAGGCTGTGAATTCTCAAAGATGAATATACTACTGAGTGTGGGTGTGTTTGTGTGTGTGTGCAAATAGTGGTGATGTTCTAACAAGAACAGGCATGGGCTTTGAAGACAAACTAATCTGAGTTCAAATTCTACCTTGACACTTCAATCTTGAAAAGTTATTTAACAGCCAGACTCTGTCTTTGTTGTAGTTGGTTGCATGGTGTTCTCAACAAGGTATGTCCAAGTCCTAATCCTCAGGACCTGATTACAGCTTAGTTGGGAAAAGAATCTTTGCATATGTGATTAAATTAAGGATCTCAAGATGACATGATCCTGAATTTAGAGTGGGCTCTAAATCCAGTGACCAGTATTATTATAAGGAGAAAGAGATCTGATACCCAGAGACTCAAGAGAGTGTATGTCTTAGTCATAAGACTAAGTTGTGTGCTACTATAGCACAACACCTGAGATTGGGTAATTTATAAAGAACAGAAATATACTGGCTGGAAGTTCTGGAGGCTGAGAAGTTTAAGGTCAAGGTTCTAGCAGGTTTGGTATCTGATAAGGTCATTCTCCTCTTCTGAGATGATGCCTTACACCTGCAACCTCCAGAAAGGAAGAAAGCTGGATATTCAGCATGACAGAGGCAGAAAAGTCAAGAAAGTGAGCCCACTCTCCAACATCCTGTTATTAAGGCATTCAAACCATCCAAGAGAGTGGAGCCCTCGTGGCTTAATCTCTCAAAGGGTTTACCTCCCAATATTGCTGTGTTGTCCCCAGAAGCAAAGAGAGAGACAGAACAGAGTCTCCCTCAGAGCCTTCAGGAGACAACCAACCCTGCAAACACTTGGAGTTTGGACTTCCGGCCTTCCAAACTGTGAAAGAATAAAGTTCCGTCATTTCAAGACTCCAAGTTTGTGGCTTTTTGTTACAGTGACCCTAGGAAACTAATATACTCAATCAAATGTGTCTCACGGATGCTCTGAAGAGCCAATGAGAGGATCAGGAGACAGCAAGCACAGGGCCAGGGTCAGCTTAGTGAAAGGTGGCCCCCGCCTACCTTCAGCGCTGGGAGAACAGGAATGGCAGTTCTCATGACAAGGATTCTGATTCGTTGTGAATCATCTGCATGGGGCGAGGCTGCAGAACACCACCTCTGGCACCGCCCACTCCATGCTCCTGCCAGGAAGTGTCAGGGCCTCTGTGTGTGCCACTGACTGGGAGAGGCTTTTCTCTGCCATCTGCCTCACTGCTGAGCTCAGCCACCTGACACTCTGGCTCACTAAGCTGGTGAAAGAACCCAGCTCTACAGAGAGGGCTGGTGTGGGAGGCAGGGCACTGGTTCTTATGGTCCCAGCTGACCAGCTCATGCTGCTGTCTCTACTGCTATAGCTCCTATGTTGGCCCAGACGGGCAACCCAAAAGGTCTCAAGGATTTAGCATCCTTTTCCTTTTGAGCTTCTTTACTCTTTATTGATTATTTTCTTTGAGAGGTGAAAGCCAATGTGTCAAAGCCTTTCAACCCAATTTCATTACCTTGTTTTCCCTGTTTAGAAAAAAGAAAACATCACTTATTTTTAATTCCTTTTATTTCCTCTAGAAGAGTCATAATCTAACAGAAAGAAAAATAAGGAACCAGACTTATTCAATTTCTAGATCAATTACTAACTAATGATATGTCTGCATACCAAAGCAGACACACAAATGAAAGAAACTTCTAAAAGACCATGAAAGTGATTTTGTGGTTTGAAACATAATTGGAAGTCATTTCTTTTTAAAATTCCTACCTTTTTCTCCAATTTATGTAATTCAGGAAGAAACTATATGCAAGTATATACAACCGGATTGTTGGGCAGTGGTCTGTTTTCCTGCTGTTCCACTAATCCCCCATCTTCAAAGTAAAGAAAAGCAGCTCTCACAATTGCTTAGTCCTATAAAGTTCATCACAATGCAATTAATAGCTGAAGCAAAGGCAAAATATTTTTAACTCCTTGGAATACAAGCTGTAAAAAGTAAGGGACCATAAAAAGACTAATTATCCCCTTTGCAGAAAGGAGTAGACCGCTGGCACCATCCTTCTTGTTCTGTCCTTAATCCAGGCAGGTAGTTTGAACACTTGAGAGTCACCCTGGTATTCCCTTCTAATGCAGAGCAGCAGGCGCTGGACAAGCTCAGAACCATGCTCCTGCCTGCTGGAGCGCTCACTCTTGCATGAGTATAGACCATTTTCAGCACTGAGGCCAGAAAAATGGACTAAGATAAGTTGATTTTGGTGGCAAAAAAAAGTCAAAATTTGAAATCCATTTTCTATGATCTGCATTTTCCATGAAAATTTTTTAAAGAATTATTTATTTGAAAGGCAGAGATATAGAGAGAAGGAGAGAGAGACGGAGAGAGAAATCTTCCATCCACTGTTCACTCTCCAAATGGCTGCAACTGCTGGGGCTGGACCAATCCAAAACCAGAACCCAGGAGCTTCTTCCAGTCTCTCATGTGGGTAGAGGAGCCCAGGTATTTGGGCCATCTTCCACTGCTTTCCCAGGGGCATTAGCAGGGAGCTGGATAGGAAGTGGAACAGCTGGGACTTGAACCAGTGTCCATATTGGATGTTAACACTGCAGATGGAGGCTTAACCTTCTCCGCCACAGCATCAGCCCCTCTATGAATGTTTTGAAGATGCCCTCATAAGTATTTTCCATGTCACAGCATTTGATCCACACAATAATTGTAAGAGATAGATGTTATTATCTCCACTTTATAAAGGCCATCTTAGGACTTAGAAATCTTAAATAAGGTGGATCACCCACAATTGAGCTATGAACTAACAAAAATGACACCTGCCTCCTTATAGCATCCCCCTCCCACTTAGAAAGAGAATCTGGAAGAAAGGACTTACGGTAAACCAAGGAAATTAGACATAATTGTTTATTTTAAGTGACCAAACCATATTTTAAAAACAGAGCCTCACTGTAAGTACTGCAAAAAAACGTTTTCTGGACTTAAATCTGATTACAACATTTAAATCCACTGAAACCTACCCTGCTATCAAAGGACAAGCTTTGAAGTCCCAGTTATGAAGCAGCAGGTGTGGGCTCCATGGAGTTGCTCTGGAGGATACCCACCCTCCCCACATGTCACAGCTCGCCCAGGGTTCTCCCTGCATCCCCAAGTCTTCACCTGCCTGAGGCCCACCTTGCTGGGAACGGGAGAGCATAGACGAGATTATGTGTCATTCTTAAGGTCAAAACCAGCTTAGAAGTTCAAATAAAACGCCCAGATTCCCACCATGCTTTTCCTGAAGCAGATGTTCTCAGGAGAATCAACAGCTCCCACCTGCCAGCTTCACCCTCACAGGCCTTTTACTCTGGGTCAGAGAACTGTTCTGTAGCAGATTCAAAATGAGTACAGGAAACAGCCTTTATCTAGAGAGCTTACAATCCAGTGGACAGACTGAACTGTCTATCAGGGAACAATTACAATTTAACCCTCACAATTCTGGCTGTAAGTCAATCAGGAGAGAGGAGAAAGCTATTTAGGCTGAAGAGGCTGGGGCTGATGAGAAAAGAGGGTGCTGACTTGAGATGGACTTTGAAGTGTGGGGAAAGGGATTTGGGTAGGGGAAGAATTAGCGGCAGGGAGGACCACTGGAACTGAAGAAAGAGACATAAAAAAATCAGTGTGGTAGACAGGGAAGGAAACATTAAATAAAACCAATAGAGTTGGTACTAATAGATTTTTTCTCAGGCTAAGATGTGCCATTCACATCCTGTACATAACTCATTTTACCGTGACAGGCTCCTGAGAAGACAGTCCCTGGCATGAGACTGTTAAAGGCGCAACTTACTTTCCACAAACACATCTGCCTACTTTGTACAGCCACCTGACACAGATGGTAAGCAACTTTTGCCTTCAAGATGCAAATGTAATTGTCACCCATTTGACAGAGAAGCGACACAGCGTGAGAAGGTACTGGCAGGTACGAATATGAGATCTAGGGGAGGAACAGAGCTATGCCAAGACAAGGAGTTCAAGAGGAGTCCTGGTGAATTTCCACATTCTACCCAGGACAGTGCCATCCGCTTATCCTTAAGAAATATACATTTTAGTAGG
This sequence comes from Oryctolagus cuniculus, assembly GCF_051225735.1. NCBI lineage: Eukaryota > Metazoa > Chordata > Mammalia > Lagomorpha > Leporidae > Oryctolagus > Oryctolagus cuniculus. Next base: position 110,685,588 of record NC_142870.1, on the reverse strand, counting down.
CAGTAGCAGAACAAAATTCTTGCAAGCCTATTTTTTCACCCTGAGATCTATGGATACAATTATACATGCAATGCACTGCCGCTCACAAAACTTTATGACTGCATAGACTCCAAACCAAAACAAGGGAGCAGACTCTGAAAAAGAAAGTTTCCACCAGATTTCTGGCATGGAAAACAAATGCAGGCTTTATAAAGGAGAGACAGTTTTCTTTTTCTTTTCTAATTATGTCTGTGATGGAGAGGAAGGCCACTGTCAGTCTAGTGGAACTAGTTGACAATGGATTACAACCAAATCATCCACTGACTTGGGATTTTCTTAGTTTTGTATTTCTTGGCTTCCTATCCAATGTCTACCTCATCATGTTCCATCCATTCTGCCCTCCTGGTCTTGGCACATCTAGTGCCCCATTAAGAGTCCTCCTTAAATGTTCAATAGTGGTAGCCAAAACAGAGGACAAGTAATAGAAGAAGATAAACATCTGTATTTTTAAAAAGTTAATTTTAAAATGCCAAAAATTCTCATTAACTGCTAAGAATCATATACTATATCTCATTTATCTTGTAAGCAGCATTCATTACAGTGGCTGAGATAAAGGCTCTCAATGTTTATGAACAAGTACAAGTCTTTATTATGAATATTGAGTTCAAATAACTCCTTTTTGTTTTTCAATCAAATTAATCACCAAATATTATACCTGAAGTGATTGACAGTGTTACAGCCCTATAAAACAGTGTGGCAGTTTCTCAAAGGTCAAATATAGAGTAAGTATATGACTCAACAATTCCAGTCCCGGGTGCATATCCAAGAAAATTGAAAATATATGCTCAAAAACTTGTTCACAAATATCCAAAGCAGCATTATTTATAACAAGAAATAAATGAAGTCAACTCAAATGTTCCTCAACTGATGAATGGATAAAAACAATGTAGTATATCCATGCAACGGAAAATTATTCTACCCTATAAAGAAACTGAGTTCTGATATATGATAAAATGTGGGAGAACCTCGAAAGAACTATGCGAGGTAAAGGAGGTGAGACCTAAAAGGCCATTTATTGTGTGATTTGATTTCATTTATCTGAAATGCCTGCAATAGGCAAATCCATTGAGACAGAAAGTAGCTTAGTGGTCACCAGGAACTAGGGAGAAGGGATAACTGAGTGACTGCTAAAGGGTATGAAGTTTCTTTCTGGGAGATAAAAATGTTCAGGAATCTGGTAGTGGTGACAGTTGCACAATTTGGTGAATATACTAAAAGAAAAAAAAAAGGCACTGAACTGTATATTTTAGAAAGGTAAGTTTTATGGTATGTCAATTCTATTTCAATAAAAATAATTTTGTCATAGGAACTATATACTATTGTAGTTTTAATGATCTGTGGTTTTTTTTTTTTTTTTTTTTTTGACAGGCAAAGTGGACAGTGAGAGAGACAGAGAGAAAGGTCTTCCTTTGCCGTTGGTTCACCCTCCAATGGCCACCATGGCTGGCGTGCTGAGGCCGGCACCCCGCGCTGATCCGATGGCAGGAGCCAGGTACTTCTCCTGGTCTCCCATGGGATGCAGGGCCCAAGGACCTGGGCCATCCTCCACTGCACTCCTGGGCCACAGCAGAGAGTTGGCCTGGAAGAGGGGCAACCGGGACAGAATCCGGTGCCCCGACCGGGACTAGAACCCAGTGTGCCGGCGCCGCAAGGCGGAAGATTAGCCTAGTGAGCCACGGTGCCAGCCTGATCTGTGATTATTTTAAAGTTTATTTATATGAGTAAAGCTGAACATCTTTTCATTTGATTATTGTTTATAGCCCTTGCTTATTTTCCTGTGGGACTATGATTTTTTTTACTATTTACTTGTTGTAAACTATTTACTATTTAATTGTCATTACTCTTTATTTAGTAGAGCCATTTAGCCTTTGACTATAATATAAATGTAAAATATATTACCTAAAAGAAATTTTTAAATAAAATTAATTTTGGAAACTTCTTAGAAAAGAAATTATAATTAGGATTTATGTTTATTTGTTGAATTGAGTATGATGAAAATTTATAATATTCTATATTTTCATCTTTTCTTCATCAATATGTTACTTCAAAAAATTTGTAGAAAAAATGGAATTAAAAGATAATCTGATTTTCATGCAAACAAATTTCAAATCCATAGTTTTTTAATAATACTGACTTTCTATGAACTTTTTGAAAATGCTGCTTATGCATAGATTTCAAAATTGCTTGCACCAAAATAAAGTTCTCTTTTAATTACATTTTTCCATTAATTTTTGAGGCCCCCCCACATACATTAGAGAATTTAGAATTCTAATACTGACTAAATAAACCTGAAGTTCCTTAACCATGTTTTATTATGTAATAAATCACATAAAATAATAATAATTAACAGCAATGGCTAGCATTTATTGACTAGTTACCCTATACCAGTCATTGTTCTAAGTCCTTTACATGCATTAATTCTTAAAAGTGTTTGAAGAATAATCTTATGCTGTGAGTACAATTCTTGTCTTCTTTTTATATAGGAGGAAACTGAGGCATGGATTGCTTATCCAGGTCACACAGCTAGTTCATGGTGAAGCCAGGATCCAAGCCCAGGCAGCCTGGTAAAGAGCTGGCACTCTTAACCACCATTCAAGTGTTTCTTAAATGCAAATAAGAAAAAGTTTAGTGAAGTGGAAAAAGTGCTGGATGAGTTACTACAGCGCCCAGTCCAGAGATCAGGTCTAAGCTTTGTCACATGCAACCTCTGTAAGCCCGAGACCTTCTATTGTCTGCTGGCCTGCTTCTTGATTGAGAGCACCGTCTACATTCCCAGCCACTTCATGACTCTGTAGCTAAGGTAATGGCAAGGAAATGCAGACAGAGATACTCCATTGTTAGCATACTGTATACATCAGGAACTTTGAACTCCTAAGATAGAAAACAAGGAACTTCAGAATTAAATGAACAAAATGACCTTGGAGAGAGAATGATAAGGCCATCTATCTACCAGCCACATCTTTACTTTTCCCTTATACTCAAGAAATCATTCAGTACATATTTTTTTTTTCTTCCTGAAGTGTAATTCAATGATACAGCACTCAGTCCTCAATGAATAACTACTGAAAGTCTCCCGTGTGCCAGGCATTTTTTAAGACACTATTGACATGATCAAAAATAAGGCACAATAGGGATACTACTCATTTTAGAAGGAGTGGAGAAATGACAATAAGCAAGTCAACAAATCAATAAATAAGATAATTTCAAATAGTAATAAATGCTAAGAAAATAAAGCAGGATGGTATGACAGAAATCAGTTGCTTTATAAGTGCAACCAATATAGGGCAGAGATTTTTGTCAATTCACTACATCCCAAGTGCCTAGATGAGCACTCAATATATACTGAATGAATGAATGAATGAATGGTTAATAAATGGCACTGTCCACATTGTGGCAGAAATAGCTAATCACCAAGTCAGTCTAATTTTTCCTGGAGTCATCACTAAACTACATGTAAAAGTTTGCTAGAGTTTCTATAACAAGATACCTCCAACTGTGAGTCTTAAACAACAGAAATTTGTTTTCTCATAGTTTCAAATATCAGAAGTGTCTCCTGGGGCCAGCGCTGTGGCATAGCATCGCTGCCTGCAGTGCCCACATCCCATGTGGGTGCCAGTTCAAGACCCGGCAGCTCCACTTCTGATCCAGCTCTCTACTATGGCCTGGGAAAGTAGTGGAAGATGGCCCAATAAGCACCCATGTGGGAGACCCAGAAGCTCCTGGCTCCTGGCTTCAGGTCAGTGCAGCTCTGGCCGTTGCGACCACCTGGGGAGTGAACCAGCGGATGGAAAACTCTCTCTCTCTCTCTCTGTAATTAAATAAATAAATCTTAAAAAAAAAAAAAATAGAAGTCTCTCCTGAGGCCTCATTGTGCCCTCACATGATCTATTCTGTGTGTGTGCACATCCCAAGTGTCTATGTGTCCAAATCTCCTTTTCTTACAAGAACTTCAGTCAGATTGGCTTAGGTCTTATTTTAATTTAATTGCTTCTGTAAAGGCCTGATCTTTAAATACAGTCACATTCTAAGATATGGAGATTAGGTTTCAACATAAGAATTTGAGATGGGAGAGGCAGGGTGGGGGAAGACAGGATTCTGTCCACAGCACCACATTTCTCAGCCTGCTTTGCACTTGGATGGAAACTAGTCACAAGGGCTATATTCAGTAGACTCTAAGAATCGTGTGCCACTTCCTGTCCTGAGCCATCAAAAACCTCTCCTTGCCCATGATCCTCCATGCTGTTCTCCCATCCTGAGCTGGCAGGATGCTGACTCCCAAGTTGATGTTGGAAGCCACATAGTGAAGATGACACAGCCACTGGTAGCCTAAGTCCCTGAAAATGAAAGAGCAGAGCCTCTTCCCATAAAACTGACAGAAGCCTATATTGGACTATTACATGAGAGAAAAATAAACACGTGTTAGATTTATTTATTATAGTAGTTAGCCTACCTTAACCAACATAACCTCAATTACACCTTCAAATCCCTTTCATCTTCCCTAATAGCCTTCTGTTATTCAAGTTAAAGAGTTCTGCTGTTCTGCTTTTTTCAAAAAGATTTCCTCACAGACTATGATTTCAATCACTTTTAAAGCTCCTCTCTTCCTGATGTCTTTATTTTCATCCTAAACTACAAGGCAAAGATACCTAAAAGCAGAAAAAGGCCTCTGACTGTAAGTTGTCACTGTAACAGAATGACACATCACAGATTAAAGTCTGAAACAGATTGATCATGTGATAATGCAAGGACATCAACATGGAAGACTTCCAATAGTCTTAAACCCATGGCTTTAACCTCACAAAAACTTGGCCTGTATGGGTCAACGCAGAATTGCCAACCGCTGCTGTGGTTCATGGGCTAAAAATAATCTGGGCTGCAGTACTCCCTGGACCAGGAACAACAAACAAGGTGAAGGAGGTAATGAAGGGGGGGATGCCATTCTTCGCTGCAGTGATCCCAAGAGCAATGGGGAATCCAAAAATAAACACTGGTTGACTCCAGTGCCCTTGAACAAGTATGCGAAGTCACTGAATAACAGCCAGCTAATCTAAATGCCAATCTAAACTTCTCCTTCTGAGCAGCTAATGCAGGTGGCCAGACCTTTCACTTCTAAATAAGTTTACCAGAAGAAATATGATGATTTTATATCATTTCTTAGTAACAGATGCATCTCACCCATTCTAAAATGTCTAAATTTTCTTTTAGGGACCCAGAAATATAACTCAAAGCTTGGGTGATGAGATACAAGCAGCAGCCTGCCTATCCACCCCTTTCGTCCTTCCTTCATTGCTGCATTCATTCTCTATCATTATCCATGCCTAATAAGTGCCAGGCACTCTGCTAGGACTAGAGATCCATGACTAGTAAAATGCATTCCTTTGCCTTAAGGATTTTGCAGTCCTGGGATTGGGGAAGGAACTGAGAAGGAAAGCACAACTGAAAATGTGGTAAGTGTTATGTTGGCATTTTGGCAAGGTACTTTAGAACAGCAGAGAAAGAAATGATCAACTCCCCTCCAGTGGTGAATGGAGGCAAAAATAAAAATATTGGCATAGTTCCCAAGTAAGTGTCTATTACATAGACTTCATCTACACTTTGTTAAAAAAAAAAGAAAGAAACTTTTATCCAGAGGTCTCATGGTGTAAAATAACTATACTGTGGACTTAGAAGTTCAAGGAAAAGTCAAGTCCTGGAGTCACAGGAGAGAGACCTAGACATTCATAATGCCCTTCCTAACCTTGTTTAGGCCACAGGAAAGGGTATCCCAAGTCTCTAAGGTACCATTTGTCCCTCAGTTATCTCCAACTTTCCTCAACTAAATCTGCTCCCAAAATTCTCACTAAAGTACAAAAAGGCAAATCCTTTAAAATATCTCCCACCTCCAAGTTCAGTGATCCTGGGATCCTGAAATATACTTTCTAGGCATGTTACAACACAATGTGTGGAAATAAATCATCACTTATCTCCTCACAGCTGCACAGGCAGCATCTTCACCCTGGCTGATTGGCATTTTAAACTCACTGGTACCTGATCAAACTCTGAAAATAGTAGACTTTTTAGAAGTCAAAATAAACGTAGAGGTTAAGTCTTAAGTATCAGTGGCCTGAACCATAGATATTTTTTACTTTGTATTTTAACTAGATTTACTTACTGCAAGTATATTTTTAACTGGGAAGATGGGGGTTATAAGTGTGATTTCTTGGGGGTAGTGAAATGATAAATTCTTTAAACTCCCTTCAGAGGAGTGACCAGGTCCCAAATTGAGAATGTCACACACAATACTTTTCCTCTTGTCACCTTCCTCAGACAGTCAACTTACTCCTAGGACAAGGACAGGTATCTAGTGGGAACTGGATTGAAGCCAACACATTAATTTCATCTAACTCAATTGAATGAGTTCATTTCCTCCCAAGGCTAACTCGGGGCTCACAGTCAGTGGATGGTGATGGTTGTAGAGGTTTTTTTTAATAAGATCCTCACATCTGCTGCATTTGGGCTAAGAGAGATACTTGATTGACTTTGTTGGAGGTGAACTAAAGGTGAACCAAAATTCCTGTCATGAAACAACTCAAACAGATCTTCAGAATCTCTCGAGTCATGAGAAAACTAAAATACATAGTAAAGGGGACTGCAGCAGCCAGACTTTAAGATAACCTGGTGATGCCATCAATCACAGCCTTGTGTATTTCCCTCCTGTTGAACGTGAACTGGACTCAGTGCTTTGCTTCTAATAGAATAAGAGGAGTGACAGTGCACCCACTGCACTGTGGGAAGGAACTGATGGCTTCTGCCAGGGTCTTCGCATGAATGAGCTTGGAAGCAGATGTTCCCCGGTCTCCAAATGACTACAGTCCCAGACAACATTTGGACTGCAGCCTCCCTAGAAACCCAACACCAGAACCACCCTGTTCCTGACCCATAGAGACTATAAGAGATAATAAATGTTTTTTTAAGCTGCTAACTTGAGGAAAACTTGTTACACAGCAATAATTAATACAGGAGCCAAAAGGTGTCTACTTGCAGAATGTGGCATGAAGGGTGCCAAGAATGAGGCTACCTCTGCACAGTTCCTTCCTCCATTGACTCTCTCAGGCCTGCAATCTTCAATGCATACTCAGTTACTCCCATAGTACCTGCCGAGCACCCGCTATGTGGTCAGGGGACCAAGGGTTAGGGATCACAGAGGAATTTTCCCCTTCTGAAAGCCCCATTTTTGCCTTCCCCTTAAGATTCAACTAATTTCTCTATCAAAAAACATTTTTAAGACCAAGCATGGAACCTCAATCACGGTGAGAAACCAGAAGTCTCCGAATACAAAGGAATACATCCAGTAGTCACCCACCCCCACAGTTCTCAATAAGTTTAAATAGAAGCATTGCTCTCTACCCTCTCAACATTAAGTGTTCTCACAAATCAGATGATGGAGCATAAAATATCTTTTTACCTCACCAATTTGAGTACCAGAGATTTGTTTTAAAGGGCCAGGCAACCTGAAGCTTTTCAACCAAATCAAAGCAGATGATATTTCATCTCAAGTGTCAGATATATTGTCTATACCATCAGGAACTACTGGAGGATTAGCACTAAGCAATACCCTCCAGTCTACTAATAATAAACTATTTGCATATCACCATCAAGCTCCACCCAGCTATGGCTAATCCCTCAGTTTATTTATTTTAACTGTTGAATCACCAACAGGTTCCTTTTACTGAAGTAAAAGGCAAGAAACTAAGACTTTTCTTCAAGCCAATCAGTTGAACTGAATACCTACATACAAATACATGAATTTTTTCCCACCATCATGCAGCTTCTAGGACAAAAATATTATTTTGACATAAAAAATATGAACTACAAAAGCTTTCAATTAGCCAAATGCAAAAACAAAGAGGCATGTACTTAAGCCTTGGCTATTGTGAAATGATGTTATAAGCTGGTGAAATGAAGTCATAAACTGGTCAGACAAATACACATTTTCAATAATAGGCTTTTAAAGATTTTAAAAATAATTCATACCTTTGTTGATTCCACTTGTGCCATTTGCAATTTAACATTAGAAAATAATCACTCCAAATGGTTCTCCCTGCTATGACTCACCACGGTGAATGATTCTGCCACTCACAGCAAATCAGAAAATGGTTGGAATGGCTTATTTTCCTGCTCCAATAAACTATGACTAGGCATTCAGCAGATTTTTCTTTTGTTTCTTATTATTTTGCAGAGTCGAGAAAAATATGAAAAATAAAAGAAATAACTGAATGGACCACTGCTTTCAAAACTTATTTAGTCTTGCTCATTTATGTCAAACCTGTTATAATTCATGTCTAGCCTGCTGTTTTGCTGGTGTGTTTTCCATAGCATGGAACCCTCACTACTGAACTCCCATTCTCTCTGGGATCGTGAGGCACAGCTTACCTTTTCACATGAAACTCTAAGTGCCCACTGCCAAAATTAAAGCATGTGATAAAATTAAAGTAGTTTATTGGTCTTTTGTTCTGGAAATAATTGGCACAAATCTCCTTTGTTGCATTAATTTTGTATCATTAAATCTATCCAGCAAGTATCTCAACATCTACTTAGCCAGTCTGGGTCCTGGCCCAGAAAGTTGACTTATATGAAATAACAATGAGGCCCTTTGACAATTTTCAATATACTGCTTTGATTAATAGTTTTTTTAATTGTATGCTTTCCCTAATTCAGGAGTCCAAAGTAATTAGCTCTAAGAAACAGCTGCTACAATTCTCTCCTATTCTCATCCTTAGGACTCCAGGAATAACCTGTAAGAAGAATGCTACTTATCAACGCTTACATCTGGGAGGGAAAAAAAATCCAAAGTACCTCCTTAACCCTAAACTTCCAGAAAATAATAATAATAATAGTGAAGTGAATGATGACAAACCAAGTCAGAGAGAATTATCTTCTCATCACTTCTCATGCCAATGTTGAGTTATTGATATCCTACAATCTTGTCTCTTCTCAAATCATCCCTATACACACAAGTAACACACACCCAGAACCTCCAAGCTAACATCTCACATTGCAGAGTTAAATCAGGATGCTAAAATGCATTGCATTGTTAAAGCTATAGTTACTTGAGGTACATTTTGCCTAGAAATAACATTATAAATGAAGATCATCTAAACTCAGCTATCTGTTGAACTCCTATCGTATTCCACACACAGACTCTATGTTCTACTCTGGATAAAGGTATAAGTAGACCAGTGGGCTCCAAACTGTTTTAATCAAACAATAATTTTTAAATTATGAGTGCATCCATCATTTGTCTATAAATATATATATATATTTACAAATTAAACAGATACTCCACTATGATGTAAAGTCACAAAAATTCAAATTAGGATAAGAAAGAAATAAAATACATAGTGATTCTAGTACATGCCTGCCATACCCCAGTGTATCGGCAGCACATCTTCTTGGGTGCATACGCCTCATTTTGAAGTTCAGCGACATAACATGTTCTGCCCTTCAATAATTAAAGGTAAAAACAATATATATACTACTTTCATATAGCATTTTATAGTTCATAAAACCTTTTCATCTACTTTATCTCGAGTAATCCTCACAAAAACCCTTTCTTCATCAGACAGATTTGTAATTTAAGTAATATGAGTGCCTAAAATCACCCAAATACACTGTGGCTAAGCTCGATTTGAAACGAGGGCTATCCCCAGAAACTTGATAGATTAAATGGGCTTTCATGTGCCAGTCTAGAAACCACACCACCATTTACAATATTACTTCTAAGAAAAAATATTTTCTAATTAACTGACTTATAAGGAAATTTTGGACTGTAACTCGATCGTAAATTCAGAACTTCATGTATTACATATTTCTAAATAAATGGGTTTTTTTTCATAAAGAATAAGCTGAGCCTTTTATTCTACCCCAAATACCCAAAAGTAAGTCATATAAATATGATAGCCCTACCCGGAGTGCTGAGATTCCCGAGCTCTGTGAGACTGTCAAATAGTCAAGGCAGCATTTTTATATTTATGCATTCCTTTACTTCTATATCCAATTTCATATCTTGAATTAGCTATTTTCCTATATCAGTGTTTAAGAATCAGTAAAAAATTCATTTGTAAGTATTAACCTTGCACGCATTATGCTTTAGCCTTGGAAATTCTCTTTTTCTTTCAAAGTCAAATTGTTGCAAAAGCAGGAAAGAAAATGTCTGTAATGAGTGGTGCTTTGGGTCAGAAAGGTGGCTGGAGAAACCAACGTTTCTTCAATTTTCTGTCTGCCAAAAAAGGTGAGCCAGACACTTAAACTTCTCCTGGGCTCCCTGGAGTCTTCTTGAACCCTGTTTTCTTTAGATTGCCAGCACTGATTAAATAACATTTTTGTGATGCACTTTACTCTTCAAAAAACACTTATTCCCTTTGGCCCAAAACTTGACTTCTGTGAGTCTATTCTCAGAGAACAATTTAAAATTTAAAAATATTTGATATATAAAGCATTTCTTCATAATTTATTTATAAAACAGAAAAATAAAAAGCAACCTGAAAATCCAACAATCAGGAAAAGACAAACTTGATGATAGATCATGTATCTATTTAAAATGATGACAAAAGCAATAGAGCAGCATCCAAAGTTTATGACATATTAATTAAGAAAAGCAGGACTTCACATTTTAATTACAACTACACAAACATACCATAAGAATAAAAAACAGACAAGCAGCAAGGGAGCCAAAGTGAGCCAACATTTTGGTTAGGGGTACTGGGATTATTTGTGACTTCTTTCTTTTCTATATTTTCCAATTTTTTCTGGTGTGGGCATATTTTTTATAATAAAAATGCTTTCTAGAAATTGGTGTCTAATAAATTATAATGAATACACACAATAAGAAAAATATAAACAATTATAATAAAGAGAAATATATATAAACAGTTAAGGAAATTCAAATACAAATAAAATTTTAAAATTTTAGATTTTTTCTAATAATCAGACATTTAAGTTAAGATGTTTAAGTTGTTCCTATTATAGTATAGAACACAACTCTGTACTGTAATAGTAACAAAAATTTTAAAGTTCTATGCTTTTTATTATGAAGGTGTGTGATTATGAAACTTTCATACACAGGTAGGAGTAAAGATTGAGAGAATCACTTTGGAGAGCAACTAATAACACCTAATACAGCTGAAAAATGTGACACATACTTGTATGTTATAAACTGTATATACATCCACAAAAGGTTTACAACAACATTCATTGCTGTATACTACATTTTAATAAGTAAGAAAATTGATTAGTACAAAGTAAATAAAAATTAAGGAATTTGGCCTAAGTGAAATATCACAGATAAATCACAAAAGCATGATGTTGAGAGAGAAAGAAACTTAGTATAATATGAACAGTTGGCCTCATTAAAATAAAGTTTTAAAACATGCAAAATCATGCTGCATTACAGATACATACATTGTAGCAATGGTTTAAAAACATGCATGAGGTAGCTAAACACCAAATTCAGAATAATGACAATTCTGGAGAGAAACAAAAACTAATGGGATTGAGGGTTTCTATTCCAGAGGATCTTGGTTCTAAACAGTAAGGTAACACACATACACATGTGCACACGTGTGTACACGTGTATATGTGCCACCTGAAGCAAGATCAGCAAAGCATTTTTAGAGACAACTGGGTGTATGTCTGCAACAGGTGTCCATTACTTTGTCTTCTTTTCCTGATACTCAAATATTGCAATGAAAGAGTGAGCACCTAAAACTAGCCCTTCACATAACAGAACAAATATTGCAAGACTCACTCCTACATCACCTCAGTCCCATCAGAATAGCTAAAACCCAAAACAGAGTAACAAATGCTGACAAGGATGTGGAGAAAGAGGAATACTTCTACACCGTTGATGGGAATGTAAATTGGTGCAGCCACGGTGGAAAACAATATGGAGATTTCTTTAAACACTAGAAATAGACTTACCACATGATTCAGCAATCCCCACTTCTAGACATATACTCAAAAGACATGAACACATTGTGTAAAAGAGATAGCTGCACCACCATGTTCATATAAGCACTGCTCACAATAACCAAAGTATGGAATCAATCTCGGTGTCCATCATCAAATGAATGGATAAAGAATATGTGGTGCATAAACACAATGGAGTATTATTCAGCTGTAAACATGAATCAGATTCTACCACTTGCAGCAAAATGGATGCCACAGGAGGGCATTATGTTGAGAGAAATAAGCCGGAAACAGAAAGAAAAAAAAAGCATGCTCTCCCTTATATGTGGGAACTAAATTTTAAAAAGAAAAAAAAATCAAAAAAGAAATGCCTGTGTATCTCAGTACTACAGCAAATACAGTTTTGTCAAACTTTGCTGCATACCTTTGTCAAGCCAATTGTTAATAATGCTATACTACTATGGTTTTAATGATCTTGTGAATACTCTAAAATTTACTGTATGTGGGTTAACTGGTCATCTTTCCATTTAACTATTGTTTATAGTCCTTGTCTATATTCCCACTAAACTAGGATCTTTTTATTTTTACTTGTTGAACTCTATTTGGTGGAGTATTAAGCCCTTGACTATAATGTAAATTAAAGATGTTATCTCAAAAACAAAAGAAAGAAAGAATGAAAGGGAGGGAATATTATTATATACTTAGAGTTGTATCTATGCACTGTATTGAAACTGTTAAAAACTAAAATAAATAAATGTATAAATAAAATAAAATAATCTTATTTCTAAACAAAATAAACAGGGGGCTCTGAATGAAATAAATAGGGCTTAAAACCAACATAGATGCACAGATGTTGGCTAAGTGAAGCCATTTGTAGTCTCTCGAGTTTGCTCCCACTTGCTTTGGGGTGTAGGGCGTGTTAGAAATGTTGCCTTTTTCCTGGGGATAGAGACAACAACCCATCAGGGAAAGCTGCGGTTGACCATGGTGAGAACTCATTGTCAAAAACTCTCATGGGGGATCTGGCTGAAAAGCCCATGAGAGTATTTCAGGCATGGAAAGCCAAGACACTCTGGCAAAAGATCTCTGTGAGTGAGATCCCAGTGGAAAGAACAGGTCTTCAAAGAAGGAGGTACCTTTCTCTGAAGGGAGGAGAGAACCTCCACTTTGACTATGACCTTGTCTAAACAAGATAAGAATCGGAGAACTCAGAGGGCTTCCATAGCCTTGGAAACTCATGACTGGAGCATAGGGAGATTACTGATGCCATAGACAGGAGTGTCAATTGGTAAAGCCAACAACAGGAGTCACTGTGCACTTACTCCTCATGTAGGATCTCTGTCCTTAATGTGCTGTGCATTGAGATTTAATGCTATAACGAGTACTCAAACAATATATTTCACTTTGTGTTTCTATGGGGGTGCAAACTGTTGAAATCTTTACTTAATGCATACTAAACTGATCGTCTGTAAAAAAAAAAAAAAAGAAAGAAAGAAATTATCAACTCCCAACTTGACTCTCACTGGGATTAAACATGACAATAGGTCTGATCTGATTTCATCATCATTTAAAAAAAATCATCTATTATTTTTCACTTTATGTTTCTGTGTGGGAGCAAACTGTTGAAATCCTTACTTAATGTATACTAAGCTGATCTTCTGTATATTAAGATAATCGAAAATGAATCTTGATGTGAATGGAAGGGGAGAGGGAGTGGGAAAGGGGAGGGTTGTGGGTGGGAGGGACGGTATGGGGGGGAAGCCATTGTAATCCATAAATCGTACTTTGGAAATTTATATTCATTAAATAAAAGTTAAAAAAAAAAAAAACCCTGACATTGTAGTTTAAAGTGCTTCAGCCCTAGATATTGCTACTTAGCTGTGTCACAGCAAGAACCTAGTACCTTACCCTCTGCCACAGAAAGGCTTGAAAACTATCAGAGCTTCCAGAAACCCCCAGCTCTCCAGAAAGGAGCCAAGCTTGGAAGGACTACAGACTCAGTGTCAGGGAAAGCCCCAGTCAACATTCAGAGAGCAGTGCTTATCCCACAGACCAGCTTTTAAGACAGAAGAGACACTGCTTTGAAAGGGGCCACATTCTAAGCTCCTGCTTCTCCTTGGAGGCAATGATTATTCTTCTGTTCCAGCAGAGGGTGCACCCTCGCAGACAAGCCAGCCAGCATCCAGCAACCAGCACTCAGCTGTGGCCAACACCCAGCCCTGCCCTGGCAAGCAGGTGTGGGGACGAGTAGGTTCACAAAACCAACTGCACCTTCTTAGATCGGCACCCTACGGCCATGCACACCTGCAACCAGTCCGCTCTGCCTCCAAACATCAACACGGCGGCTTATCTACTCACACTTACGAACTGAATAACAGGAGATTTTGTATTGACATAGCCACGATTCCATCTACTGCTCACTAGAAAACATCTTGCAAGGACAAGTAGCCCAAAAAACATCAAGGCCAATCAGCCCAAAATGTATGTTGTTTGACCTTTTGGCTGTGTAGCTTGCATCTGGAGGCAAATTTGGAATGTGGAGCAAATCAGAGTGAACGGTCGTTTCCCTTCCTTCCGGAGTACTTCAGGAGCTTTTCAGGATTCAGCCTGCAAGCTGCACTTTGTTCAAGCCAGATGATCAGTCCCAGTGAGAGAGGGCTACTGGACAGGACACTAAGTGGACAACAGGCTCAGTGATTCATAGATTCCTCTGCGAAGCAGTTGAGGTGTTTTTAGGACAGAAGGAAAGGAAACGAGGCTGAGTCAGTTTTCAAATATGTGCCCCTGTCATAAGATTAACCAGAATTACTCACAGTTATCATAGTCACTCCGAAAGGTCAAGTACTGGCGTGCTTCTGGGACTTCAGAATGATTCTGCCCTTCTCTATGGGGAGTGGCCCAGAAAACCCATAGTCTGACCCAGAGCCCATCTAAAATCAATTGTTCACTTAAAAATGGTTACCCTAGGGGCAGGTGTTTGGCCTAGTAATTAAGATGGTGCTTGGGACACCTGCATCCCATATCACGACAGGGTTTGAATCCCAGCTCTGTTCCTGGTTCCAGCTTCCTGCTAATACAGACCCTGCGAGGCAGCAGTGATAGCTCAAGTGATTCCTTGCAGCACATCCATATTGTATTCCTAGCCTGGCCCAGCTCTGGCCATTGCAGGCACGTGAGGAGTAAACTAGTGAATTGTCTGTACACATGCACACACATGCGCATGCCCCCTCCCTGTGTCTCTGCCTCTATGCCTCTCAACTAAATAAATAAAAAGTGTGTACCATAATGCAGTAAATGTGTCTTATCGGGGGTAAGCTATTTAATTATTTTAAAAGATGGGCAGCTTTTTTCAATAAAGGGATGTAACTAGAAGCATTAGAAGCAATTGAAGAAGATCCGTAGAATAAACTGCAATGATCCTAGCCAAAGGGTACTTAATATGTTTTTTAAAAAGAAAAAGTTGATAGCAGTTGCTAAGGCAACTCAAATGGACAAGAAATATTTTGTGTTCATAAGAGAAAATGTCATATGTAAATATATACATATAAAACAGCCACACATATTTGATAGCTAAATATTAAGAACACCAAAGTCTTGAGCTTAATGCTCCTTTTATTATACACTTGCTTCAAATTAATACAGGACAAAATGACGATAAAGGAGAAAATCAATTAAAATTCAATAAAAGAAAAATAACGCCCATACACTATTTTTTCTTTAAAGAATGAATATAAAAAACATAGGCGAGAAACACATTCCCAAATTCTATCTTATATTTAAATCCCATATTCCAAATTTCCAAAGTATGTCTTAAATTAGCCAAATGGAGATAACATTCAGGTGCTTCCTAAAATACTTTAGAGAGAGCTACTTTCATAGAAAAAAATATATATACATGGCCCAAGTCAGTCGAGTGAAGCAAATTTTCCATTTGAATTATCAGATTCATTGCCAAGTTCTCTATTTTCTTTCCTTTTAACACTGAGCAGTTTACTATAATAAAGTCTCACATGAAGAACTCTGTATACATATTAATTTCACCTCACGTAAAAAGCAGAGCACTTCAGGTGGTCACACCGACCCTGAAAATCACACCTGAACACACATATTCAGAGGCCACCTGCAGTCCCAGGAGAAACTGACACATGAAACCCCTCTGTCTTTGTCAGGTAAATTCTGCTGGGACACTGCAAAAGGTTCCGGCTCAAGGGAACAGGAGGAGCAAAGGCAGCATGTTGAGCACATCTGGCATGCTTCTGACTGTAAGTGTTTTCTCCCACACAATGTTCACACTGTCTCTTGAGGTGCCCACTCAGCGTGGCTAAGTGGAACTTCCCAAGGTTACACAGTAAGGCATGGATACAGTTTGAACATGGTAGGGGCAGAACCACTCTTCAATTCTGAACCACTGTGCCTAACAAACACCATGGATAGGGTAGGCATCTGATGAATGTTGGATTGAACCTGACCATAAGGTCTACCCACTTAGATCACTTTGATGCATCTAAAAGGATAGTAGCAGAAAGCCAAAATGTAGAGAGAGGGGTAACAAGAAGCAGCCATCAGCTCAGGTATTCTGTAGCTTCAACTCCCACCTGCCTCCAATATAATCTTCTTCTAAGCATTATCTCTACCCATTTCTGAGCACTGGGCCACCATGGGCTTGCTCGCCCAGTGATTACCAGCCTTGGCAGGGTCAAAGGCTGTTTGCTCCTCACTCCACTTCTTGATAGAGCTGGGAGCCATGAAAACACGGGCCCTATTATGACTTTCATTTTCCAGTTCTTTGGGATGACCCAGATACTGGGATGTGCTGGCTCCCAACTTGCAGCGCTACTCCAAAATCCCACCAATTTGCAAACAAACATTGGGAACAGAGGCCCAGATGGGTATGATGGGTCAGAGAATCTTTCCATTGCTCTCATAGAGGGATTTTAGGCAAAGGATTTGAATCTGCCTGGAACGAATACCTCATGTAGTTACTAGAAATATCTGTAGGAGTTTGGATTCTCTAACATGGGTGCAAGAGAGTGTCAGATTTCACAGCCCCTATATATGCACACGGATAGTCTGGGGAAGGGTTTTAAGAAGCATAGACATGAAGTCTATGAAGAAGGTGCCTGGCATGTGCCCAAGTGACTGTCCCACAGGATCCTGCATAGCACATCACCATCTGCTGGGAGTTTAATGGAATGTGCTGTCTCGGGTGCTCCCTCTGCACTGGGGATCAGACTGCCCTAATGTTTGTTTTGCTTTATTTATTATAGCAGCCCAATCCACAATAGCTAAAATATGGCACCGACATAGATGCCCATCAAATGATGACAGGGTAAAGAAAATGTGGTATATTTACATGATGGAATATTACTTAGCCATAAAAAGAATGAAAACCTGATGCTTACAACAAAATTGATGCAATTGGGGATCATTATGCTAAGTGAAATAAGCCAGACCCCAAAAGACAAATATCACGTTTTCTCTTATTTGTGGTAGTTAATATGGAGAGAGAGTGCAAAAATTGTGTGGGTGTCTTATCATTCAGTTTATAGTTATAAATATTGCTTCACTGAATCATACCATGTCAGTGAAAATATACTCTTTTTTTCCACATTAAAACAAAAACAAATGGAAAGCAGGGAATAATGAGGACCCTTGGGGTAACAGTATTTTTTTCTTCATTTGGGTGTTGTTATGAGTATTATCAGATGATAAAACACTTATTTATCTGTACATGCATGTGTATTTCTTGGTTTGTAGAATGTATTTTAATAAATGTTGAAAAATAAAAGTCAGAGAGACAGAGATCTCCCATCCACTGGTTCACTTCCCACGCATCTGCAAACAGCCAAGGCTGGACTAGGCTGAAGCCAGGAATGAGGCTTTCAGTCTAGGGCTCCTATGTAGGTGGCAGTGACCCAAGCACGTGATCCATCCCCTGCTGCCTCCCAGGATGTGCCTTTTCAGGAAGCTGGAATCGAGAGCACAGCCAGGCCTTGAACAAAAGGTCTCTCATATGGGATGCAGGTGTCCCAAGCAGTGTGTCAACTATTGCACCAAATCCCAACATAAGCCTCATTTTAAAAATCAATAATAATGGCAAAAGCTACAACCACAATTTGCTGACTGCCAGGCACCATGCAAGGTTCTTTCCCCGTTCTAGCCCCGCATTGATGGCACCTATTGTTATTTCTGCCACTTTGCCAATGAGGATATGGGATGGGAGTTTGACACCCTCCACAGGCCTCCACCAGTGATGGGGCTGGATGCCAATTTGGATCAAATCAGCCAGGTAGCCAGCACACAAATCACTCTACTCTCAGGAGATGGACCTCAGGCCCCACTGTGGCCCAACTTCTCCTTAGCTTTTGCTCCCAATAGGAAGCTACTTGACTGCAGCCCCTCCTGCCTTGCAAGAAAACCTGGGTAGGCACGCTTGCACACAACTTCCCCATCCTGTATTTCTTAAACTTTTATTCAGTGTGGTGAGGAAAAAGAACTTCAGTTCTGAGTTACAGCTAGGGGTTGACTCTCCTTCATACACTGACATTTCCAAAGACAATTTTCTCATATTCTACACGAATCAGAGTAAGCCTTTCATCTTCTGGGATGCCAGTGGTATCATGTCTCCACCTCAGTTTGCAGTCCCTTTGGCCAATAGGATGGATAACACAATGTGAATTAGAAGTGGATTGTCAAATGGTCAAAAGTCCAACCAGGACTGGTCCTCTGCCCCTTTTCTGAGACATGGCCCAAAAACACTAACAGAAAGTGCCACTGGGGTCCGGCAGAGTTCAGATACTTCAAAAATCCTAGAAACATACATCTGGAAAGAACTTATAAAAACATCTAGTCCCACCCCTCACTTTACATTTAAACTAAAGCTTGGAGAACAAACCAGCCATTTCCCCACCTCCCTACTTGCCCGGTAAGTATATGGCAGGACTCAAACACAAATCAAGAGTCTCTTAAATGCAAATCAAGACTCTCTTAAATCCAGCATTCACACATGTCCTGCTACATGTACACAGCCTCCTCCAATTTTATGTTAGCCAATAGTGTATCTATAGTTATGACATTGCCCTGACTAGCAGATAGCGGGCAGGGAGTAAAGCAACTCCATCCTTGTGGAACAACAGATAGAGGAAGGCCCTTGGAGATCTTCATTAATATAGAAGTTGAGGCACTAAAGTGTGAAAATACTATCCCAATGAAGTATAGCTAGCTCACCACTGCACAGGGGCTCAAACTCCTGTCTGTGGACTCCTTACCCAGGGCTCTTTCACAACACTCTAAAGAAAAATTGAGAAAATGTGGTCTTGTTTTCTAAAGGTGTTAATTGCCATAATACTCC
The DNA here is from genome assembly GCF_051225735.1 of Oryctolagus cuniculus. Taxonomy (NCBI): domain Eukaryota; kingdom Metazoa; phylum Chordata; class Mammalia; order Lagomorpha; family Leporidae; genus Oryctolagus; species Oryctolagus cuniculus. The sequence goes on along the minus strand of NC_142870.1, from coordinate 110,666,252 downwards.
TCCTTTGTTACATATTGAGACAAATTTATGTACAACTATGAAAATTTCTGTATTCAGAGGTACTATAATAAATGGAAGAAATAAGGAACACTCAGCTAAAATCATGAGGAACAATTAGAATATAGGTTAAATCTGAAAAAGAAAGAGAAGGAAGCGAGGGAGGGGAAGTGGGAGGAAGAAAGGAAAGAAAGCAAAGAGGGAGGGAGGGAAGGAGGTAGGGAGAGGTGGGGGAGAGAAAGAAGGAGTGACCACATGCACAGCCATTTTCAGCTGGGCAATCAAAACTGGACAATGTGGAAGCTTTCATCTGGGCGCTGAAAGGCCTACACCAGAGGCAGTCTAGCAGGCCTAGACGCCAACTCCTGCTCCAAGCCTTCTCCCTGTCACCCTCGGCTTTCACAGATCTCCATCCACCACATCAGAGGCTACAGGCGGGAGGGTGGGGAGCTGGTTTTGTTTTTTATATAATAAAGATTTCAAAAGGCTGAGAGATGGAACTTCCATGCTTTGTACTGCAGAAGTTCATTTCCTAATACATTTGAGAAACTTCTTCTAAACAAACAAAAAAAAAATTGCAAATGTACACAAAGCCCCCTTGTGGAAGTTCATTTAAAAACCAAGCTGAGGGCTGCCGTCTGGGAGAGGGAGATCATACAGCATTGGTGGTGCTTGGGCTCCCTGAGGACTGGTCACCAGGAGAAGACTAAACACAGGCATCTGACTTTTGCAGCAGCAGAGCACCAGCCAACCTACCTGCCTCAGGGACGCTCTTTGGGTAACTACAGAATCCTTTTCTCTTCTTGCAGCCACCAGAAGGAAAGCACCCACATAAAGCTTGCCAGATTTCATCCCGTTTTTATGCTGTATTGCTTTTTATCTGTCTTTTATTGGAGGGAGAAAATCAAGTGGCATAATTTGGTTTACCTTGTTTTTTTTTTTAACTTTCAGGATGAAAATACCACAGTATCTCCCAAGACAACAAACTCTTTTGATCTAGTGAAAGCCACAAAGCTTCCAAGCTGCCAGTGTTTCCTACAGCAGATTTTTTAATTTCCTTCCCCAAAAATTAACAATTAAAAAACATCCTATAAAGATATGTTAAAGGCCACATTGAAATGGAAATGAAATAAAATGCTGCACGTTCTATATTTTTTTTAATTCAAACAAAAAGTTTTTTGACTTTCATGATGTGCATATGACCATTAATTTCAATGTCATATTATGGTTTTTGGCTGAACAGACAGTCTGTATGTATGTAAGCAAACAAAACAAATGCATTTTGTATTCAAATTTATACAACTCCATACATTTTTATGCTGTTTATTTGAAAATTAATTTTGGCTTAGGCCTCAGAGACAGCAAATGTTGTCAAGATTTGAGGGCTACCTGAAAAGCCTTGGGGACAGCATTACCCTTATGCATAAGAAACAGCAAAATAAAATAAAAATAAATGAATTTCCAAATACGTCATGGCTAATCCCTTGAGCTGACCTACAAATGAATTATGGAGGTTTTGCTACAGGACTGAGTAGATGTGGTGATTTCACTGAGAGATTTATCTTATTTTCCAACTTATTTTCATATCTTATTTCCTTTTCTTTTAGAATTAGACTGTAAATAAAAGGGCTAAGACTGAACGAAGCTCCCTTTCACAGAACTTACATCAGATTGATAAATTAAAACGGTGAGATGAGTTTCGTATGACCCATCCTCAAGGATTTGGGAAATTTAGCCGATGCAAAACAAGGCATTAATTTGGAGAGGCCTAGCTACTTACAATGCTTAGCATTCTGACAATGATGAATGGCATCATTCCAAGCAAATGGTAATTTCACTTTTTGTGACAGTACTTTAGAGCAAAACCGACTTTCTTCACACAAAGAATTTGCAATCCTATTGAACAGAGGCAGTACCTGAATATCAGAAATCCTTCATTGTTTAAGTATCATCTGATATTCTTGATTGGCTTCAGACTGAAGGTTGGAGTTGAATTAGGGAGAACGGAGGTTAAGTCCTAACCTTGAAAGACTTAGCGGCCATTGAAACACTGCCTTTGGGCACTTATTGGCCTGTATTTATCAAAAAAAAAAAAAAAACTTTTCAATTCAATGAGGGGAGGGAGAAAACACAAAACTTGTCACATTCATCAAGTGAAGCCACTGGAAAGACATCTACAGAACACCCAAAAAGCATAATCTTTCCGAAGCGCTGATAGAAATGGTAATTGGATGGCTCAGGGAATAATACAACCAGAGCAGGGGCAAGGCAAAATATATCGCGAAAAATCAAGGTCAAAAAGAAAAGAGCAGACCCTTTTTAACTTGCGAAAAACTTACACTTGGCCTTAGTAGGAAGGGAAAAATATACCTGTTGCTACTCGTAATTTATGTCCTCACAAAAGCCTCTCAAAAAGAACCTTTGAACATAAAAGGCATTAAACACCCGCAGTGTCACAGGCCATAAGAAAACTCCACCTGAATGCTGGTTCCATCAAAATATGTCTCTGGAAAGCACCAAAAAAAAAAAAAAAGAAAAAGAAAAAGAAAAAGAAAAAAAGAAGAGAAAGAAAGAAAAGTTGTTCTTAAGAAAGCATCACTATCAGGATCTCTCTTTCTCTCTCTCTCTGTCTCTCTCTCTCTCTCTCTCTCTACAATTCCCAGCAGGAAGATACGCCCTCTGGGGAAAAACAGGTCCAAGAAAGTCTTCCCTCAGAGATTGAAAAAAGCCAGACTCTTGGAAGCCTGGCGGAGAATACCAGCACTCTCCCCAAAGAGGAAGGACCTGGACGAACCACAACACCGAGGCTGCCCTGCTTCCTGCCTCCCCTGCTAAGGAGCTAATCAGGGCAGAACCAAATGACACTTGTGAGCAGATGAGGCAGCCGGAGATGCCACACTGTCCCGCTTTTATCTTACACAAACACCTCTGCACTGGGCTTTTTTGGCGCCACACAGAGTTGATATTCTGGGCTAGATCCAGCTGGAAAGGGAAGGGAGCCAGTGAAATGATGTGCAGGCCAACTGGAGGAATGGCGCGGATGCAGGTGTCTCCTCACTGACAAACACAGCGGATAAGGGGAAACAGTCCCCGAAAAGACAGTAGCTGGAGCCCCCCCGCCTTCATCCCAAGCAATAAAGCAGAACACCTGCAAAATCTCCTGACACACATTCCCTGAAGAGTTAAAAAGAAAACAATCCAAAGCTCACCCTAGCATTTCCCTGTAAACTGTACAAATTTACAGATATGCAATAAAAGACAGCATCATTTATTAATTTGTGAAATTCTGAGGTGCCTGTATACCCATTTCTATTAATCCAGGAATTCAACTTTCCACATTAAAGTTGTACAGTGATGTAAGGTAAGAGATGGGGTTTGTGATTTGTGCTGACAGAGCCACATCATATTTTAGGGAGATGACATTGCTATTGATGGCTCCTTCTAATCTATTCCCAGTAATATGCTCATCTGTATGGTTTCCCCGGGCACCAGAAGAACAATCTCCCATCCCTAAAACAGTATGTCATTCCTTTCCACAAATTTCATATGCACATATATTATTATTATTTAACGTTTATTAAGTACCAACAGTATGCTAGGCACAATAGACATAGGGGGCCATAAAAACATATTTAACGCATCAAAAACCACAATAAAAGGACGCTATGTTTGTGACAGGAGACAATAAAAATCTTTGCAATTCATAGTTCAAGATGAAATGCACCCCAGGTCCCAGAGAAGCCTGGGTACAGGCGTGACTTATCAGAAAAGGTATTCGAATTTCCACTCAGCCCAAGAACAAGAGGTTATATATACCTTACAATTAAACAAATGTGGCCTTCCTCAACTTCTTCAACAATGGGTGACAAACAATCAAGTCTCTAAAGTAAGGCATTAATTATTCATCTGATCAAACTTCAGCATTCTGCATCACCTCTGATCATAATAGGACATAGTCTGTTCCAAGGACTGTGGTAGGCATTTAAAATGTATTTCTCTGTGTAACAGCTAGGGCTGCAGGTATTTCACTGAAATTTGGGAGGGTCAAGTGATACATCCAAGATCCACAATTAAGATCTCCTTGTCTGTTTTCCTAGAGGTGCATCTAACACAAACACACACACACACACACACACACACACATATACATCACACACATATACACGAATGACAAATGTCATCCACAAGTTTGAGGGTTTGAAGTTATTGCCATATCAAATCAACAATTTGGACATTGTGTGGATACAACATTAGCCTGGGCAAGATGGTCTCAACTTCTCCACTTTCTAAAGTTCCCTTAGCCATGGCTTAGTGTGTAGTTAAGAGCATGAACTCTGGAGCCAAGCTTTCTTAAGTTTGAATCTTGGTTCTGACATGTCTAAGCTTCGTAAATGTAAGCAAATTAACACTTCCATGCCTCTGTTTCCTCATGTGTTAAAAAGACATAAGAAAAATAATAGTCACTTATTTCATAGTTATTGTAAGGGTGAAATGTGTGAACATGTGGACAAAGCTTAGTATATTGCCTGGCACACAATAAGTGCTTAAAAAACTATTATTTCAGAGTTTTTGGGTAACAATACAATGCTACCAAGTAAGCTATGTGCTGTATGTTGCTTTCCAGTTAGTAAAAATGGGTTTACACTAGCCACCCAAATTTCTTTCCTCTAAGCACTCATGGACTAATGTGAATTGATAAGATGACTGGCTAAAATTACACATAGTTGACTCTTCCATGGGTCTTCCTCTCTAAATACCAGACAGATGGACTGAGGTTAACAAAAGTCAAATTCATAGCATTAGGCCCTTGGGAGGTGTTTGAATAAATGAATGAATGAATGATCACACAATGCTTAGAAGCTCAAATGATCCAACTGAGTGCTTAGCTGGATTCAGGATCTTCTTTAAAATTGTGCAACTTTCGACAACATGCAGACTTATGTTTGCATTTTCCATGAACTTTCCACTTCCTCTCCATTCTGGCATACATTTTCTAGAAATTGGACATTTCTCTCCTTGCTATTTCTACAGAGGACTTAGAGGAGTTTGGGATAGTAAACTTCAAATCAGTTAATAGGGCTATTTTTAACCATCATTAACCAGGTGATGGTTTTAGTTGGAGAAAAAGTTAAAGCTAATGACTAAGGGTTTTGGATTGTAGGCCAACAGCAAGGGGCCATGCATTCCTTAGCCAAATTAGGATGAATAATACGTGACAAAATAATCCAACCTGATGCTTGGTACAAAGGAAGGAGGATGTTGTTTTCTAATGTAGTATGTATTGTCATAAATATCAAGGAATTAACTGAGATAAAGTAAGGGGAGTCCAAGTCATAAGGCTTGTCTACTAGCATGTATAATATAATTGCCTTAGACAACTTAAAGGTGTGCAATATAGACATGCAATCACAAAGCACAATTTCTAAAACCCTTTTTACTGTCAATATACCCTCTAAGACTAGGAGCCCAGTGGGAATTAAAAACTCATCAGGATTTCATCAGTGATCAGATTCCCGATACTTTTCCTAAGGAAATTACCACAGAGTACAGGACTTTTTTCAGGCTTTAACACCTTTCCAAACCACTTTTTTCCTGAGGGATACAGCCTATTTTTTGTAGCTCTAGGCTTAAATGTGGTGCCATTTAATTACACACAGACTAATAAAGCAAGACATATTTAAAAATAATTTTGTAACTTGTACACACAAACTCAAGCTGGTGGATGATGAAATGTTGCTAAAATTATCCTTATTCAGTAAAATTTATTGCAGTGATGAAAATCTTGACATCTATTCCAAAGTTCAAATTAAACTTCAGCGTAATACAGTAGCCGGAGTTAGACCAAAGTAAATAAGCAATTATTTATAGTGATTGTATGTGTGTGTGTTGCATGTACTTAACATTCCAGAAAAAGTCAGTGAGCCCATATTGTGGGGACTGCTGAATTAATTACAAGCATACACAAAAGGGTATACTCTTCAATGATCTCAGCATGTCACTTTGAATTTATCCATCTGCCTAATACCCACCTGTCTAGTTGCTCTTTCATTTAACCACATATTATGGCATCAATATTAACTTTCGGATTTGGGTAAAACCATTGCCATTTCCCAAGCTATTTGCCTCCTAATAAACACAGATTGAAAGGGAAGTGATAAAAGCGACAGCAATATTTTCCCTGTAATGTTTGATAGGAATCCCAGCTGCACAACATTGTATGTTAATAACCATTATTTAATTAACAGATGAAGAAGCCCTTTTGAGCGGCTCTGGCAGATTTTGAACTTGATCTTCTATCATTTGATGTCATGCAAGACCAGATAAATGACAAGTCTTTCGAGAGTCTGCAGAGCCCCTTTAGAACAGCTGCACAATCTTCCCCCTTCTTTGCAGCAGGTTTCTCACTTAAGAAAAAAACACGCTTCATTACATCGCCTCTTACTTGAGCTGCAAGGGTCTATTCAAGGAAGATAAGCCTCTTAGAAATGAAGTAGCGTTGAATTTAGGTTTTGAGTGACAGCAGGAAGATTTATCCATTCAACGGACAATACCGCTTTCTCTGCATTAATCTAGGAGGCGGACAATGATCTGTTTTTTAGGCCTCATCTCATCTCTTTCCCACAGCAGAAGGTGATTAGAGTTAGGAAACAGGGACTGTGAAAGAAAACTTGAGCGCTATCTCTCTAGCCCTCCTGTTTCCTGAAGGGGTGAGAGGGAGCCCCTAGGCCAAGGGCATCAGTCACAGATTCACAACAAGGATATGATGCTTCACCATTGGGAAACTGATAGGCCACAGGTAAAGGGGTGAGCCCCAGAACCCAAGGAGTAAAGCCATTATTGTTAACTTCCCAGACAGAAAAGCAAGCACAAAGTAGCCTTTATAAGGGAAAGCTCTTGAATTCTTCCTGGCTGGGCCCAGATAAAAAATGTCAGGAATCTCCTCTGAGTCAATGTGATATGCTACCATCCATCCACAAGTTAAGGTTCAATGATGTGCCGGAGTGGCTGTTCTGCAAATGGTCACACAGAGAGCGGGGGAGGCAGAGATTGTGCTCCATGTGCGAAGCAATGCCACGTAAAATTTGAGTGAACATTAGCACAACTCAACCATTCCATCTTATCTTTCATATCCATCTTCTGCAATGCAAGAGGGGATTTTGGTTGAAATCTAATTCTTAGTTTGAAGTGTCCCTCTCAGCCAGGCACCGAAGACGGAGCCCACTGTAACTCCCCAACTGCTAGTAATCACCAACAACATTCCACTGGAGTCCAGTGTCAGAATCCCCTTTAACAGGCAATATCTGGTACCACCCTTAGTGTGGGAGGCTTGCCCCTTTATTAGTAGAATATTTGCTTACACTTTGTCGTGCAGAAATTGATGAATGGGCTTCACAGTGAATGGGAAGGCTGAACATCATACTTCCGGTTTGGGACATGCATTTTTTAAAATTTGAGTTACAAATGTAAGATTGCTCCTATCACATCACAAAACCCAGGGATGCCTTTTGTAGACCACTCACAGCCTTGCTCATTTTTTATTTAGCTCACCATGAAGGCACACATCAAATACCTAAAAATAAATACATGAGAGAAAATGTTCATCTCAGGTTGCTTTCAAAGTATTTCTGCCACCCCATGGCAAGAGCATCACTGACATCATAAATAAGAGTGTTAATTGTTAAAGGAACAACAGAAGTCACTGTGCACTTACTCCCCATATAGGACCTCCATCCTTCATGAGATGTACTATGAGAATTGACTGCAAATATTGTTCTCAAACTGTACTCTATATGCTGTGTGTGTGCAAACTATTGAAATCTGAACTTAACATGGAGTTGGTCCTCTGTATATAAAATCAAACTAATAATGAAGAAGGGAATGGGAGAGGGAGAGGGAGTTGGGATGAGAGTCAGGGTGGGAGGCTGGGCATGGGGGAAAGAACCACTATATTCCTAAAGTTGTACCTATAAAAAATGCATTCATTAAATAAAAACTTTAAAAAAAGTATTTCTGCCTCAAAATAACTGAAGTAGAGTTTCGAAAAATGAGTATGAGACAAAGCTTTTGCATAAAGGCCGTGCATGAAGGCCAGAAGAGATTCTTGTTGAAGTGTGAGCAATTAATTTAGTAAGTGAGCAGAGAGAAAGTCACAGTCATTACCACAGAATTAAATCAAGTTGCCCCAAATGACTTCCACACTCAAAGGTAGATTGTATGCTCTCTAGAAGTCAACAGAGTCATCACATTTTGATATTTCCTATCGCTAAATTGTGTTTTGCTTTGTCGTTTTTACAAAAAGTTATATTGACAACCAGAGGCTTCCTTGACATGTACCCCATGTGATACTAAAAATATCTGGGGGCCAGCGCTGTGGCATAGCAAGTAAAGCCACTACCTGCAGTGCCAGCATCCCATATGGGTGTTGGTTTGAGTCCTGGCTGCTCCACTACTGTTCCAGCTCTGTGCTATGACCTGGGAAAGCAGTCGAGGGTTTGGGCCTCTGTACCCATGTGGGAGACCTGGAAGAAGCTCCTGGCTCCTGACTTCAGATTAGCCCAGCTCTAACCATTGCAGCCATTTGGGGAGTGAGCCAGAAAATGGAAGACCTCTCTCTCTCCCTCCCTCTCTCTCTCTCTCTCTCTCTCTCTGCATTTGCCTCTCTGTAACTCTGCCCTTCAAATAAATAAATAAATCATAAAAAAAAAAAGAAAATTCTGTTAGTCAAGTTCAAAGCTATGTAACCTGCCAGTTATGGTTGTTACAGGACATACTCCATGATGCAAGTCTCCTGGGAGGTCAAATCTAACACCAACACCAAAATGTGACCTGAAGATTCTGAAGAGGACCCCTTTGGAAAACACACATGGCACAAGGTCCCGGGCTATGCACACTTAGTACACAGTTCTTCAAAAAAGCAGTTAGGATTCAAAACAAAACAAGAATCACTGAATCTTATACCCAGATTCTCCAATGGAGTCTCAGGAAGGATAGTTGTATTATTATTTGGTGGCATCAAATTCCTTAAAACCCGCCTTTACTGCACTGGTATAGGCAACTTCTTCTTTATCTGCTGCTCCTAGAATGAAAAGTTGACCTCCCAGGTGGCAAAAAGAAAGCAAAGTGCCTCTTCCGTGAAACTCTGCCTACTGGGCCAATCAGCACCTGCCATGAGTGTCTTGATTTTCTTCTTTCTTTCTTTCTGCCTTTTTTATTTCTTTTTTAATTACTGAAGACTTCTGTTTTAGAGAAACCCCTAATTGCTTCATTTCGAGATGTTATGTTTAACCTCAGGAAATGGTGTTATAAGACCTGGCAAACAGCTTTCTGGTTGTTTCAATCAGTACCAGATTATGAGGTCCAGCCGGGTAAGAACCCTATTCATTTTCTTGCCCTGTCATCTTGATCTTATTTGAATGTCTGGGGGGCTGGAGGTGCTTAGCCAGCCCTGGGTTTCAGGAGTGGGGGTGGGAGTACCAGGGAGAGCTATGCGATGTGTTAGAGACACTGAAAGTTTTCATTTTGACTCCTTAATGAGAGCGACCTTTGACACAGGCTGATGAGTTCCATGCCTGTCCTGGTGTGCTTTTTGAAAACATTTGACACTGGTCACAGGTCTGACAGGGATATGACTAATGAAGTCGTGGTATAAAAATAATGGGCTGCAATTGCAAGTCATTTGCATGAAACCAAACTCCTTAAAAACTTGTCTCTGTTCACTTTCTGTTTTCTAAATGAGTCAATAATATGAATCAGATGGCTTGAAGGGAATAGGCTCCCAAATATTCCTCCTATAAGTTTGGTAAATTAGTTGGCATTTGGTGCAATTTTTGTTGCCTTGAGGCCTGGTTTAAATTGGACTGTAGTTACTAAATTGCTAGGGCGATTGCAGAATGTGTAGGATAATGCATAATACCTTGTTTTTCTTAAATGTTTCATCAGAGAGCTTCTTGTGAGGTCAAGAGACCCAGACAGCTCTGAGCAGGGAATAGCAACTGAGAGTAAATGAGGGAGAAATGGGAGGGAAAAGTTGGGGGTGGGCGGGCAGGGGAAAGGAAGAACAGAATAAAAGGAGGGGAAAAGAGAGAAAAAAGAAATAGAACAAAACCAAAAGAAGGTGGCAACTTGGGTTAAGTCCAAAAGCACAAAAGGGGAAGAAGAGAAGGGAAAAGCAGAAAAAGAAGAAAATAGAAAGATGAAGGCAAGGGGATTAGAGAAATGGGGGAATAAAGAAAGCTTTTAAAGAAAGACCCCTAAAAGAAGAAACTGCCATTTCTAGTTCAGGTTATCCTTTAAAACCGGGTGCGATTTAACCTCTCGCAACGCTCAGCATCCACTAAAGGAAACCCTGAGCTTCCGAGAGCGCACATGCGAGTGCACACTCTTGCCCTCCTTTGTCTCTGCACAAAGCAGCCCTGTTGCCAATATTTCATCCTCTCACCTCAAAACGCCTCCATCATGGAGCAGCTTTCAGCAAAAATGCTTCATCTGACCAGCTGCATCCGGAAGCAGCAGCCACGAGGAGGCACATTGCACAAGTTCCTTTCTAGAGCCTGCCCCCTACAAGGCTCGTTGGTCCTCATTTTAACACTGGGATTTTCTCCAGGAGTTCTCAGTTTCAACATATCTATTTAGGATTTTGTTTTGCTCACCTGGTATACACGACAAAATTAAATATCACATGTCCCTCAACTTAAGTAAAAAGTAATACCAATGATTTATAGCTGCACACACATGCAGCAAATGAACAAATAAATGAAAGGTTGCTTGGCACACAGCTTGACTATGAAGCGACTTTGGGTGCTCTGCAATCTTGGGAACTTTGCTTAATCTTGCTGAGCCTCAGTTTCTCCAATCACGGAGTGAAGTATTCAAAGATTATGTTTTAAAAGTACTAGCAAAAAGCCTAGTGCACTGTGTGAGCTACAATGAATGAATGAATGTCGTTAAGAGTAGTGCCTGTCCTTCAAGCAAGTACTTCTCACCTAAAGAAATCAATAACAATTCGATTAGTAGTTTTCAATAACACAGAAGTGATCACACACACACACACACACACACTATAAATTGCTTTGCATCTTATGGAGCTGTACATTCCACACAAAAAACCTGAAATGCTAACAACTGACAACTAGCACACGTTGCCTTCTCTTTCTTCCTCTCTCTTTCTCTTCCCCCTTCTCTGGAACTGCTCATCATATTTCAAATCCCCACTTACATTGTAGGATAAGTACATACTGTAGGATAAGTATCCAACCTCCCATGTCTGCCATATTTTCTGCCAAAGATGCACAAACTGAAGAACAATGTTCATAATTATGACTTGATATTAGTGCAACATTAGAAGACACCTTAAAGTCAGCTTGGGGAAAATCATTTTATTGCAGCTAATTCACTTAGGGGCAGGTGTTTGGCACAGAGGTTAAGAGCTTAGGACACCTGCATCCCAGATCAGAGTGTCTGGGTTCCAGTCCTGTCTCCACCTCCAACTCCAGCTTTCTTCTAATGTGCACCTGGAAGGCAGCAGGTAATGGCTCAAGTACCTGGGTTCTTGCCACTCATGTGGGAGACCTGGATTGAGTTCCAGAATCTTGTTTGGCCTGACCCAATCAAGATTCTGAGAATCTAGATCGGAGAAACTGAGGTTCACTCCCCAAGCTGTGGACATTTGGGGAGTGAACCAACCAGCAGATGGAAGATCTCTCTCTCTCTCTCTCTCTCTCATACTTACACACAAAACACACACACACACACACACAACGTGAAAATAAATTAATTGATTAATTTTTAATTGATCGTAGTTATTTTCTGTTCATTAGAATTGGTCAAATTCTCACCATGCAAAACCCCAATTATTCTAAATGCACATGCATCTACTCTATCTAATGCCTGCTTAGAGAATATGATTTATTTATCCTAATGGGTCACTTGAGCCCAACAGCCAGTTTGTTATTGGTTACTGAAATGAAGACACACAAGATACTCTCTACATCTAACAATAAAACTAACAATAAAAAACAATAATAGCCTTCAGAACAAATTTCAAAAGATTAAAGAGCTGTTTCTAAGAAACAAAATGAAGTTTATTCAAGGCAGATAAAAGAAAAGACTAGAGAAATCCTGGCAAGACTCCAAAGGAAGAAGTTTGGGATTTTCCTGTAATTCCAGTTGAATGTGTACACTATTGGTGAATTACTGTGTGTTTCCAAAGAACATGGGGTTTAAAAACTAGATATGGCATTCAGCAGCTGCGAAGTCAGCCTTTCTCTTATGGTAGTCGTGCTAAGGACCACATAAAGTGCTCCACACAGCCCAGCATTTCATTCACATTTTAAAGAATGAAGGCACCAAAAATGAACAGTCTCAAACAGCACTTACAGATAGAAAAACAGTTCCCACGAGGAAAATGCAAAAGAAAGTTATTTCACAAGAAGAAGTGATAAAGAATGAGACGTGAAAGGATCCTATGGAAATAATGCCGACTGGCTGTCCTCTATCTCCGCAAATTGTCAAAGGAGATGAAATGGGGAAAATGGGTGGAACACAAAAACACCTTCTTAACAGTAATAAATACAAAAATGTTGTTAAATATTGGAAGATTTGACCATCAGAGCTTATGAATTAGAGGTCTTAGAAATCTTTAAAAAATAGGAGCAATGAACATCTGTCTGAGGTGGTTTGTGTCTTTACCTGCCTGGAGGCCACATAGTGAATCATTACCAAATGTATGGTTCTATTATCCAAGAGATTGATGTCATTAGCCCTGAAGTTTAATGCTTGGGAATGGTGCAGGTGATTGAATCGTGCTGAATTGAAGATTTAAGATTGCAGCTGATGATGATAGAATATAAGTCTAATGTTTGATTTCTCCAAAACTCCACAGAAAAGGATTCCATAAAAAACAAGGGTGTTGAAGTTCTATTTTGCATTTTTCTTGTGTTTCTGTATGATTCACTTCCTGTGTTAAAGCATAAGCTTCCTGAGGGCAAGAGTCGTACATATTAGTTTCCCTTCCTGTCTCTCCACCTCACCTGAAGTCTCAGTACTAACACCAGAGCTGAGATGCAGGTATGATCAAGAGGCCTGAGAGCATCTGTAATCTGGACCTGCCGGTGTCCCGTCACTGCTGTGGTGCCTGGACCGTAGATGTTGGGTATTTGGAATATCATTCCTAACACATCTTAAAAAATGGATCTTCATGGGACCAGGCAGTTTTATCAGCTTTGTTCACTGATAGCACCTACAATAATTTCTGATGATATTCCATACACTTGTTTGCTATTTAAGAATGAAAAAGGGAGCCGGCCTGGTGGTGGGTAAAGCCACCCGCTGTGATGCCGGCATTTTTGCAGTGCACTTTACTTTTTAAAAAATGTTTATTCGCTTTGGCCCAAAATGTGACTTCTATGAATCTATTCTAGGAGAACAATTTAAAATTTAAAAATATTTGATATATAAAGCATTTCTTCATAATTTATTTATAAAACAGAAAAATAAAAAGCAACCTGAAAATCCAACAATCAGGAAAAGACAAATAAACTTGATGACAGATCATGTATCTATTTAAAATGATGACAAAAGCAATAGAGTAGCATCCAAAGCTTATGACATATTAATTAAGAAAAGTAGGACTTCACATTTTAATTACAACTACACAAACATACCATAAGAATAAAAAACAGACAAGCAGCAAGGGAGCCAAAATGAGCCAACATTTTGGTTAGGGGTACTGGGATTATTTGTGACTTCTTTCTTTTCTATATTTTCCAATTTATTTCTGGTGTGGGCATATTTTTTATAATAAAAATGTTTTCTAGAAATTGGTGTCTAATAAATTATAATAAATACTTGCAATCAATAACAAAAATGTAAACAACTATAATAAAAATAGACAAATATATATAAACAGTTAAGAAAAGAAAATTCAGGGGCAAGCACTGTGGCATAGTGGGTTAAGCCACCACTTCCTGCATTAGTATCCCATTTGGGTGCCAGTTTGAGTCCTGGCTGCTCTACTTCCCATCCAGCTCCCTGCTAATGCACCTAAGAAAGCAGCAGATGGCCCAAGTACTTGGGCCCCTGCACCCACATGGGAGTCCTGGAAGAAGCTCCTGGCTCCTGGCTTCCATGTGGCCCTGCCATTTTGGCCATCTGGGGAGTGAACCAGTATATGGAAGATTTCTTTCTCTGTGTGTCTCTCTCTGTAATTCTGCCTTTCAAATAAATTCTAATAAATAAATAAATAAATAAAAATTTAAGCCCCCAAATAGAAAAAAATTGACATTCTCAGGTGATTTTCTATCTTTGGATGAAAATCCATGTTAATGCTGATGTTTTTGTCCTTTTCCCTTTCATATTCCTATGCAAAAGTTTTTATAATCAAGCAAGTTGCACCATTGTGTTTCAAAAGAGAGAAAATGTTTAGGATTAAGAGTTCCATGCAAAGTAATTAACTCAGCACCTGTTTTATGTATACCTTCACCTCAAAAACTTCTAAATATCTGTCTAATCAGTAAAATTAGAATAAAGATCCATTTCTCTGCAAATAAAACAGAAATGAGAATACTTCATCTGTAAGGAGGAAGGCATCATGAAAACCACAAAAGGTAATGAACATACGGTTTAATTAAAAACTGTTTGGCCAACAGACACATGAAAAAATGTTCAGGATCACTAGCCATCAGGGAACTGCAAGTCAAAACCACAATGAGCTTTCACTTCACCCCAGTTAGAATAGCTTTCATACAGAAATCAACATACAACAAATGCTGGTGAGGGGAAAAAGATATTCTAATCCACTGTTGGTGGGAATGTAAATTGGTGCAGCCACAATGGAAGACAGTATGGAGATACCTCAGAAATTTGAATATAGATCTACCATATGACCCAGCCATCCTGCTCCTGGGAATTTACCCAAGGGAAATGAAATCAGCATATGAAAGAGTTACCTGTACCCTCATGTTTATTGCAGCTCAATTCACAATAGCTAAGACCTGGAATAAACCTAAATGCCCATCAACTGAAGACTAGATAAAGAAATTATGGAATATGTATACTATGGAATACTACACAGCAGTAAAAAAAATGAAATCTGGTCATTTGCAACAAAATGGATGAATCTGGAAAACATCATACTGACTAAAATAATTCATTCCTAAAGGGACAAATATCATCTTTGATAACTAATAGAGCACTTAAAAGGAAATCTGTAGATCAAGAAGCAATGACTTGAATAGACCTTGTCTTGACTGTCGAGGAACAGGTTTTTTTCTTCTTCATACTATTTGTTGAATTCTTTACTTAACATAGAGTTATGTTTATAAAGTCAACTGAAAATAGATCTCAGTAAAAAAATAAGAGTGAGAATAAGAAAGGGAGGAGGAAGTTTGTAACTGTAAAGCTATGTACTTCTGCATATATTCCTACAGACTTACTTTTAAGGGTACAGTTTAAAAATTTGCCAGGGGACCCCAAATCACACTAAATTGGGTGGTAAAAAATGCCATCGTAAGTGTTTAAGTGTGCATATTAAGTGTTAAAGTGAATATTTAGATAGAATTGAATTAAAATGATCATATAAATAGGATCAAATGTCTGGTAATAATAATAGATTGAATAGGAGAGATAGGAGAGAATATTACAACATGGGAAGTAGTCCACAGGGCAGATTCATAGAATGATAATCATTTTAAGCAGCACTCTGACCTCAGAATCAGTCCTTAAGGCTTCCAGTTCTGGCTGAAAAGCCCATGAGAGCATGAGCATGTCAGGCATGGAAAGCCAAGCCTTTATGGCAAAAAAATGTTCTAAATGTTCTAAATGTTCTACATGAAGGAACTCTGTGAGTGAGACCCCAGCAGAAAGAAGTGGCCATCAAAGAAGGATGAACTTTTCTCTGAAGGGAGGAGAGTACTTCCACTTTGTTTATGGCCTTGTCTAAATACTGACAGATTTTGTGAATTCAAAAGGCTTCCATAGCTTAGGCAGTCAAAAAGCCTTGGCTGATCACTGGTGCCATACATAAAAGTGTTAATTATTAAATTAACAACAGGAGTCACTGTGCACTAACTTCCCATGTAGGACCTCTGTCCTTAGTGAGTTATATTATGAGAGTTAGCTGTAAAACTTTTTTTCAAACAGTGTGTGTGTGTGTGTGTGTGCAAATTGTCAAAATCTTAGTATAGAGTTGGTCTTTAGTGTATAAATTTAATTGAAAATGAATCTTAATGAAGAATGGGACTGGGAATGGGAAAGAGAGGAAGAAGAGGGGTGGGAGTGTGGGTGGGAGGGAGGGTATGGTAGGGAGAATCACTATATTCCTTTTTTTTTAACTTTTATTTAACAAATATAAATTTCCAAAGTACAACTTTTGGATTACAGTGGTTTCCCCCCCATAACTTCCCTCCCATCCACAACCATCCCATCTCCTGCTCCCTCTCCCATTCCATTCACATCAAAATTCATTTTCAATTATCTTTATATACTGAAGATCAGTTTAGTATATATTAAGTAAAGATTTCAACAGTTTGCACCCACACAGAAACACAAAGTGTAAAGTACTGCTTGAGTACTAGTTATACCATTAATTCACATTGTACAACGCATTAAGGACAGAGATCCTACATGGGGAGTAAGTACACAGTGACTCCTATTGTTGATTTAATAATTGACACTCTTGTTTATGGTGTCAGTAATCACCCGAGGCTCTTATCATGAGTTGCCAAGGCTATGGAGGCCTTTTGAGTTCGCCAACTCCGATCTTATTTAGACAAGGTCATAGTCAAAAGTGGAAGTTCTCTCCTCCCTTCAGAGAAAGGTACCTCCTTCTTTGATGGCCCGTTCTTTCCACTGGGATCTTACTCACAGAGATCTTTCATTTAGGTGTTGGTTTTTTTTTTTTTTTTGCCAGAGTGTCTTGGCTTTCCATGCCTAAAATACTCTCATGGGCTTTTTAGCTGGATCTGAATGCCTTAAGGGCTGATTCTGAGGCCAGACGAATCACTATATTCCTAAAGTTGTACTTATGAAATTTGTATTCCCTAAATAAAAAGTTTCTTTGGGGAAAAAATAAAACTGTTTGACATCATAAGCTACATTTTGCATTTGAATTTCTCCTTTTATTTTTCCCATACCTTTATATTTTAAGCATCTAAAACCAAAAACTAGTTTTCCCTCTAGTTAGCATAATTTATTTATTGCCTTGGCTGTAGATCTACAATGTAATGTAAATAACAATACTATTTTGCATGGCTATTGTACCCCTGGAAACTCTTTACCAACATTAATTTTCACAATCCTCCTCAAGGAATAGGTGAACACCGGTGTTATTAAGGCTAAGTCTAATGAGATCTGGCTCAAAGAAGAACACATTTGCAAGAAAGTTTTAATTCACTATTTGTCAGTTCAGTGTTATATGGATATCTATGTTTCACTAGATCCTCAAAAAAGCATGTGCCTTTGTAACATCCTCTAGGAACATAAAATTACCAGTTAGATTCTTGTCTTACCCAAACAGGAGGCTGAATTCTGCTTGTTCATTTATTTGCTAAATAGATCTCTACACTTACATGACACCACAACTTAGTCTGACCAGATACACAAATGAAATGATTCACTTGGGTCAGTTCTTGAAGCATTACCATCTGGCAATGCTCTCTGTGTGCTGGCTTCCCATTTACTAGGGAATCTGCTGGTGGCATTGCTGCAGTAAGAGCAGAAGAAATAATCATAATAGTAGTTGTACTAATAATAGTAACAGTGCCAGTTCCTGTTCCAAACACTCTACATATATTAGTTCATTTAACTTTCACAATAATCTTATACCATAAAAGTAATGATTATCAAGTTCTTTATAGATATAGGAACTGGAACAAAAAGATGTAAAATAATTGCCCAAAAACTCATAGCTAATAAAAGGCGGGGCCCGCATCCCAACCCAGCTGGTCTTGTTCCAGCCCAAGTCAACTATTTATTGAGCATTTATTTCTTTTCCAGCACTTCACAAAGATTTGACTGCCCTGTATTTCCCATAATATGGAAATGATCATCCTGTATTTAGATTTGGTGATGTTTACTGAAAATCCTAGAATTGCCTGAGTCTTTCTGCCTATCACTTCTCTTTCCTAAAACAGTAAATACTGAGAAAACAGTTGTACAGGTTTGTTGCCATGGTGACTTATGACATGGTTTATCTCGTGGATCTTTATCACTAGTAAACCTATGGACACACACACACACACACACACACACAAAAGTACCTGTTAAATTTAACAACTGAAATAACGGAGTAGTGAAAATTGGGGCAATCATCCAAAACCAATTACTTGACACTTCATAGGATAAAAAAGGAGAGAATATATAAATAGTTGTTGTATCCGATCCTTTATTTTTGATTATCTTTGACTGGAATCAGACAAACTACCTGTGGAACCAACAAAATATTTAAGAGGACAGAGGTAGGAACCAAAAGCACAACTTCTAATACCAATCCAAGACAGTATGAATCTAGGTTGCAAAGAGTCACACTGCACATGGTCATAGTCCAGTGCTTCAAGCAATAAAGAATTTCCAGTTTCACCTTCATGTCCCTTATCTTTGGAAAAATGCCCTTTTCTGTTTATTTACAAAGTTCTATTATTCACTTGCCAGCAAAAATTTCATATTTAAATCAATCCCTTTGTCCAAAGCTAAATGATGGCCAAGTGGTTCAGATTCAAAAACAGCCAGGGATAAACATAAACTCTGTACAGTTCCAAATTAATTATTTAGTTACCAAAACAATTCAAATTTTTACTTTCTCGATCATAGTATTGCAGAAACCAGAAGAAAATTATGAGTAAAAAGAATCTATACTATTTTTGTTATGCAAAACACAGTTAGATAAAGAGATACCTGGATATGTGCCGTGTGTTTTGTCTTTGAAGTAATTGCTAGCCCCTCTGTATAATACTGCAGTTTGCAGCATAAGCACTCATTTCATCAAACAGCCAAGGAAATCACAACATGAAACACACAGTGATTTGCCAGTTTATGGATGACGACTTCCCCAAGCCTGTAGAGATTTATCTACCTTCTTTGGTGATTCCTTTTCAATTTTTTATTCCATAGAGATTTTTTTGTGGGTGATTTTAATTTTTTTCTGTTTTGATTCTTTCGTGAGCTACAAAAATATGTGGCTCTCCCCTTCCATGGTTCTCCCATTAAAAGTTCTGCCATCCTGTTAGGCACATAAGTGACATGTTCACCAGAGTTCCAGGATGAAGAGAACTGAATTTTGAAACTACACAATTTATGTGGAAATGAAGTACATTCCTGGCTTGTTTCTTGTCACGCATAGGGGAAGAGTGGGTGTATAATAGGCTGTTTGATTTGTGTGATGGAAAGATTTTTTTTTAAACCCTCTGAAGAAGAAAAAAAAAATCATACTGATTTCTAGGCTCATCAATACTTCTTTTCCTGTATTTTATGTGGGAACATTTAGGAGCTCACAGTTTCCATACCAGGTACATTTTCCACAGTTAATTAATCCTGCTCTCCCCCATGACGGATGATCCTATCTCATAAAAGGGAACATTGGAAAGCAAGAATTGAATCAAAGAAGGTATTCTTTGATATTTATATATGAATTGGTTGAGTTTCTATGTTTAAATACATTGCACTCTCAGAATATGAAAATACAGTACATCTACAGAAAATAAACTTGGGAATATTTTAGACTCTTTAATGCATTTTTTTTTATTTGACAGGTAGAGCTATAGATAGTGAGAGAGAGAGACAGAGAGAAAGGTCTTCCTTCCATTGGTTCACTCCCCAAATGGCCGCTATGGCCGGTGCTGCACCGATTCGAAGCCAGGAGCCAGGTGCTTATTACTGGTCTCCCATGTGGGTGCAGGGACCCAAGCACTTGGGCCATCCTCCACTGCCTTCCCAGGCCACAGCAGAGAGCTGGACTGAAAGAGGAGCAACTGGGACTAGAACCCGGAACCTATAGGGGATGTTGGCGTCGCAGGCGGAGGATTAACCAAGTGAGCCACGGCGCTGGCCCCGATGTTTTGTTTTGTTTTTTTTTTTTTTAACTTGTCTTCAAGAACCATAATCCCAATTAAGAGAGGGAAAAAGATTATGCATAATCCATGCCTGTATGTGGGGGTCTAAAAAAGTTGATGGAAAATGCATTTTATGAAGAAAACTATGAGAACATTTCAAAAATGTTTGCAACAAAATAAACATCTTTTAATTCTATTTTTCCCTGAACTTGTTGAAGTACTCTCATTTTCTTAAGATATGATTTTTTTATTTGAAAGACAAAGTTACAGGGAGAGCAGGAGAGACAGAGAAAGGTCTTCCATCTGCTGCCTCACTCTCTGAATCCAGGCTAAATCCAGGACCTAAGAGCTCCATCCCGGTCTCCAACATCAGTGACAGGGGCCCAAGCACTTGGGCCATCTTTTGCTGCCTTCCGGGGTACATTAGCAGGGAGCTGGATCAGAAGTGGAACAGCCAAACTCCAACTGGTGCTCATATGGGATGCCAGCATTACCAGCAGCATCTTAAAACCACTGCACTAGGGCCAGCATTGTGGAGTAGTAGGTTAAGCCTTCATCTGCAGCGCCAGCATCGCTTATGGATGCTGGTTTATGTCCTGGTTGCTCCTTTTCCAATCCAGATCTCTGATTATGGCATGGGAAAGCAGTGGAAGATGGCCCAAGCGCTTGGGTCCTTGCACCCATGTGAGAAACCCAGAAGAAGCTTTGGCTCCTGGTTTCGGGTGGGCCCAGCCCTGGCTATTGCAGCCACTTGGGGTCTGAAGCAGCGGATCTCTCTCTCTCCATTGCACCATCTGAGGCTCTGCCTCTGAAATAAATCGTTAAAAAAAAAAAAAAACTACTGCACCACAATGCCAGCCCCAAATCCTCATACTTTTCAGTCTATCATTATCTTGTGCTCTCATCTAATAAAAAATCATGGGTGGGCATTTGGTATAGCAGCTAACACATTGCTTGGGACGCCTGTACTCCATATTGAAGTGCCTGGTTGAAGTCCCAGCTCCACTCCCAATTCCAGCTGCCTGCTAATATGCACATTGGGAGGCATCAGGTGATGGCTCAAGTACTTGGGCCCCTACACCCATGTGGAAGAACTGGAATGAACTCCTAACTCCAGGCTTTGACCTTAGTCTACTCGCTGCTGTTGCAGACATTTGGAGAGTGAACCAATGAATGCAAGATCTCTATCTATCTACCTACCTACCTACCTACCTATCCACCTGTCTGTATCTATCTCTCTGTGTGAGTATGCATGTGTGTCTTTCAAATAAATTTTTCTTTTTTAACATTTATTTAATAAATATAAATTTCCAAAGTACAACTTTTGGATTATAGCAGCTTCCCCCCCCCCAAAAACCTCCCTCCCACCCACAACCATCCCATCTCCTGCTCCCTCTCCCATTCCATTCACATCAAAATTCATTTTCAATTATCTTTATATACTGAAGATCAGTTTAGTATATATTAAGTAAAGATTTCAACAGTTTGCACCCACACAGAAACACAAAGTGTAAAGTACTGCTTGAGTACTAGTTATACCATTAATTCACATTGTACAACGCATTAAGGACAGAGATCCTACATGGGGAGTAAGTGCACAGTGACTCCTGTTGTTGACTTAACAATTGACACTCTTGTTTATGGTGTCAGTAATCACCCAAGGCTCTTATCATGAGTTGCCAAGGCTATGGAGGCCTTTTGAGTTCACCAACTCCGATCTTATTTAGACAAGGTCATAGTCAAAGTGGAAGTTCTCTCCTCCCTTCAGAGAAAGGTACCTCCTTCTTTGATGGCCCATTCTTTCTGCTGGGATCTCACTCACAGAGATCTTTCATTTAGGTTTGTTTTTTTTTGTTTTTGTTTTTGTTTTTTTGTTTTTTTTTTGCCAGAATGTCTTGGCTTTCCATGCCTAAAATACTCTCATGGGCTTTTTTAGCTGGATCTGAATGCCTTAAGGGCTGATTCTGAGGCCAGAGTGCTGTTTAGGACATCTGCCATTCTGAGTCTGCTGTGTATCCCACTTCCCATGTTGGATTGTTCTCTCCTTTTTAATTCTATCAGTTAGTTTTAGCAGACACTAGTCTTGTTTATGTGATCCCTTTGACACTTAATCTTATCATTATGATCAATTATGAACTGAAACTGATCACTTTGACTAGTGACATGGCATTGGT
This sequence comes from Oryctolagus cuniculus, assembly GCF_051225735.1. Lineage (NCBI taxonomy): Eukaryota > Metazoa > Chordata > Mammalia > Lagomorpha > Leporidae > Oryctolagus > Oryctolagus cuniculus. Next base: position 110,644,039 of record NC_142870.1, on the reverse strand, counting down.
ACATGCCACCTTGATGGGATTGAATTGGAATCCCCTGGCATGTTTCTAACTCTACCGTTAGGGGCAAGTCTGATTGAGCATGTACCAAACTGTACATCTCTTCCCTCTCTTATTCTCACTCTTACATTTAACAGGGATCACTTTTCAGCTAAATTTAAACACCTAAGAATAAATGTGTGTTAATTAAAGAGTTCAACCAATAGTATTAAGTAGAAAAAAAAGTACTAAAAGTAATAAAGTAGTAAGTTGTTCCTCAACAGTCAGGACAAGGGCTGATCAAGTCATTGTTTCTCATAGTGTCTATTTCACTTCAACAGGTTTCCTTTTTGGTGCTTGGTTAGTTGTCACAGATCAGGCAGAACATATGATATTTGTCCCTTTGGGACTGGCTTAATTCACTCAGCATGATGTTTTCCAGATTCCTCCATTTTGTTGCAAATGACTGGATTTCATTGCTTTTCACTGCTGTATAGTATTCTATAGAGTTCATGTCCCATAATTTCTTTATCCAGTCTACTGTTGATGGGCATTGAGGTTGATTCCAGGTCTTAGCTATTGTGAATTGAGCTGCAATAAACATTGAGGTGCAGACAGCTCTTTTCAAATAAACAACTTTTTCAAGAAAATAAAATTCAGAAAATAAACACTACTCAAATAACTATGAAAATTGTCCATGCAAATGACCCTCTTTTTTTTAATCCTCCCAAATCTCCATTGTTTTGGGAAACAAAATTCTCCAAATTATTAACTTGTTATTTATTTTCCCTTTTACTCAATATTAAATGAAGATGGAGAAGAAGACCATGGGATACTAGCCCAGGCTGTTAGTTTCCCACACAGACACAGGACTTTGCCAGAAGACTGAAAGGCACCATGATTTTTGACTGCATGGAGGGACTAAAAACCTTATCAATGGGGCCACGTTGTGACACAGTGGGTTAATCCACCACTTGCAGCACTGGCATCCTATTTGAAGGCCCTGTTCCAGTCCCAGATGCTCAGCTCCATGCTAATGTACTTGGCAAAGCACCAAAAGATGGTGTGAGTTACTGGGACCCGTGCTACCCATGTAGGAGACCAGGGTGGAGTTCCTAAGTCCCAGCTTTCAGCCTGGGTTTGGGGAATGACCCAGCAGATGGAAGACCTCACTCTCTCTGTCTCTCTCTCTCTCTCTTTGCCTTTCAAATAAATCAATCTTTAAAAAATAAAAATAAATAGAAACATCACCTATGGATAACAGGAAACTTTGGTCCCCCCAGATCTCTACACATCTCTACAGACTCTGAAGGCACATACTGGCTAGATTCTGCTCAGCTTTATCAGTAACTGCCGGTCCCAGGAAACCCATGCTACCTACCTCTCCAAGCCTCTGTTCCCCCATTCGTAAAATGATGTGAAAGGAAAAGCATTCTCTAATGGCCCCTCCGCTCTGGCCTTTTATGATTCTATCTCATGCCGTGATACGGCACTATTCCCCCTCTCTCTCCACTCACCAGCCCCCACTGATTTACTGCTGAATAGCCCGTCTGTTTAGTGAGCTCTGGGCTTAACCTGGCCTCTCTTGAATTAGTCAAACCAAGTGATTTCTCATCTTCATTACTATGCTGCAATTATGATCCACACAGACAAATCTATCTGCTATCTGCCTATAAATCTACCTCCCTTTAACACACCTATGTTCAAAGAACATGCAATTCCTGAAGGAAAATTAGCGTTTCTAAAGCTGTTTTCCAGGACTGCCCTCGCAATCATTTTATCACCAAAGACAGCATTTTAGGCAACCTGCAAGCCTCCTTAAAATCCAGGCCTTGCCTATTCACCTTCTTTTATTCACTGCTAGTCCTTCTCAGCATCCTTGAACTCAGAAGTTCCATTTTGTCCTACACCTGGACCAGAAGCAGAAAAACAACAGACAATCAGCAAACTCGGGGGGCAGTTTCTGGTTTTTTTTTTTTCTTTTGGATTTCTAAAAATGGAAGCAACAGCAGTTTTCACCAATTTATTATTCTAATATGTTGTATTTCTGGGAGAAAAATCTACTGATTTGATGAATAAGCATGGAAGTTGGGAAACCTGTTGTTGCAGACAATAAGGCAAATACCAAGATGCATACAGCTAAAACGGGTTTAGCAGCAGCAACAGCAGCAGATATTTCAGGTTGTTCGTTCTTCATTAAAAAGAGTCGTGCTGCCCATGAGCGCCTGGTAAGATGCACACCTGCCGACAAGAGGCAAAGGTAGAACGTCCTTCCCTGCATGTTTTCAGACAGTTTAAGAAGGCCAGAAATGGAGAATCAGAGTAAGTCAGAATAAAATCTCTTTCTCTAAGATTCAGGTCCACTATCTAGGTGTGAGGGAGGGATTTTTTTTTAACCTCTACTCTTTATCAGGCACTATGCTAGGTACTTTGGCAGGCATATTTCATTCAATCTTCAACAAAGCAACAGTGTGGTTCTTATCATTCCCCTATTCCAGATTCTGGAAAAACTGTGGTTTCTGAAAAAAGGTCACACACCGTCACTTGACGGTAGAACAGAAATAATTGTGCATTAACATTATTACATTTAGGAGCTAGAAAGAATATTTAACAGCGTTAAACTGGAAGTGACAAGGTGCTGAGGCTTCTGCCAAATACAGAATCAGTTTTTAGCTAAGAAACAAATCTGGAAGTTATTATTTCCACTAAAGATGGCAAAACAGAGAGCATCCCCGCCATTGCCACACACAGCAGGAGGCAGGATAACCCAAGGACAACAGTGTCTTGTAGCCGGCCTTTTGCAGAGTCTATTAGAGAAAATGACCTGGTTTCCCTCACAGAAGATCCCCTAACCAAAGTGAAGTTGAGCAAATATCGAAGCACAGATGAGGGAATTCCTGTTAGAAAGTGGTCTGCTCCAAGGAAGCCAGCTTCCTCATGCAGAAAGGTGTCAGGCAAGAATGACAGGGGATATGACTTCATGAAGAGACAGAAAACTCCAGGCCTCACCAACCTGGGCAGTCCTTTCGACTCTCTCACTTATTACTGAAAACAAATAACAGAGTCACAGTGTATATGAAATTATACTTAAATTAACTATGTAGTAAGGTTTATATTCCTCCCAAATTATAATGTGGGTTAGGTCATTGCCTGACTTAAGGACATGTTGGCTTTATAAACCACCTGCGGGTATTCTGTAGGCTGTAGGCTGAGAAATCCCCAGAATAACTACAGAGTTGAGTCTGGTGCACCAAGTGGACAGAGAAAATTAACAGCACAGCTTAGACAATGTTGTTTCAGAACTATTTCTCTGGGTGTTTTGCTCCATGCTGCATCCCCACATACTTGTAAGACAGAGAGCAGCAAAAACCCTTGTCTGGCTGAGTCCACAGCCCACACACTTTCTGCTATATCACATTGTCATGACACACAGCATTAACCAGTGCTAATCGCCTATTTCACTGAATGAATCAATACAACAACGTGTGGATTGGAGATTATCTCATACTGAAAGCAAAAAAATTAAAAAGAACCTGTTATACTACATGAGTTCCTTATTACAAAGACGCAAAACCACAGGTCAAATAGCATAACCTACAGCAACAAGATGATAAAATTCTTTCTTGAAAGGAAAATTCCACTGGAAGCAAGCACTTTCTACATCCTAGGAGATGGCCCATAACAATGGGATGGAGGATAGTTTTCCATAGTGAATACTCTTGTGAGAGCAGTGCTGTGATTTTCCCTGGTCTCTGCCCACTTCATCTTCATTTTCTAGAAAAGAAGCGACTGAAGTGATGTGGCTGTTTATACTTCCAGAAGAAGGGAAGACAGAAAGACAGGTGACTTGGACCCAGGCCTTTTGTACTCCCATCTACCAGCAGGTGCCTTTTGACCATTCTCACTCTTCATCCTTCACAATGCAAACTGCAGTCACCCTGCCAGAAACAAACCAAATGATTCCCAAACACACCACTAGAAACCCAAACAAAACACTAGATAAACAATTCCAGGGTGTCTGCTGCTCACGGAAACTTGCTGGCTCACCAGCAAAAATCTGGGCAGCAGAACTGTGCTGTCCACCACTCCCAGAGACACACGTGCCTGACTCAGGTCCGGAGGGCGTCTTCCTTTCCAGCTGTCGCATTACCCATCAGCCAATTGCAGCCCACCTGGCCGACACTATCTGCCCTGCACATTCATGGAAGCCTCACCTCCTCCCGCCAGCCATCTCGCCCCCACGCCCACCTGCCTGGCTCCACCCGTTCATCCTCTCCTCTCCCCCTGGGGGCCCCTTGCTCTCCTTTGTGCTTGCCCTAAATCCTTTCTCAATGCCCATTTTAGGCCCAGCTTTTACCAGGTATGTTTATTGAAGTACACCAGCTTTTCTTCCACCTTGAAATTCTAGAGTTCTTACCACGTAGTCCACAGAATGACAATATTCAATTTTTCTAGTTGCTTCACGTTTCACAGTCTTATTATTTCATATGGATTAAAATTACTTGTCTTAGAATTTCTGGGCACACCTTCCATCTCAGCCAGGGTGCTGAAAATCAAACAGCTGCCAGCATTTTCCACATTTACACATACACTCATCCTAGAAATCTTTTATCTGAAAATTCTATTATCACTTTGAAATCCAAGTGTCCCATAACATTCCTGAGCACTGAATTTGTTGAGTCTACTGATTAACACTATTGTGTGCATCGTTTTCCTCCCACCTTCATACTACTGCTCCCTTTAATGCCTTCCCTCCTTCTCCCACAGCTTTCTATCCCAGCCCCATCAAATACCCATCACACCTCATTATGCCCAAATCAGAACAAACTAGGGATGCTACTGTCTGGAGCAAAGGGATGAAGTGCTATTTACCTTTGCATCTGGCTGCTCCTTTCCATATACATACATATGAATATATATTATAATAACTATATACTAAAATATGAAAATATTTAATATACATATACATATATGTGCACATTACACATAAATACATACCAGTTTATACATATGGCTTATTATATGCTCATTATGTATGTATATATACACCCAACATGGAATATATATGTATATGTAAAACATGAGTTATGTATTTATCTAAAACTTATATATGTGAATATAAAATATGGCATTTATAAGCATATTCCAAAAAGTTTGTGGAGAATATAATTAAAAGACAAATTTATTTTTGGCCCAAAATTATGTTGAGGAGCCAAATGGTATAGCAGGTTGGGCTGCCGCCTACAACACCAGCATCCCATATGGGTGCCTCTTCAAGTCCTAGCTGCTCCACTTCCAATCCAGCTCCCTGCTAATGCACCTGGGAAGGCAGCAGAAAATGGCCCAAGTCCTTGGGCCCCTGTACAATTTTAAGAGATTCAGATGGAGTTCCAGGATCCTGGCTTCAGCATGACCCAGCCCCAGTTGTTGCAGACATTTAAGAAATAAACCAGCACATGGAAAACCTCTCTCTCTCTCTCTCTCTCTGTCTCTTTCTCCCATACTCCATAACTTTGCCTTCCAAATGAATACTTGAAATCTGGAAAAAAATTGAAATTCATTCATATAGGGGAGTCCAAAAATGCGTTCATAGAGTTTTTTTTTTTCTTCATAATATTTGTTTAACTCTTTATTTAGTGTAGGGTTAACCTTACAATCATTAAGTAAACTAAAAATAGGTTTTTGTAAAAATTAAGAGTGGGAATGGGAGAGGAAGGAAGAAGAAGGGTTGAGGCGTGGGTGGGAGGGAAGGTAGGATAGGAAGTATCACTATGCTCCTAAATCTGTATATATGAAACATATATATGAAACATATACATGAAACTTGTATAACTCCAAGAAAATTTTAAAAAATAACACATTCATTAGAAAGTGCATTATTGGAGCCAGTGCTGTGGCATAGCGGATAAAGCTGCCGCCTGCAGTGCCAGCATCCCATATGGGCGCCAGTTCAAGTCCCGGCTGCTCCACTTCCAATCCAGCTCTCTGCTTTTGCTTGGGAGGGCGGTAGAAGATGGCCCCAATCCTTGGGCCCCTGCACCCCTGTGGGAGACCCGGAGGAAGCTCCTGGCTCCTGGCTTCGGATTGGCACAGCTCCGGCCGTTATGGCCAGTTGAGGAGACCTCTCTCTCTCTCTCTCTCTCTGCCTCTCCTTCTCTCTGTAACTCTGACTTTCAAATAAATAAATATTTTTTAAAAGTGTATTATGTAAAAAAAATGTATATTTCAAAAATCTTTGTACCAAAATAAACTCATCTTTTAGTTACACTTCCCATTAACTTTTTGAAGTACCCTCTGTATGTCTTCATTGATTGATTGCTAAATGTTTACCAGACTAATATAAAGTATTAATGCTGGGGAAAGAAAATTCAGAAATATTCTAGTCTTATCCTGTACTCTGTAGCTAGGAAAGTCAGACTTAAGGAATTTTTTCAATACTATACTTGGTAGACAGGATATAAGGTTTGAGAAGCAGCTATCAAACTTTATCATAAATTCCATAGCAGAACAGCATAAAAATTTCCATCGGGAGAGAAAGAGATTTGCAATTGGACAAGAAGGCTGAAGGAGAAAATTTCCCAATAGAGCCACCTTTCGGGGCTCTGGAAGCAAATCCCCCTACACAATGCAGATTGCATATCAGCATAGCTCATCACAGCCTGTGAAACACCCGCATGCAAATCTCCTTCTGACTTCTTGGTAAAAATTCAAATTCTTCCATACCTCAGAGCTACCTAATTCGCATCTCCGGGATGCACCCAGGGATCTCTATTTCCCCAAAGGCCCCAAGTTTGTTGTCTGCACTGTCCAGTTTGGAATATGACAGGAAGAGTTATGGTGTTATTGGACATGAGCTCCCATCCTCAAGAAGCCATGAAAGGGGCCGGCACTGTGGCACGGCTGGTAAAACTGCCGCCTGTAGTGCCAGGCATCCATATGGGTGCTGGTTCAAGTCCCGGCTGCTCCATTTCTGATCCAACTCTCTGCTATGGCCTGGGAAAGCAGTAGAAGATGGCCCAAGTCCTTGGGTCCCTACACCTGCGTGGGAGACCCAGAAGAAGCTCCTGGCTCCTGGCCTTGGATTGGCGCAGCTCCAGCTGTTGCAGCCAATTGGGGAGTGAACCAGCGAATGGAAGACCTCTGTCTCTCTGCCTCTCCTTCTCTCTCTGTGCAACTCTGACTTTCAGATAAAATAAATAAATCTTTAAAAAAAGAAGCAGCAGCAGCAGCCATGAAAGAGGAAACCCAAAGGCAGTCTTCAGTCAGTAAGCTGCACCAAGGAATTCAATTGTCTTTACTTCTGTATTTTAGAGAGCACTTCTCCCCAAAGTACCCCAAGACCCTCCACCAAATAAGCACTGCTCTCTTGAAAATAGTTATCTTTTGCTCAAAGTGTAAACAAACAAACAAACAAAAAAGCAGCTGCCCTGGGCTTTCTGGAAACAGCCTACTCTCAATTTTCTATGTCTATGTCGCAGCTGCAGCCTCTCCTTGTCCTTGTCCTTGTCCTTCTCTTCTTTTTCGCCCTCTTAACTTCTACTTCTCTTCCCTAAAGCAGTGGTCCTCACAACGTAGTCCCTGGACCAGCCGTTCAGCCTCACCTGGGAACTCCAAATCCATAGGCCCCACCTCAGTCCTGCAGCATCAGAAAGCCCCAGGGAGGGCCCAGCACCCTGGCTGTGTGGCCCCCAGGGGACTCTGCTGCAGGCTGACCTGGGAGTGATGCCCTCTAGGAACGCTGGCGGCAACAGAGCTTCCATTCTCAAGCAGAATTCCCCTTGCCTGGGAAGTAGCAGGTAAAGGGCAGGCTGAACGCGGAGACCCAGGCCTACCGGCTCCCACCAGTCCATCTGCAGGGATTGCCCACAATTGGCTTTCATAACAAAGCTCAGATCTTGTGTATCAAAGTTGATACTCTCTGATTAATATCAGTTGATAATTTTATCAACATAGACAAGAACAAGACAGTGCAAGAGACTTGGTATGGCCCACAAATAAATATAACACCATCTGGCCTTAAAAGCTGATTCTAATTTGAAAAAAAAAAAAAACACTGAATCTATATTCTAAAGTTAATGGGAGAGGGGGTGCCTGGGAGGGCCAAAATAGTTTAATTTAGCCAAAACTGTTTTTTTTTTTTTAAATGAACTGGTCAATTTAAATCCTACTACCAGTTTCTAAGTACTTGCTTTCAAATTTGCCATTTTTAAAATAAAATCATGGATTTTCTTTCCCTCAGGACAGTCTCCTGTGGCTACCACCTGCAATAAATGATTAAGGAAATTTTTAATTGTATCTGCCCATCATTAACTTTGTACCCCACATTAAAAGTTTAAAAAAGAAAACAAAGCTTTGTTTTATCTACTAATCCATATAAGGATCCATGTGTTACAAATCACAATTTAAACCAAAAGTGCACAAGGAAGTGAAGTATATGTAGAAAAATTCATCTCTAAAAGCATACTACCCACCAACGGCTACCTAATTTAGCAGAATATATTACCTCTCTGCTTCATAAATCTTAATTAAAGCCGTTAGTTTTCCTATTATGTGATCGAGAAATGCCCCATTAAAGTTAAACAGTTTCTACAAGTAATTATACACATATACACTTTAAAATTGCTTCACATAGACTGGAAACACTGTCTACTAAATCAAAAACTTGCAGAATTTCATTAATGCAAGATTTTTTTTATCTCCCAAAAGTCAAATGTGTCCCAGAGGAATGGGTATACTCAATGTTGGCTTCTTATAATACAATTTAATGCTCACAAACACAACTAAAGTATTTAAACATTTACAGGGGTTGTCATAAATGCTTTTCTTATTTTTGATCAAATTCAACCTTACACTTAATACAGTTAACTGTAGTTATTTAATTTAAAAACTTGAGATTCCAACCTCAAAAATTTATAACAATATAAATGCAGTTACTTGGCTATAGGATACGAATACTATGGGGACTCCATTCTTCAATCTGAAACACAAATGCCAAAACCAGAGAGGGGATATTTTTTCAAGTAGACATTATTTTAAATAACTTTTGTCACATTGAAGGAAAAAAATCTTCAAATCCACATTCAAAAACAGAGCTCCTTTATTCATATGGTCATTTCAATCAGACACAAGCACATTGATGATAAGAATCAAACTGTTTCGCTTCTATTTTTCTGTTTGTTTTTAAAAATAACAATACATGATAGAATGATAATGTGGTTAATTCAAAATATACGGTCATACAGGGTATTCCGGATATCCTAACTAAATAATTGGAAGGAAAACAGTATTGACAATGTCTCTCTTCTCTCAAAGAGAAAATGTGTAATTACTTTAATTCATGGATCTATACATTAACTCTGGAATATTATACTGCTGACAGATGAGCAAGGGCAGCCTTCAGAGACAGTGTCACTGGCCTCGGAAGAAAACATGTCACTGCACACTGTTGTGCCAAGAGCTGCCCATCCTCAGGCAGACGGATGAGCACACTCACGGAACATGAAACAAGGCGGGGGAAGACAGCTGCAGCCCAGGCAGTGATGGATAACCCTGGATCCAGGCGAATGTAATATCTCTCAGGCCTGAGAGTACATTATTAATTGAAATCCTTGTTTAGTTCCTCCATGTAGACCACTGTATAATTGCATCTCCACCTGGAAAACCATTTTCAGCAGAATTCATAATGGGAAAAGTGTCCTCAAAATGTGGAGGACGGAAATTTGCTTCCCTTACAAGGGATATCAGAATTATGCATTACAGAGACATTGACTCCTTATTCCTATGACCATGCACGGACCACAAAACAGATGCAGGTAAATTATCACTCACCATACAGCACACAAGCCGTTAAAATGCCATTAGACAGAAAATGAAAACCCCCCAAAATTAAAACTAAAGAATGTGAGAATTAGTGTTTCCACTTAGCAACAAATGTAAATGACCACAATATATTCTGATATGAAATATAAGCTTTCCAATGTAAATTTCTTTTAGTTACAAAGATCTCCTCTTTTGTGACTACAGTATATTTTATGAATATAAATTGGACTAGCCAAATGCATTAGCATTTTTTCTTATTAAGTAGAGCATATCAAATCACATTGGTTTAAAAAAAAAAGTTTCCTAGGAAAATGGAAGTTTTGTGGGGAGTTGGAGGATTGGTGGGGGAGGAAGTTCCAAGCCAGGGTAGAAGAAAGATTAAAAACCTGACTGAACTTCAGCCTGACATGGGAAAGTAACATCCCTTGAAATCTCAGTCTTGTCAAAGTGCAAGGTTAAGTAAAATAGCAGACAAGCACACATTGGGAGATGTTCAGCAGAGGTTAAAGAAAATCAGCACAGCAATCATCCAGTCCACTAATAAACTGGGTAATGATGCAGGGCAGAGAGATTTGGAAGCAGTCTCACTATGACAGTGCAGAGGGCCCAGAGGTGTGGAAATGGAGAAGACGAACATCCAAGTCTTTCCCTGAAAGTGCTTAGATTTTGAGGAGAGTCCAGTATTATCTGACAAAAGGGTCTTTGTGCAACACCACCAGGGAGGTGAAGGAGAGCTGCTCGGGAAAGCCACTGAAGACTGTCCGAGCCTTGTACACGGGACCCGTGGAGAACTTTGACTCACAAGCCTAAGCCTGCAGAAAGGACAATGCCTGTACTGCTGCGTGTGAAAGCAAGCGGACTCAACTGACACCACAGTGGGCGCAGTCGAGACATCTTCAAAGAACCGCGTTTTCTGGTTGCAAATATAATAAGCAGATACACAGACGATGATTTCAAATGCCATCAAGCAGTCTTAGACATGGTCCCCCGACATTTGACCATCCTGAATTACTTAATGGAGCCCACAAACTTCGATCCCTCTGGTTGGCAGGGGTATGAGTTCTCAGTGGAGTTGGCCACACAGCCCAGAAGGCTGTGTTTATCCACAGCCTAACATCCTGAAGTTCCAGTCCCAGAATGATGAAATACAAGAAGGAGCCCATCATCATTAAAGGAAGCCTGACTCCTCTCCTCTCCTCTCTTCCTCTCCCCTCCTCTTTCCCTCCCCTCCCCTCCTCTCCTCTTCTCCTCTCTTCTCCTCCCCTTTCCTCCCCTCACCTCCCCTCCCCTTGCTTCCCCTCTTCCCTTGCCTCTCTCCTCTCCCCCAACCCCGGTTCTCTCAAATGGATTTTTAGTTAATTGCTTTAATTTAATATTAAAAGGAGCAGGCATTTGACCAAGTAGTTAAGACACCAGCTGGATCGTGCACGTCCCCTATCAGAGTGCCTCGGTTCACATCCAGGCTCCAGCTGCCAATTCCAGCTTCCTACTAATGCAGTCCCTGGGAGAGAGCAATGATGACTCAAGTAATGGAGTCCCTGCCACCCTCCTGGGAGACCTGGGTAGAGTTCCTAGATTCTATCTTCATCTCAGCCTACTCACAGCTGTTGTGGCTATTTGGAGAGTGAACTAGCAAATGGGAGCAAGCTCTCTCGTTCTCTCTCTCTCTCTCTCTCTCTCCCCCTCCCCCATCTCTATCTCTGCCTGTGTCTCAAATGAATTAAAATAAAATAAAAAGAAAGCTGGAGTTATGCAGAGAGAGCAATTGCCAATTAAAAGTAGAGAAATATGCACTAAACATGGCTGGTGTCCACTATTTATTCAAATCCAAGATATCTACAAAAATGTAGACTGGAAGCCAAGCAAACCCATCAGATAATTGTTGTTTCTAGCATTAGGAAAAGTTGTCCATGCTCTTGCCCCTGCAGGAAACCATAAATAAAAGCATCCCGTATTAACTTTTCTGGATTTCCAAAATATAGTGGCCTTCTCAGTTTAACAAGGGTAAAAAACATGAGAAGGCTCTTAATAAAGGGACAAAGAGCCTATTTTTCTCCTTTACCAGTTCCAAGGGCCCTGCTACGAATCTCAAAATAATTTAAGCATTTTAAAAAGTATCTGATGAACAAGCAACATCCTTGAAGAAACTTTAAAACTAGATGCCAATTTTAATTTAACATTAGTTGCAATTTTATCTGAAATGGCATCTTCTCAGCTATAATTTCCATCATATGAAATAAACAGCAAGTTATAAAACTGGCCAAAAAAATTTCAGAACTATACATCTGCCAATGAAATGTACAAAAATGTTTCAATCTCACACAAGAACTAAAAGAAGGCCGGCGCCGTGGCTCAATAGGCTAATCCTCCACCTAGCGGCGCCAGCACACCGGGTTCTAGTCCCGGTCAGGGCGCTGGATTCTGTCCCAGTTGCCCCTCTTCCAGGCCAGCTCTCTGCTGTGGCCAGGGAGTGCAGTGGAGGATGGCCCAAGTGCTTGGGCCCTGCACCCCATGGGAGACCAGGAGAAGCACCTGGCTCCTGCCTTCGGATCGGTGCGGTGCGCGAGCCGCAGCGCGCCAGCCATGGTGGTCATTGGAGGGTGAACCAATGGCAAAGGAAGGCCTTTCTCTCTGTCTCTCTCTCTCACTGTCCACTCTGCCTGTCAAAAAAAAAAAAAAAAAAAAAAAAAAAGAACTAAAAGAAAATGAAGAGGTGGTGGAGGTATTCAGGATGGAATTAAAAAACAGGAGGATAGCAGAATACAACTCTTCCAGTAACCATTTTCTATAGCTCTAAATTCTAGGGAACAATGGAAAAAGCCTAATGCCAAAGACAAAAGCCTGGTAACTGGTGCATAGAAAGTTCTTACTAAGTATTATCTGTTGGATACAAGTGGATCAGATTAGCTAGTGAAGAGAAGGGGCCTAAGAAAATAAAGTCAAGAAAGGGATCCAAATGAGACCAGAGTAAGGAAGGAAGTAAAGGACTAGCCACCAAAATCATTAAGACCAAAGGAAAGAGAGATAGGAACTTTGAAATCATAGCAGTTTAGCCTATGACCTTAGTGAATATAGTAGCTGTCTCTCTAATAAAATAATCATTGATATGACATATATAGCTTTAGAAATAAGCTACAGTGGAGCCAGAGTTGTAGCTGCCACTTGTGACACCGTTTGGATGTCCCGTTTGGATGCCAGTGCAAGACCAGACTGTTCCACTGCTGATCCTGCTCCCTGTTAATGTGCCAGAGAAAGCAGCGGAAGATGGCCCAAGGGCTTGGGCCCTGCACCCATGTGGAAGACCTGAAGAAGCTCCTGGCTCCTGGCTTCAGATCGGCTCAGCTCCAGCTGTTGCAGCCATTTAGGAGTGAACCAGAGGATGGAAGATTCCCTCTCTCTCTCTCTCTCTCTCTCTCTCTCCCCCTCTTCTCTCTGTAACTCTGCCTTTCAAAGAAATAAATATTTTTAAAAGAAGTAAGCTACATCAAATTCCTGCAGTTGGCCTGTACTTCATAGACACATTCACTCATAACCACTCTACTTCCATCATTCAGTGTATTGATGAAACTTAAAAACATGTCCTCATAGTTTAAATGGAATTTTACACCACAGAAACCCAAGGGAGCTACAAAATGAAGAACCCCAAATGCATCCAGGTGAGCCACAGTTAAAATGTGCACCCTGTGACCTCGAGTTAAAGTGTAAACCTACTTATGAAAAAAGACATGATGAAAGCCTGTTTTTATATGTTCAACTTGTAAACACGAATGGGCTAGCTCCCAACATAAGCTCATGAATATATTCCTTTTTTATTTACTTATTACTTATTTAATGTTCCTCAATTCTTGCTTTGGGAATGGTTGAGAAACAGCTTAGTTGGTCAGATGCTGTATTACATACATATAAACCAGCAATTTGCAAAAGAAAAAAAAGATAAAATACTCAATATCACAATATGACAAGTATGTTGATTAATTCCTTTATCATTCAAACAGAAATTCAGGAATTCCTAAGCCTCTGTATCATTATGATTCTCTTTGTCTTATAGGTATAAGAATCTGCTCAGTAAAAGGAAGTCACAGGGCAGTGAGCCAAGCCACTGTCTACCATGCCAGCATCTGTGTGTGTCTCTCCCTTTCCCCCACCCCCCTTAACTTTGCCTTTCAAATAAAAAAAAAATCTTAAAACTTAAAAAAGGAAATCATAACGGGGGCTGCTTTTGTAGTGGATCAGGTTAAACCACTGGTAAGGACACCTGCATCCTATATTGAAGTGCCCGGGATCGAGTCCTGCCTTTGCTTCCAACCCAGCTTCCTACTAATGCACCTGGAAGGTAATGGTGGCCCAAGTACTTGGGTTCCCGCCACCCCCATGGGAGACCCAGATGGAGTTCCTGGCTCTTGGCTTCAGTCTAGCTTCTGGCTGTTGTGGGCATTTGGGGACTGAACCAGCAGGTGGAAGATCTTTCCTTCTCTGTGTCACTCTGCCTTTCAAAGACATAGATAAATAAAACTTTTAAAAAATTTATTGAGATTTAACATAAAACCATAGCAAGTTATAAGTGCTTCTTAAGGGAATAAACTAGCAGAGAAGGTTTTCTAATAAAAAAAAAGTATTTAAATAATAACAGGCAAGGAGGCATAGTAGCTATAAATAATTTCCATGAACACATATGCCTAAAATATCCTAAGCAGCATTTAAATGTCCAAAAAACTAAAAATAAAAATAAGGGACCACCAGTTACTGAGAGGACAGGGTTCATTTTCTCCCTTTGAGAGGATCCAGGGCTGCAAAAGCCTCCAAAGCTGGTGGACGCAGACCCACTTCAGCAAACTCGGCTGGTGTTTCCATTATAAACCGCATTTCAGGAGTTTACAAGTTGAATGTTTTTAAAATATATTGGGTTCATAATGAGCTCACACATTCTTGAAATGCTCCTTTTTGCTCTCCTCTAAAAAGTATGGCCACTTTTGTGAACAAATCATAAACAAAATTTCAGGTGATTATTTTTGGCAGTGCTCCAAGACACAATGGCTAAATGTTTAAATAGGGAAAAAGCACTAATTATTTTCTTCATTTGGCAAGTGGAGTAGGAAGGCTCGCCTGAGGAACCCTCCATAGTACTTCCGATTTAAAGCATTCTTTTGCAATATTTTCCTTCAGCGGTTCGGGAGCCCAAGACTGCAGCTAGGAATATGTAACCAAACTTCAAAAACTCCATTTCTACATCTGGAGATTTATGCAATAACCACTCCCGCATCAGACTCTTCTAAGGTGATTAGTGGTCACAATTACATGCGCCACGAAGGGCAGGAAGACTCTCCGAGTGGCGCTAACAGCCAGGTGGCAGGACACCTACACTGAGGTACCGCCACAAACCCCAAATTCAACCAACCTCAGAGTTTTACAAGCCCTTTCCCTGTGCCAACCCCCAGCCTAAAATAGTCCAGGGCAAAGCTCTGCAGGGAACGGAGCTGATGAGTAGGTTAGGGCTTAAAACCATTTCTTTTCAAAACAACATCAACAAAATGAATGTGGGGCTGTTCTGCCAAATGTAAAAACTCTCCACAGCAGCCCCTAGCACCTTTCAGGGTTTATAAAAGAGGAAGGCGGTGGAGACGCCAGGCTAGGACTCCCACAGGGGATGGGTCGTTGGATGTAATTCACCAGGGCAGTGTTGGACAGGGAGGTACCACTGAGTTCCAGGGCAATAGTCTTGCACCAAGCTAGGAAAAACAGCTTGATAAGGAAAAGATTTGCTGCTAACCTCTCTCACTGCACCTGCACCTGAGGAAAAAGGTGTTCTCAATGAGCCTGTGCATTGACAGAACCTCCCCTATTCACAAACCAGGCTTTCATCTGCAGGCTCCTGTCACAACCAGAAGACTTGAAAGGAACTCTACCCCAAAAGGAAGAGACAAACCCTCTCCTGTGTTTGGCCATGTGAACTTTCTAAATTGCAAATATGCAAAAAGACACAAGTAATGCTGATTAAAACCACACAAATTCCACATCTGATAATATTCCACGTGTAGGTTAAAGGTCAAAAATACTCTGCCACACTATTATATTTATTGACAAGGGCAAACTTTTCCATCTGTTTCTAATTTTATCCATGATTGGTCATTGCCCTCTAAAGAAAAATCCACTACTGATAATGAATGAAATGAAATCTGTACTTTGCTATAAATACAATCCCACCTTGTAGAAGTAGTACCCCTGGGCCGGCGCCGCGGCTCACTAGGCTAATCCTCCACCTAGCGGCACCGGCACACCGGGTTCTAGTCCCGGTCGGGGCACCGGATTCTGTCCTGGTTGCCCCTCTTCCAGGCCAGCTCTCTGCTGTGGCCCGGGAAGGCAGTGGAGGATGGCCCAAGTGCTTGGGCCCTGCACCCCATGGGAGACCAGGAGAAGCACCTGGCTCCTGCCTTCGGATCAGCGCGGTGCGCCGGCCGCAGTGCGCCAGCCGTGGCGGCCATTGGAGGGTGAACCAACGGCAAAAGGAAGACCTTTCTCTCTCTCTCCCTCTCTCACTATCCACTCTGCCTGTCCAAAAAAAAAAAAAAAGAAGTAGTACCCCTAGTTATCATTTATTAAGTAAGAAGGATTAGTATATTAATCCTACTACTGTCCTAAATAATGGTCTTGATCAATATGCATACAACTTAAAATTCACAAAATTAGAAATGCAATCTGAATCAAACAATAGTTTGAGTAAAATACATAGGGATCTGATATTTAATAGATGAATGTGGCCCTTTGAGCAGTGAGTGGGCCACTGGCCAACTTTCCAAAGATTCATAACTTAGAGAGACGACTTTACCCATCAACTAGCAAATGACTAACACTTCCAGATGGCCTTAACTACCTAAATATAAACTACAGGACTAATACAGAAAGGGAGGCTAGAATGGGGGAAAGAGTTTTACGCCAAAAATAGTATTTTTACAACCCTTCTTATTGGCTAGTCAGGGATCTGATTCTTTCTCCACTTAGATCTGATTTCTCAATCTCAGCACTATTGACATTTGTGTCCAAATGATTTTTTTTTTTTTTTTGCAGGGGAAGTGTGGGATGCTGTCCTGTGCATTGTAAAAAGTTTAACCACATCCCCGGCTTCTACTCACTAGATTCTACTAATAGATTCTAGTAGTGCACACACACACACACACACACACACCCCATTCTGACAACCAAACATGTCTCCAAACACTGTCAACTGTACATTAGTGAGCAAAATTGTCCCTGGTTGAGAATCTCTGACCTCTACTAAAAGAGGAAGGGATATTTACTCATAACGAAAAAGCACAATTACATAGGGTGGTACTTGAAAATATTCATGGAAAATTGAATTAAAAGACTAAATTTAGGTTTTGAAATATGGCAGACAATGTAGGCCAGCAACAACCTACCAATATCATAGAGGAGCCACTACATCGCATCAGGCTGAGCCTGGATGAATAAACTTACACGATAATGAGAAATGATTGAGGCTATCGAGGTCGAATGCATGTTTTTGGTCAACACCTAAACATGCTACTGAGAGATGTGGAAGAAACTGCAACTACTGTGGAAACTGATAATGAAATAATGAAGGGGTATATAGGTCACCAAAACGGATTATCTCAGTACTCTTTGGGAAAATGCTGTTACATCGGTCCTCCCTTCCTTGGTCTCCTGCCCCGCTCCTTGAGAGTTGGCTGAAACATGATTTGTCCTACATCGAAAACAAGAGACTTTGTACAATTGCCTCTTTAAAGCTAAAGACATTCAAAGGAGAAATTTGCATACAACTAGATATTAAGAAATGGCCCAGGACTGTGCCACTTCTGAAATAAGTTGATTTGCAAACAACTTAGAATTTCTGGAGAGAAATGGAAGTTTTATTTTTCGCCAACCCTTCCAAAACATGTGGTCGCCAAGATGTAGAAGTCTTTCTGGAGTTAGTTTGCTCTGTTGTATTCATGTAGACAAAAAAAAGAGATAAGTTTACTTTTGAGCAAAAGTTTTTGAAATCCATGCACTATTTTTTATAGTATGCACTTTCCATGAACTTTCTGAAGATGCCCCAGGTACATGAATTTCAATTTTTTTTTGCTCCAAAAGAAACTTACCTTCAATTCCATAAGCTTTTTGAATTATTGCAGTATAAATTACATTTGAAGACATAGGGACTTTTTGTACCCTATGCAATACTCCCTTCACACACTCACAAGCTGTGGAGCCAGCAGAATACTCCGCGGGGCTGAACTTTACAAACAAGCTGCATTCTGAACATTTTGAAACACTCATTGGAAACTCGACACCGATTTTTGTCATAGAACAGTCTCTTGTATGTGATGCACAGGCTCACAGGTTGGGCCACCAACACATATATACACACATACACACACATAGCACATTCATGGGCATATTTAACCTACAATGTAGCCCTAAGTGTAAAGGAATATATTGTTGTAATACTAGTAACCAAATGTCATGAAAAATAAAAATTGAATAACAAATTACGTATTTGCTTATCTCAGTACTTAAGAAAATGTCACTTTTATTAGATGTCAGAATGATAGAGACTGTAGAGATTCTAAAGTGGTGGTGGTGGTGGGGGGGGGAGTTCCAATTATTTTTAAGATCTTTGCCAATCAGAAGTCCTGGATTTCTTAGAAATAATTTTTTTTAAGTTTTTAAGAAAGTTAGTACTTTCTTTTAAATTGCCTTTTTTCTACAGGCAGCTCCTGTAGGGTGTGGGGTAGAGTAGGGAGCTGCAAGAAAGAGAAAAGTGTTAATGAGGATTGTGTGTAAGCACAAGAAAGATTTGTCTACAACTCAGTTTAAATTAACTTAGCTTTGAATGACTTATTAAATATGTGGAGAGAAATCCCCCCAGCAAACACACACACACACACAGTCACCTGCTCCCCTGATGGGAGGGATGCTGAGAAGTATGACTGAAAAACCACAAACCCAATTCATGTCTGTCACTTCACAGAGGAAAACCTGAGGCTTGCATCCTTATGTTAAGTGACTGGCTCAAGGTCATTATGTGTCAAAAGATGGAAGAACTACACAGGCTACAACTACTTTCCCTTTGTACTCTTGAGCCCTGCTGAGGCAACCAGGTAGAAAACAGGCTGTAGATCCCTACGCCTGCAGGGAAGAGCAGTGAGGTAGTGGGACAGACAGGATGCCAGGGGCCTGCACTGTCTCTCCGAAGCCCAGAAAGGCACAAGGGACTTGTCTCCCGCTGTGTTGTCAGAGGCAAGCCCCTGGACAGAGCCTCGCTCTGAAAGGGCCCTCCAACATCAAGGACCTGTAGGGGGCGCCTCCGTGGGCTGCCTGCAGAGGAAGTTAAAATAGTGACAGAGATATTGATTCTTCCAACCCAGCCATCCCACTCCTGGGCATTTACCCTAGCGAAATGAAACCAGAAAATAAAAAAGTTATCTGTACCTCCAAGTTTATTGTAGCTCAAGTCACAATAGCTAAAACATGGAATCAACCTAAATGCCCGTCAACCGAAGACTAAATAAAGAAATTATGGGATATATACACTATGGAATACTACACAACAGTAAAAAAAAAGAAAAGAAAAAAAGAAAAGAAGAGAAAAGAAAAAGAAATCCAGTCATCTGCAACAAAATGGATGAATCTGGAAAATATCATACTTAGTGAAATAAGCCAGTCCCAGAGGGACAAATACCATATATTCTCCCTGATCTGTGATAACTAACAGAGCACCTAAAAGGAAATCTGTAGAAGTGAAATTGACACTTTGAGAAGCAATGACTTGAACAGCCCTTGTCTTGACTGTCAAGGAACAGTTTGTTGTTGTTGTTTTTCCTTAATGGAGAATGGCACTGGAAATGGGAGAGGGAGGAGAAGGTGAAATGAGAGTAGGGGTGGGAGTGGGGGTAGGAGAGCAGGTATGATGGGAAGAATCACTATATTCCCAAAGTCGTGCTTATGAAATTTGTACTCATTAAATAAACAGGTTCTTTGGGGGAAAAAAATAGTGACAGAGAAACCTTGAAACCCCTCAAAATGGGCACAGGATGGAAAACGGAGCTGCCAGACCCCGAGGCTGTAGAAACGGTGTTCCTTACGGAGCTCCCTTCTCGTTTTCCTGATACATCTCCATACCTGTCCCCAGCACGAGTCACCTTGAACATGGAACAAAGGCTCTCTTTCTACCTGGTATTAGCTGAAGGGCAAGCATAGTGAAGCTGGTCTTAGATGATAGATTCCACCGAGATGCACATATAAATTCCCAGAGGCGGCCTAAGGATGGCAAGACGGGAATCTCTCAATGGGAGCTTCAGTTGCAGACATGTCTAAAAGACCACCTGGCTCTCAGATTCCCAGACATAAAGGAACCATTGAAAGGAAGAAGACACCTTGTATCTTGCTCCATGGAACTTCTAGCAAGTGGGCCTGGAGCATCAACAGAGTGAGTCCTGCCTTGGCTATTCCATGGCAGCTATCATGTCTCATAAGTTCTATCTAAATTACACGGGGCAGAGGTTGGGGAGGGATGCCAAGTTGTATATTTTTAAACTCAGACACCTTCTAGCTGTTATTCTTTTTCCTGTGGGCATGGGAGTCATGGGTATCATAGAATGGAGATAAAGTCATAAAATGTTCTCTATACCACAGAAATGAGGAGCAGTAACTTTGTTGGTCCTGAGTGTTGGGATGAAAACCAGATCACACTGGAGAAGGCCAGGGGGTACTGGTCAGCGAGAGGGAGAAGACAGGAGTCCCACTGGAAGGCAGGAGGTGACCAGGACGGAAGTGGAGCCCAAGAACGACACAAATGCTCCGTGCTCAGGGGAGGTTGCCCCAGGGTTGCCAATGGACTCTGAATTATCCATGTATTGACTGATGTCTGGAACTTCTATGCCGCATACTCTAGAAATTTTCATTTATCCTGAAGTTGAACCAATATATTTAAGCAGAAGCCATGGATATCATGCACTAAGAAATGATGGTAAATCAGTTTTTGTAAATAACATTGTACACTTGATGCTGCAAGGAAAAGTGAGTTTCATTTATTTCTCTGAATCTTGAGTGAACTCTCACAGATAAAGAGAAATGATTCTGTAAACAACCAGAAAATATGAACATTTCCCAAGCAGGTGACAGTTGACTGGTAGAACCAGTTTAGAGAGGGGGAAAAAATAAGGATTATTCAACCCTGCCACTAAGCAGATGCCTTCTAGTTAATATTTAATGTTTTCCAAGCAGTATTCATGACTTTGATTAGAACTTAAACAAGACACATTGTTTTAAACAATTAATATGTGGGTGTGCTACTATGTGCCAGCCTAGGTTTGGTGCTTTTCACCATGAAGTGTGCTAGTGCACAGGCTAAGCTGACATTGCCAAGGGACCCCTGAGCACAGAGGCCTCAACAAGAGAGAAGGGTCTTTCCTTCTTGTGTTAGGCAATCCCAGGCAGGTAGGCAGCTGTCTCTGGCAAGGTCACCCAGAGTTCTGGAATGTTCTTCTCAACTATATGGTTAGAGCTGACTCACTACTATCAGCCTACACCCCAGCTCATAGGAAAAGAGGAAAAAGTAGACAGGTAGCTTCCTTTTGTAAATTGAAAATAATTTAAACATGATTCTGCATACATTCCAAAGGACAGAATCCTAATAACATGGTCATGTCTAACTCCAGGGGATACTGGGAATGTAACCTGTAACTGGATGGCCATGTGCTTAGCCAAAGCTCAAGTTGCAGTGTTATTAAAAGGAGAGAGGGGAAGAAAGAAAGATTAGGAGTCAATTTGAGGTCTCTACCATTTTACCTCATCTAATCCTTTTAGGAAACTCATATTATAATACTGCTTTTTATGAACAATGCATTTGAGGGTGTAGGGTGTCAATAATTTTCCCATACTCCATCCACATCAGGAAGTGCCAGAGTGGACTGCAAACCCAGGTCTGTCTTCCTTAAAACCCTTAAAGCCTGTCTTCATTGTGCTACACAATATACAGTGTGCCTAATTAATCTTATTCCCACAAACAAGGTACATAAGGAGTAATAAAACTCCATGTGACACTTTCTCAAAACCAGTGTCTTTTAAGAAAATAACACGGGAGCCAGCATGGTGGCACAGCTGGTTAAGCCACTGCTTGACCTCCACCTCACCACCCCATACAGGGGCACTGGTTCAAGTCCTACCTGCTCTGCTTCCAATCCTGATTCCTTCAGAAGGCAACAGAAGATGGCCCAAGTGCTTGGGCCCCTTCCACCCACATGGGAGACCAAGATGGAATTCCTGCATCCTGACTTTGGCCTGGCCCAGATTGGCTAGACCAGTCATTTCGAAGTGAACCAGCGGGTGGAAGATCGATCTTTCCCCATCTCTCTCTCCCCCTCTCTGTATCTCTGCTGCTCTGCCTCTCAAATAAATAAACCTTTAAAAAAGAAGGAAAGAACAAAACAAAAAGATTTTTATAAGGAAAAAATGTCAGAAACTCCTTTCTAGAAAATAAAAAGCTGAGAGTAGAGAGAAATTATAGGGAATTTATTTAAATATCACTATAAAAATTTTCCCCTACTGCTATAAAGCAATCTGTTTTGGTGGTGTTGACCACAAGTTGTATTAATGAGAATTAAAGAGCTCACATAGAATGACTTTTCATATTGTTGAGCGTCTGCACAATAAGCTGCCATGGGACCATCTAAAACAGCAATGGGCCTAGCTTGGTGGAGTTGGCTTGATGCACATATGCCCGCACACACACACGGACACACACACACCCCTTTATAAAATAGCATCACTGCATCCTGCTAGTCTTAAATCCATACACACCTGAATGCATCTATGTCATGAGATAAATGCTCGTAGAATAAAAATTTACAGTCTTGCACATTCATTAAATTTGCGTAAGCACTCCCAAGAATGGAAGATTCTGCTTGGGGCGGGGTTTTTTCCTCCCTACCCTTCCCTCAAATCAAGAGATATATTTTATAATCTACAGCTAGCTCACTGGCAAATCTCCATTCTTTTCAACCTGACAGACTGTTTGTCAGTTAAACTCCCCTTGTCATGTATCCCTACCACTGCCAACTCATGCACGGAGACCTTCACTTTTACTGCTACCACTTGCACCCTATGCAACCTTTGTCATTGATCACTGATCCGATCCAGTGCCCACATGTTCTTCAAGTGCCTACACAAGTAATGAGGTACTTGTGGTGTAAAATTAAACTGTCAACTGTCAGCGATTGATAACCACAGTGAGAGCTGACCTAGAACACCTGCACCAGCAGCCAAGACAGGTGTGACATGTTTGATCGCTGAGGCCTGCTAGTCAGTCTGACCCAGCGCTGTCCCTCCATGGACTTTCCTTGCATTACAGCCTCCCAGCTTTCCCGTGTCCCCCAGTGAGCATCCCCCATGTTGCAGAAACCACTCTAAGAGCCAATTCTGGCAGCTGGGCCAAGTGGCCAGGAAAGCAGATCTTGAGCCAGCAGGTTGGTCTGGGAGTAATATGGCCTATAGATTTTTCAAAGGTGGCATCTGGAGTCAGCCTGATGTTTCTCCCACATGCCCTCAGGTCTCCTCTTAAAGCAGGTCTTGGTAGCAAGCTTCACACACAGCAGCCCCCCTCCATTGGTGTTTCCATGCTGTGCCAGGGCCTGGCAGAGGTCCTATGCTTTGGGACAGGTACAGGACAGTCATTAAGAGGCTGGTAGAAGGATGAAGCAATCCTAATGGAACTGCCTTATGGCTCCGAGCATTTGCTTGAAGGTATTTAAATTGAACTGGCTCATTCGGTCCAGGCGCCATAAATGGGAGCCTTTCCTACTCATGTGTAATTGAATAACCAGCACAAAGCAAGAAACATGTTCTGCTCAGGCTGTAATTGTTTTTAGCCAGAGTTGCTGCACCACACTTAAAGTTTTTATTCAAGAGTTTTATTATTTAAATGAGTGATAGAGTCTCTTCTAATCTTAAGCAAAAATTCATTTAAAGAACTAAAACATCCTTTGTGAAAAACCCGAGAAGCATGATAGGATTCTCATCTCATTCCACCATCCCACCCCCACCAAACAGTTGCACTATATTAAGTTCGTGTGATGAGAAGATAAAAATCTATTAACTTTCTGCTGACCTTATCGACACAGGAATCTCTGTAGACATTACAAAAGCCATATCTCTTCTGACTTTTACATCCGGAACCTTATGCTCCAAAGTCCCAAACCAAATGTAAAATCTTCATGATGAGTGAGACCCCGACACCAATTCAGATTCCAGGCTTGCTAGCTGCAGTCAAAGGAAGCTCCTCTGGGGCACAGAGGCTGGCCTTTGCTTTGCATTTGACTAGAGGGACTTTTTTTTTTTTTTTTTTTTTTTTTTTTGCCATATGCTACTGGGGACTCTGGATCAAAACTATTTCACGAGGACCATATGTTATGTTATGAGAAATGCGTGATAGAAAGTGAATGGCAAGAAGTTGCCCCATATCACCGGGTGATGTATTACAAACATAATTAAATCTGAGTAATGTGCAGTGTTATTTCAGTTAATCATTTCTTTTTTCAATTTAAGCAAGGAAAACATAGCCCAATTTCCAAATTACATACCAAAGTCCAGATCAGCTGAAAGCGAAGTGGTAGGAGAGGAATAAACCAACCAAGAGCTGTACAACAATGTTTAGGCTCCTGTGAAAGGTCTTGGTGTATTTGAGATATGCTGGTAGCAAGGTGACAAATGATAGTCTTTATAAATAAGAAGTTTAAAACACTTCTCATTTCCTTCTGAATCAACAATGAATTCAAACCATTCCCAACTTACAAACAAGCTGCAAGTCAAAAGATCACTTGTGTATTGATTGTTTGGAACGCAGAGCATGTTTTCACATAGAAATTTCATTATTGATAGCTGTTGGGTTTCTGGGCTAGCCCATGAAGTCCTATCTAGCCCAGTTGTTTCTGAAATTTGGTAGTTCTCTGTCTTTTTAGCACTGCTGGAGAGAAAATTGACAATATATTCCAAACTCAACTCAATTCAATATATTATGTGGTCCCTATTATGTTTACCCAGAATATACTGATTATTATGTTTCTCCAAAGGATATCCCAATTTTCTTTCTTCCCAAATACTCCCCAGCTAGAAGAAATAACTCTATTCTGAACTCTCAAAACATTTTATCTGTACTCTCTTAATCACTTTATATTGAAACTACAAGTATTTGTGAACCGAGTTGAGCTATTCTACTTTTAGCTTACTTTTATATTTCTTATAACCTGGTCCCAAACCCTGAATTTGGCAGGTTCTCGGTACATACATGTGAACGGATGCTTGATTAAATAAAGGAAATCAGTCTAGTACTGCAGATGGCTAAATATATTTTTCCCCTCAGTGGCACTGGGAATCACAGGATTGGGTTGAAGAAAGGGGGGAAGCAGAATAATATGATAATGATGAAGACAATGGTAAGAATCACAATAGCAAATAATATTTACTGTGTGTTTGTGACATGCACCAAGCTAAGCACCTGGTGGGTGTTGACTAATTTCATTCCCACAACAACTCTGTGAGGTAGAATATATAGAGACATATCCCTGTTATACACTCACATACACACACACACATTTTATATATGGGGACACTAAACATAGAGATATTAAGCAGTTCTCTCAAGCTCACACAAATAAGTATAATCGATCTTTCTGGACACCACAAACATATGTGCAATGTACATATGCACAAGAGGGAATATCTCCCTACATTTCTTTGTAATACAAACCACCTTTCTACCCTTCTGACATTCATCAGAGAAGAATTTCTCAGGTAAAGTACCCTAGTTACTTTGTTTTCCATCTGTGAACCAGAATGTAAGCTCTAGATTCTGTCCCAGTTGCCCCTCTTCCAGGCCAGCTCTCTGCTGTGGCCAGGGAGTGCAGTGGAGGATGGCCCAAGTGCTTGGGCCCTGCACCCCATGGGAGACCAGGAGAAGCATCTGGCTCCTGCCTTCAGATCAGCGCGATGCGCCGGCCGCAGCGCACCGGCCTTGGCGGCCATTGGAGGATGAACCAACGGCAAAAGGAAGACCTTTCTCTCTCTCTCTCTCTCTCTGTCCACTCTGCCTTTCCATTCAGGGTAATGGTAGGGCTAAAGCATAGTCCTTTGGACCTAGGATCATTCCAAGGACTTCATGGTTTACTGGGACTTGGAAAGCTTCCCAACAACTTGCCTGTGGTGCAGCGGCTTATATCCCTGGGCTGAAGCGCTGGCATCCCATACGGGCACTGGTTCTAGTCCTGGCTCCTCCTCTTCAGATCCAGCTCTCTGCTATGGCCTGAGATGCAGTAGATGGCCCAAGGACCTGTGTGGGAGACCCGAAGAAGCTCCTGGCTCCTGGCTCCTGGCTTCAGATCGGTGCAGCTCCGGCCGTTGCAGCCATTTGGGGAGTGAATCAGTGGCTGGAAGACCTCTCTCTGTAACTCTGTCTTAAATCCCCTATCCATGGAGTCAGTGACTTGAAGTGGTTCCCAGGAATCTGTATTTGTTGCTGGTGCTGCTGCTATATGATTTTGGACAGGCCTTTCCCAAGGTTCTAAGCTTGGGAAACTCTGCCCAAATGGGACCGTTCTGTCTCCATGGCAGTAACAGACATTTGTAAATTCCCCAAGAATGATGAGCCACACACAGCTTCTGTCCGCAGCCATCATTTCTTCCAGAAAACCTGTGCCTTATGCAGCATTGCAATGAGGATGTGGCCTTGCACTTCTGGCTCCACTAACTTGTCTACAGGACCCTGCAGATCTCAACCACACCGTGGAAAGGTGCCTTCCCCTACCCCTGCCTTCCTGAGGTATCTCAATGTCTACTGAATAAACAAATGGTGGAACAAATGCCAACAGGGGCCAAGCAAGCAAGCCAGCCAAGCAGTTGTGAAGAACAGAAGTATTTCATATGCCTCAGTTGAGAGTCACTCGCATACAATGGCAGCACACGATGACAAAATATATTAACACAGCCAGTTACCATGGCTTTCCTTCTGACTTAAAGAACATTTTTAAAATAGTTAATAATCCCTGGACCTCAGAAACTTTATTTTCTTCCATTATAATGGGTAAGATATGGTGACCTAAGGACCTAAAGGATTATTTTAGTCTTGCAGATACCTTTTGCTTTCTTTTTCTCGTTCTCATTCTCCTCTCTTTCCCCAATCTAATAACTGACACCCAGACATCAGTACAGAACATCAGTCCTGGTTGGGAGAAATGTAAGTAACTGGGGATGAAAATGTCTGTGGTTCTTCTAGCATCTAGAACAGAGTTCTATTAGTTTGCCTCTTCCAGACTCTGAGTCAGATAATTCTTCATTGTGGGGAGTCATCCTGTGCATTGCACAATGCTGAACAACATTCCGGGCTGCCACCTCTAAATGCCAGTATCAAACCTCCCCCTGTGCCTGTTAGGAATCATGAAAATGGAAAATGTCTTCAAATATTCTCAGTTGTCACCTGGGGATCAAAATCACCCCCAGTTGAGAACCACTAGTCCAGAAGAATGTTCTAAAACAATGAGTTTTTTAACAGACAGGTTGGTCACTATTAAGCACTTAAATACACAGATGTATTAATCTATAAATTTGTTTGAACGTCAAACAAAAACGTGAATATAATTTTCAAAGAAATTTGATCCAAAAGTATCATGACTTTCCTTTTAGGTGTGATGTCTGCTGGACACCAGACAGAAACTGGATGGAATTTGACATAGTTGAGATTTTATGAAAAAAAATCAATTGGGGGGAAAGCACAAAGACTAACTGTAATATCTTACTTTTGGCAAAAACATCCAAAGGGAGTACAGTTTGCCAACATCTTTGCCCTTGATTTTTTTTTAACTTAAGGATAGTTCAAGGGTAGTTTTAATCTGTATGTTCCTAGTTCCTATAATCTAAAAATCATCAAAAATGCTGCTTTATAAGGGTATCTTATAAGCTTTGATGTCCAAGAAGCCTGGGGGCTGTTTTTTATGTGCTTATTTTCTTTTGAACCAGGAAATTGTGTTTTGCCAAGAGCAAATGGAACCTGAGCCTCAAAAGATTTGAATTCTGTTTGAAACATAGAACCCACAAATTTTCCACAAGTTCTCAACTTGACAAAATACATGCTTTCACCTTCCTTAGGACCAAATCTCTCTTGATTCTATTTTAAATCACAGTTTGCAAAATCCTAGATGTCTAAGGATTATCCCAGGAGAAAAAGAGCTAGACCATACAACTGAAATTCTGATACAGCACAGTTTAGAGTTGCACTCACCATCAAAACTTTGTACAAGGTTGGAGAAGACAAGAGAGGTTAAACAGGAAGAAGGGAGAGAAAGCAGGAGCGAATCAGCTAAGCAACGTGTTCTTTGACTTTCCCCAGGCCTGAATCCAACAAACAAGATATTACATCAAAGTTAAAGTGTTTACATATTAGATGACCTGTCCGTTTTTTTTCCCTTACCATTGATTTCCACAGTACAAAAATATTATTTCAGTGGCAAGGATATAAACCTTTTTCATAACAGGATTTCAACCACATCCTGAGGACGAGGCATCTCCTCAGATAGTGTGCCCTCATTTATATCGAAGGCATGCTGGTCTTATTTGTCAGTGTTTGTGAAGGGGTCACAATATCAGGAAGCAGGAGATGGCTCATCAAAGCGTCTCTGCAAGCTCCTACTACTCATCAATTAGACAGTACCTTGTTTTTAACATCAGGGCGGAAATGCATCTCCCCTGACCCATTGTTAGAAGCTTCCTTCTGTCTTTAAGTTTTTTGGAAGGAGCACTCAGGACTCTTTTCCAATAGGTAATTGTCACTAATTAATGCTCCTGCTGCATTCAGGAATGTCGACCTGTGACCCCTGGTAATCTGGGCCTGCATCTCTGGCCTTGGAGCAAGGACACTAATCTCCTGACAGTACCCGTGGGGGTTCAGGTCCTACACGGAAGGCTTCCCACTGGGTTCCTGAGCAGGCCTCATTCTGCTTCAAAGCCAGTGAGTTCAGTAGGGCAGCCTGACTTCATTAGACCGGCGGTGGCCTTTGGGAGGTGAGGAGGTCTTTTGTCTGAAGGTCTGGAGATCTTTCTGCAGAAGCCAGGGCCTCCAGTCCTATTCATTCCATGGCCATTTCCTGGGTACTTGTTCTGTGCTAGGTTCTATCCTAGGCCTTGAGGAGAAAATGAGCAAAACTGCCTTCCTGCTAACAAGGAATGCAGGCAAGGCTCAAGCTCAGCCTCAGGTTAAAATGCCCTTTACGTATAACTAGAGAAGGTGGCCGCATTTTCTTTATATCTAACGGAGTTAAAAAAAATAATGTTTATGATTTGTCACTAATAGAAACTGATGCGCTCACCTAACTGTTAACTCATCTCACTTTCCCACAAGATTCTTCACTTCCCCTTCCCTCCTATTCCCTCCTTCCTCTCCTCTCCCTCTCCCATTCCCATAACAAAATTCTAGATTATTGAAGATGTCCATCCAAAATTCCTCCCACACTTAAACAGAGTTTTATGTTTTTGCTTTTCCTCTGGTAGTAGATCTTTCTCCAGAATCAAGGCTAGGAACCATCCTGTGCAGAAACACCACTGGGTTCATTTGAAAGCAGTTAAAACAATATAAACAAATGCCCAACATTAGAGAAAAATTAAGGAAGTTCTGAACTTCAAAACAGATAAACAAAAGGCTTGGTGTTCATTCGTTAAACAGTCTTTACATTACAAATAGTGGATTCCTTTAAATATTTCTTGCCTATGTCCCTTTTCAAATATTTATAGCAGTTTGATTTCCAATGTTCATGAACATATCACTGCTTGAGAAAGAAGGTACAAGTATGGATTTTATATATGATCTAGCAGGCCTGGGTGATAGAAACAAATCTGCCAGCTAATAAGCAGTGAGCTCTGCCTACTTCTTTTTGGCTTCCATTGCTGTGTGCACCCACTTTGAAGAAAATATAAAGCACAGTATGAAGGAAGGCTCTGGAGCTGGGCTGCAAGGTCCACATCTTCCTCCTCCTTTAAGTAGAGCAAGGTATTCAATCTTTGTGGTTCAATTGTCTTATCTGTAAAATGGGGTGGTAAAACTATAGATTGGAGGGGTTTACCTCTCTAAAACTTTTAGAATGTTTCTTGTCCACAGTAAGCCCTTTACAAGGGTAAAGCACTACACGTGCAGTTACAAAACATATAGGCTGGGGCCTGCGTTGTGGTGTAGCAAGTTAGGCCTCCACCTGCAGTGCTGGCATCCCATATGATCACCAGTTTAAGTCCCTCCTGCTCCACTTCAAATCCAGCTCCCTGCTAATGCACCTGGGAAAGCAGCAGAAGACGGCCATGGTGCTTGGGCCCATGCACCCATGTGGAAGACCTGGAAGTAGCTTCCAATTGGCCGAGCTCCAGCCATTGCAGCCATTTGGGGAGTGAACCAGTGGATGGAATACCTCTCTTTCTGTCCCTCCTCCTATCTATAACTCTGCCTTTCAAATAAATAAATAAATAAATATTAAAAAAAAAATATAGGTTTACATGAATGTGTGACCCTTTACTTAAATAATGGGAAAGCAGGCTAGAGGTGCATTAGGAATAGTTGTTAAATAAGCTTAAATTTCTCAATATACATTGTACTCACTCTGTTTATGTCTTATCTAGGAGACCATTAAGTTATTCACACAGAAACCCTGTTTTAATCATCGTGCTACCTCCCATAGGGTCTAACTAGTGCTTATACGTAGAGAGGTCCTCAACAAATATGGACTAGTAAATGAATAGCTGAACTTGATTCGCTAGTTTAAGAATCATATTAAAAGTTATTTGCACTATCATGTTTACTGCAAGCGCTGTTGAGATTCCTTGTATATTAGTGGTAAAATGTTTGCTTTATTAATTTGATTAGGAAATTTTTAATGAACTCAGTCAGCCTTGTTCAATTTTTTTCTAGGTGTTAAAAACAAGAAAACATCCAGCTAATCACCCCTCACACACATACCTGCCAAGTATCCATAGAGATGGACTACTTCATACTATTATATTCATAATCCAGTTGTTTCTGGAAATCCCACTGATTTCAGAGAATTTAATTTGGTAGCCAGGAGGCATTCCACCGGCATGCTAAAGAGTCTTGGTTTTCTGTTTTGCTTTGTGTTGTTTTGTAATTGCAACTCAAACAACGAATCCTCCAAAGTCAGTTACACTCACTCTACAAAAGTGGTGAGTTAATATTTGTTCTTTAAAGTAAATACAAGCATTTCTTGAACCAGATACCATCAACTTTAATTTTATTTTTCTCACATAAATGTTAACCAAGAACTAAACAGATAATTTCCTTCTGTCACACAGCAACTCCACTGTGGTGCAACAAAGTGTTATCTTAAGTTTCACAGAGCAATTGTTCAATAATTCCTGTTGGTGGCTCCTTTCCAAATCTTTGAGAATGGCCGGCCTGCCAGCCCTTGAAGCTGGGAGGGGGAGGCAGAGGGAGGGTCTCTGTCAATCACAAGCTCAGCACTCTGGCACTCTCCCTTGCTCTGCTCCAGACCAGCTCCTGCTCCTGAGGCCCACACCCAGAGCATGCTGCCAGCTTGAGGTCAATTGCTAGGAAACCTCTTAGCCTGGAAAGTGTGCAAAGGGGCAGTGGAGGCATCAAGGAAAGTTTCCAGTCATCCTGATTCGGGGAATTGAATCATTGGGAAGTTAGGAGCTTAAAGAAAGAAATTCATTCCTTAAAGTTGAAAACCAGCACCAAAGATTTCTGCTTCAACACAAGAAAACATTGTTCAACCTACACTATTCACCTTCAGCTAAAAAATCATCTACAAAGTCATCCTTTAGTGTTGGGCCAATTAATCTTTTCAGATCAAATACACAAAGAAGAAGGGAAACTCTGACATGTGTTTTCCTACCAGCTTCCTCATACACATGAAACAGGTTTGTTGAATCTCAACACACAGAGCTCTGAGCCCATGTAGGATACCAGATCTGTTTGTGAAACAAATCAGCCAACTCGATGAAGTAAAATGAGTATTGAATAGTTGAAGCTAGTAATTCTACTCTCTGTTTCCTTCTAAGGCTTGGAGGCTTATGACACAACACCAAGTAGGATTTTAACTCTATTTTCACCCCCCTTCCCCAATGCTAGGAACAATCAGTCAAACCCAACATATTTCTTGAAGATGTAGCAGCAAAATGAATAATTTTCTCCCCTCTCACAAAAAAATGCCTGGATTTTAAATTTAAAAAAAATGCAAATAGGGAAACTGTTAACAAACTTAGGACTCTGGGTATTTATTATGTATCTTTATATTTGCTATGAGAGAGTTGTCTCTTTTTTTGTTTGAGACGTTTATCTTCTTCAATGTTTACATGAATCACCTGTGAATCTCATTCTAAATGCAGATTCTGGTGTTGTGAGATGGGTCTGAGAGTTTGTGTTGCTAATAGGCTCCTACATAGTGCCTATCTTGCCAGTCTCCAGGCTACACCTCCAGTAGCAAAGTATATTGTGCTGATCAGAGTAAAAGTTACACCATTTTCTTCTTTCCCCCCTTGCCAAATGAAATCAAGAGACTAGATCACAACAGTTTAGGGCAATAACCAAAGAGAGAGTTAGAGGAAAGCTGAAATAGCGTCAAAACTTGGTCTTTGGGGTCACTGACTTTTCTCTTCTTTGAACAATTTTGATCTATAAAGCCAAGTCCTGTCCCCTATGCCACTGGCAAGAATTTGGAAACCCACAGGAGAAGCAGGATTAGGGAGAAGGCAAATGTCATGCTTATAATGGTTCTAGCCTGAGATTGGGCAGCACACCTGACATTAGAATCATGGAGAGGATTTCAGACCATGATCTGATGAACCTTGGTTGGCCCTGGACCACTTCTTGAAACAACTGTCTCCCCTCTCCCATCAAGAAGAGTGGATTTTTACTCTCCCTATCATTGTTCCCTGACCTTCAGCTCCACTGCTCTGAGCTCTTTCCATGCTCTCATCCCCCAGGCTTCCCAGGCAGATCCTGGGCTTTTCTTCCTCTCTTCTTAAAGCCCTCTTGTCTTCCCATTCAGTGCCATCAAAATGAAGATATGATCTCATGGCTACCACATCATTGGGTCCTAATCTTAGGCCCGTGGTCTATTAGGAATCTTGTCTTACAGGTGAAGAAACATCAACAAGGAAATTGGAAGTGACTTGCCTAAGAAGACCCTTATCACCAAACAGGTGATAAGGCTAGCCAGAATCGCACACACTTCCTTTTGTGCACTCCCACTAGCCCTCAAATCTCAGCTAAAGCATCCATTCCTTGGAAATGGCAGTAGGGACAAAGTTGGTGAGTTGGGGAACTGCAGGTGACAGATGTGGCCTTAACAGAGAACATGGGGAAGAGGCAGGAGCAAGAAAGAAGACCAAAGTGAGAATGGGCAGATAGGGAGATCTCCTCAGTGTGGGGCATGGCCTTAAGAAACACACCACTGTGCAAGGTCTCCATCATCTAACAGGGAAAGGAAGTCATGGAAGACATGTAGACTTCGACCTGGACAGAGGTGATCACAGTGTGAGAATGAAGACAGCTGGAAGTAGATCCCAAGAGAGCAAGGAGATCTGATGAAATTTCATGACTGCCCATTAGTTTGTTGTTGTTGTTGTTGTTTATAGAATTTGTCAGCATTAACCAATTACTACTTCAGCTCACAGTGTTGAAGACAGAAAGCATTCAATACAGTTCCCAGCACCGGACTGCTAAACAGTGAAAAAACTTCAGCATAGCTTATACCCACCAAAATGGAATGAACCTAAAACATCAGAATAACTCTGGTTTAGTCATATTAATTTGCATTTTTGCTTCCCCACTGCATGTGAGGCATACAGCATAAATCAACTAAGTATTTGCTCAGTGGATATTAGTAATGGAAAATGAATGGGCATTTCTCTCAGAAGGTAATGAAATCTAACACAAAGCATAAAGTGGGCTCAAGCATTATACCAAAAGCCACCGTCCTCTCAAAAAAAAAAAAAAAAAAAAAAAAAAAAAAAAAAAAAAAGCTGTTTCGTACTGAGTAGCAGCATTTCATAAAAACTGGTGATCTCTCACCTAAACGCAAAGCAAGGAAAAGCAGAGCTCCTTGTTTCTCTAGTGCAGAGAATCAACTACAAAAGCCAAACTATGCATGTCCCAGCCAACAAGAGCGACTGGCCTGCAAAATATGGTGGCATTTTCACAGTTAATGTTGCTGCCATTTGTGCCTGAATTTACCGTGGCTTAGGAAAAGTAAATTGAGAGGGCAGCACAGCCCTCCGTGCAGGGTCCACCGGTGGCGGCGCAGCCCCAGCCAGGCTGCATATTTAGTGCCACTGTGCTGAAAAGGCCGAGGAGAGAGCCAGGGGAGGGATTACTGCTCGATGCTGCCCATAAATCACCCGCAGCCCTTCACACAGCTCCATATCTCACAAATAAGGCTGCATTCGCGGCGTGTCAGCGCCACACAAAAGGAGGGCGATCCCTGGACGCCTCCGGCTGGCCGCCTGGTTGTCCCGGCACTGGGTGCTCCTGTGGTATGGAAGCGCCTCGACAAACATTTGCCAGCATCTTCTCCCCTCGCTTCACTGCAGTGTTGCTCGTAAACGAAAGTCGTCACCAACCCTTAATTCCAAAGTCATTCCTCCCTTGTTATATATCCAGTTGCAGCACTTCACCCTACGGATCTGCCTGCCCTTGAACCAGAGGCGGTAAATACGGTAAATCCGGGGTCTCCGCCACCACCAGGTGTTTGGTGACTCACTATCAAACATCTTGGACAGCCTTACTCTCCCCTTTTGCCCAAGGATTTTCATCAGAACAGGAGCATCAGAGTTTCTTTTTTGTTTTTTGGTTTTTGTTTTCAGAAAAGATATTGATGAAAACAAACTCGCCCCCCTTTTTAAAGCTTGCACACACCTGTAGGGGGCGTTGATCGTTAAGTGTACAAAAGATGCGATCTCTGGGGTCCAAAGGCTAAGGCGAAAAACAGCGCCCGGGTGTCCCCTGCCGAAGCAACCCTTCATGTTCTAAGACAGCCATCAACACAATTCCTGAAAACAATAGCAGCTTCTTGTTTAAAATGGAACTGCACCTGCTAGAATAACGTGTCAACAAACAATTGCTTTGTTTTTCATGTTAGCCATCCAAGCTGAAGCACTGGGACTTCCTGAAGCGAATACTGGAAGTCTTATTCTTAGAAGGGGACAGAATTCTCATTTTACCACAAGGCTCAGAGGGCCGGAGTGATGATCATCTTCCTTCCTCCTTTTGTACTCCCGGGTGTTCATCTTATTTGGTTTTCAACAGGTTTATTTCCATTGCAACCCTCTGGCTTCCAACACCCATCACACCATATTTGGCAAACACACTCCTTTCGACTTCCTCCCCCTGAATGATGAGGCCTTTAATTGCTGTTCCACCATTTCAAACAGTTCTCAGAAGATTCTTTCCTCCTCTGTCGAGAGTTGGGATGAAGCCTGATGAAAAATTTCTTTGCCAAATGTTCGCTCATTGCTAAATCATTCTGCTCTTTCATTCTTAGTCATCTAATTATGTCTGCTTCCAGTTTCTCTATCGCTGTTTGATCCTCGTCTGTTGAACGAATTGGGACACTTTTAAAAGGAGTTATTTTGGTAGAATAAGGTGCTTGGTTGTGATTAAAAAGTGCTTTAAGTGATTTCAGCCAAGGTTGTCTCCATGGGCTCAGGAAGTGGCCACAGCCAAAATACCCCTTTGAGGGCAGAGTATGAGAGACTGATAACACCTCTTATTACCTTTATCAAGGTGCAGCCAGATACCAGGCTCGAGGGAGCACACGAAGGTTCCAGGCCTCTGACACCATGGATTCTAACACAACCACTGCTAGCGATAAGTTCCCAACAAGGAATTGAGATTTGGTTTCATTTTTAAGTGTCTGTTTTCTCTTCTGTACAACAGGAGATAGAAGACTAAACACTATGATTTTAAGCCATTTTGAAAATGAAAAAGTAACATGAAAAACACAGCCTGATGTAGAAGAAAGTACAGAACTTAATGCCTACGTTCAAAGAGTCCTGTGATCTTGGGACCGCTCTGAGCCGCAAATGCCTAATCAATAAGCTGGTGCTGTGGGCCAGCTGCTCTCTAAATTCCCTTTCAGCTTCGAATGCCTAGGATGACTACTCTAGTGAAAGACCAAGCTTGTAAAGGATTTAAAATAGATAAAATAGTCCCACATAGCAGATACTCTTGAGGAATTTCCTGTTCATTTAAAACTTTGTTCCATTTGACATTTCTTAACCTTTTAATTGAGAATTCATTTAACATCTCAGTACCTCAATATCCTAATCCATGGAATGGGCACATTATAGCACTCACTTCATTGAGTTGTAAGCATTAAGTGTACTAACACCTGTAAGTCTTTACAGCGATGCTTGGCATACATGGAGTACCCACAAATATAAGTAACCAACAGTCAACGTAATAGTAGTTCTTTTAGGATAGTGGTTTAGATGCTTTGATTGGAAATATTTCTGCAAAATAAACAAGCTCAGATTGGAGCTGTTTGTTGTAACCACCTCAGGTGGCTCATCAATAGGTGCCTGGCACATCTGAAGGGCTCGTGCTGCACTGTCACTGTCAGCTACACCATTCCCTGCTGCCCCTGCCATCAGAGGTAAGGCAAAACCCAGGGACCAGAGGAAACATCCCTAAGCCGGTAGCACGTGGGACACAGGCCACCAAGCAGTCCAGCACACCAAACTCTCTTTCTCCATACTAAATATCCCGAGATGTCTCACAGATGCCAGCAGAAGTCTAGATCCCCTCTTCCTTTGGGCCACACGCTGCAAAGAGAATATTTTTGGACTGAGCAAAAGTAAATGGCCCTGTGCTTGCTATTTGTGGTGTCCACCCCGATATATCTCATGAACATGGCAAATTGCAAATATTCTATATATGATCCCTATTCCTGAGACATTTTTGTGGGGTGATTAGATTAACTGGTCTCGGTGGGCATCGCTTAATCTGAGGCAATGACGACGGCCTCTTTCGTGGAGCTCCTGTGAGGTGCATGGCACTGCGCAGGCACCAGGGTTTCAAGGATAAGATCAAACCCTCATAAGACCAAGCCATGCTTTTGAGCACTCTTAGTATCACACAGCAGTTAAGACACAGGCTACGAGGTCAGACTGCCCCAAGTCACGGTCGCTAGAAGAAAGAACGGCAGGTAATTTATAAAAACTTTTTCCACTTCACAGTCTCTTCCGGATTCAGCTCTGCTTCCAGATGGATTATTTACTCATGAAAATAATAGTAAGGCAGAACCCCTGAAAGCCAGAACACTGCTTTCACATACAAAAGTGTTTCCAAAAGTTCATGGAAAATGGAATTAAGAGATAAGTTTATTATTGATGCAAAATTTTTTGAAATTCATGAATTCAGGGGCCATCAACAGATTCGTGGTAAAATATGTACATGAATTATGTATTTTGAAAAATATGCATGGTATTCAAAAATTTGTGCACCATTATACACTTATCCTCTAATTCCATTTTCCACACACTTTTGGAAGTGTGGCTCATAGATGTAGGAAGGAAATTGCATAAAACATGAATCATTGAAACACCTGAAGTCACAATGCAGGTTAGCCATGAAGCCCCTTACTCGGACTGTTCACTGCTAGGTGATGTAGTCCTTATAATTCTCATTAACCACTTGCATTCTCAACACCTGCTCATTGTAGAGTGAACCTAGATGACCCACATATAAATCCCAATGACCACTGATGCTTTGTGCAAACTCACAAAAATAACACTGAAAATGTATAATAGTTGCAACATTCAAAACCTTGTACCTTGTCTTATATAGCCCAGTACAAGATGTTCTCTTACTATGATATCTTCATAATAATGTGCTTCAGTATTATTAAAAATGATAACTTTCTAAAATTGCAAAATTTCATTGAACAAACAATTCCTCAACTCCAAGAATTTGATGATTGGCATAAAAAACAAATACCAGCATCAACTTAGATTCTTATCCCATAGAAAATACAAAAAAGTGTTTAAATATTTATTGAACTATTTTTATTATAAGGTTTATAGTTTATATATTTAGATACACATATGTTAGATAAAGGAGATTTGGGACCATTTTATAAATTTCATAAAACTTAATTCTTGGGCAGGCACTGTGGCAAAGCAGATTAAGCCTCCGCCTGTGGCACCAGCATCCCATATGGGCACTGGTTCGAATCCAGCTGCTCTACTTTCAATTCAGCTCCCTGCTGATGGCCTGGGAAAGCAGTGGAAGATGGCCAAAGTGCTTGGGCCCCATGGGCTCTTGCACCTGTGTGGGAGACCAGAAAGAAGCTCTTGGCTCCTGGTTTCGTATTGGCCCAGCTTCGGCCATTGTAGGTGTTTGGGAGTGAACCAGCAGATGAAAGACCTCTCTCTTCATGTTTCTCTCTGTAACTCTGCCTCTCAAATAAATAAATAAACCTTAAAAAAAGAATTTAATTCTCTGGCCGGCGCCGTGGCTCACTAGGCTAATCCTCCCTCTTGCGGCGCCGGCACACTGGGTTCTAGTCCCGGTAGGGGCGCCGGATTCTGTCCCGGTTGCCCCTCTTCCAGGCCAGCTCTCTGCTGTGGCCAGGGAGTGCAGTGGAGGATGGCCCAAGTGCTTGGGCCCTGCACCCCATGGGAGACCAGGAGAAGTACCTGGCTCCTGCCATCGGATCAGCACGATGCGCCAGCCGCAGTGCGCTGGCCGCGGCGGCCATTGGAGGGTGAACCAACGGCAAAGGAAGACCTTTCTCTCTGTCTCTCTCTCTCACTGTCCACTCTGCCTGTCAAAAAAAAAAAGAAAAGAAAAGAATTTAATTCTCCTCTACTCATCCTACTTGCCCCATTTAAAAAAAAAAATCTAGAGGGGCTGGTGTTCTGGTACAACAGGTTAAGCCGTGGCTTGCAATGCCAGCATCCCATATCAGAGAGCCAGTTCAAGTCCTAGATGCTCCACTTCTAATCTAGCTTCCTGCTAATGCACCTGGAAAAGAAGCAGATGATGGCCCAAGTGCTCAGGCCCCTAACACCCATGTGAGAGGCTAAGATAGAGTTCCATGCTCCTAGCTTCAGCCTAGACCAGCCAAGGCCATTGTGGCTGTTTGGGGAGTGAACCAGTAGACAGAAGATGTATTTCTCTGTGTCTCCCTCTCTGTGTCACCCTGCCTTTCAAATAAGTAAATCAATCTTTTTTAAAAATTTATCAAGGAGCAAGTATTTTAACCTAGTGGTTAACACATCTGTTGGGACATCCAGCTTCCATATCAGAGTGCTTAGGTTCTGTACTTGCTTCTGCCCACTATTTGGGCTTCCTCCTGATAGACCCTGGGAGCAGCAGGAAACAGCCAAAGTAATTGGGTCCCTGCCACCCCCACAGGAGACCTGGATTGAATTCCTGGCTCCTGGCTTTGGCCTTAGTCAAGGGCCACTGCAGGTATTTGGGGAATGAATCAGCAGGTGAGAACTCTCTCTCTCTCTTCCCCCCACCCCCAACTCCCCTATTGTCTCTGCCACTCAAATTAAAAAAAAAGTCGAAAAAACAAACAACAGCAACAACAAAAAGCCACCCATTTTTAGCCATAAAAAATGTGGGAACTTCTAAGACACACACACACACACACACACACACGCACGCACACACACTTCCTCTGGTCTTTCCTTCAGTATAACAAAAAATATATTTCTTAACGTATTTCCCACCTCCTTTCTTCATGCCTTCTTATTCCTTTCCCAAGCTGCTCATTCCAACAATGCCTCTACCTCTGATGACTCTTATTAAACACGACTACTTAATTACCATCAATCTATTATGCTATGTACTTCACCCTCCACTGACACATCTGATCCCATTATGGGCCTGACCTTTAATGGTCATCAAATCAAAGTCATTCTGGTCAGTTCAGTCTGGGCTTGACACATGCCCAGGTCACAGAGATGAAGGCGCAGGGGCCTAACATACCCTGTCTCCCTGCCCTTCATTTAACACCTTTGTCAATAGAATTTCACAACTGGGGAACTGCCAAATGTCTGCCGGGCTACAATAGAATGCCCCTCCTTTTACAGAAAGCTGAAATAAATAATTACACACATGCTGACCAGCACAGGCTTTTACATAATTGGTGCCTCTCCACTAACACGACACACTGCCCGCTTGGATGTTTATGTCAAAGAATCTTTGGTTGGAATGTGGAAATGTTTGGGCCACCCTCTGGAATGCACCAAGCTCCCAGTGCTGGTGGAGAGTCCCCTATAGATACCCCAAGGAGGGAGATTAAAAGACAACTGGAGTACAGCCACAGCAATAACACCAAGTGGGTGGCCTCTTTCCCCTGGAAGGTAAATGCACAGTAATGTGCTGGGCCCACAGACTGATGTGCTACCCTGTGACAGGAACAGCTGTTTAAGCTGCTCTATCTCAAAGCTGAATGCTGAAAAACACTCCCACTCAGCCTCAGGAGACGGTTACTGAGAAAGGAGGCCCTTCCTGGCTGTTGGGGCCTGCTCATTGTTATTGACCCATAGGCCTTCCCCAGGTGGGGAGTGGGGGTGGGACATGGAACTGTTTTCCCAGTCCAAACATGGACTCACTCTCGAGGGGTAGCCAGACACACTGTCTGGGGTGCACAAACATTTTGACTTCTGAATGGATGGCTCAACCTGGTGGTGTCTTCCCCTTGCTTTACGTTACTAATGCGCCTGGGAAAACCACCCTGCTTTAGGGAAACCTGTGGCTGACAAGGAATTTCTTGTAGTGATTGAAATCTCCGATCATCCCCAAAGCCCCCACCCCTTCTGAGATTCAGCGTTCAGGGACACAGAGGCTTATCCTTGAACCAAACCGTGGCTTTAGGAAGCACTGCCGTGGTTTCCTCTTGGCTGTGACAAATGAAAACCCTGCCCACTGTGGCTGAAAGGCAATTACAAATGCTTGGCATTGAACTAACTAATAGGTGCATTTCAAAGAAAACAACATTTTGCTTAGACTTTTTTAATTTTTAATTTCTGGGTTTTTTTTTCCAATTGAGTGCTCATTACCGCATTCTTTTTCTCACACTTGCTCCATGATACACCAATCTGAAATGATGAAAGACCTCCTCTATTTAGCTCCCTAGTCTCACTCTCACTCTTTGCTGGTTAAAGTTAGTTTCACAATGGCTTTGTCATTTTATCATTGCCTATTACATACTAAATGTATTTAAAAGTCTTAACTGAGGGCCCATAAAGCAGCCCAAGCCTGTAATAGTTGTATCAGCTATCGGGCTGAAGCACCACAGTCCCCTGAAAAATATGAAGTTTCACTGTGTGAGAAATGGGAACACAAATCATAAATCAGAAAGACTTCGATCCCATTATCATCTTTCATTTGAAAGACTGAAATTCACAGTCTTTCCACAAATCACTTCGCTTGCTATTAAATGTCCTCCAAAAGACTCTAAATGTCTTCTAAATTGAAGTTAATTGTTAAGGAAGGATACGCTCAGGTGATTTGTCATTGAACCCAGTAAAAATATTTGGCAATGAGAGCTTCATTTCCATCTGAGAGTCTCAAGGCAACTGACCAACAATCTAAGGTCATTCCCATATTGGGAGTCATGATTTAAAGCACAGACTAAACAACACAAACCTCCCACATCAGACAATTCAAACTTATTATCAAAAAAAAACTCACATAAACTATTATTTGGTGTGTAACTCTTCTTCGACATCCATTTTTCAATTGTACTTCAAAAGCTCATTTTATTCACAAGTTTAGCTATGGAAGGGATGGTTGTGCAGAAGTAAACCCGGGGGCTGCCACTGTGGCATAGCAGGTTAAGCCTCTGCCTGCCTGTAATTCCAGCATCCCACATGGGAACCTGTTCGAGAACTGGCCACTCCACTTCCCATCCAGCTCCCTACTAATGTGCCTGGGAAAAAAGGCAGCAGAAGATGGTCCAAGTGCTTGGGTCCTTGCACCCATGTGGGAGACCCGGAAGAAGCTCCTGGCTCCTGGCTTCAGATTGGTGCAGCTCTGACTGTTGCAGCCATTTGGGGAGTGAACCAGCAGATGGAAAATCTCTCACTCTCTCTGTCTCTCCTCCTCTCTCTCTCTAACTCTGCCTTTCAAATATATAAAAAATAAATCCTAGAAAAAATTTGAAGAAAAGAACCAAACGTATCCCTGACATTTCTCTGAGATTCCACCAGAAAGAATGTAGGTGACCATGATTCAGGATGGCTGTGTTTGTAACTCTAGCTGTATTTCTTGCTTTTGTGGTACAGCTTATCTCCTCCCTCCTTAACCTGAACACTACCTCTATTTGTACAATGGTACTACAAGTATATTGGAAAAATCTCCATGGCATTGCCTATACTCTTTAAATGTCTGTATATCAGCCTGGAATAAGCAGATTTTGCCCAACTAAAATGTTAATAATAATTGGGAGAACATGCAGAAGTATGAAACTAGACCCCCTACCTTACACCTTACATAAAAATCCACTCAAAATGGATCAGAGACCCAAATCTATGACCTGACACCATCAAATCATTACAGAACATTGGGAAAAATCTGCAAGACATTGGCATAGGCAAAGGCTTCTTGGAAAAGACCCCAGAAGCACAGGTAATCAAAGCCAAAATTGACAAATGAGATTATATCAAGCTGAGAAACTTGTGCATTGCAAAAGAAACACTCAGCAAAGTGAAATGGTAACCAATAGAATGGGAGAAAACATTTGCAAACTAAGCAACTGATAATGGATTAACATCCAGAATCTATAAAGAGCTCAAGAAATTCAACAACAACAAAACAAACAATCCAGTTAAGAAATGGGCAAAGGAGTTGAACAGGCTTTTTTTTTTTTTTTTTTTTTTTTGACAAGTAGAGTGAACAGTGAGAGAGAGAGACAGAGAGAAAGGTCTTCCTTTGCCGTTGGTTCACCTTCCAATGGCCACCACGGCCGGTGCGCCATGACCGGTGCACGGCGCTGATCCAATGGCAGGAGCCAGGTACTTCTCCTGGTCTCCCATGGGGTACAGGGCCCAAGCACTTGGGCCATCCCCCACTGCACTCCCTGGCCACAGCAGAGAGCTGGCCTGGAAGAGGGGCAACCGGGACAGAATCCGGCATCCCGACTGGGACTAGAACCTGGTGTGCTGGCGCCGCAAGGCGGAGGATTAGCCTAGTGAGCCGTGGCGCCAGCCTAGGCATTTTTCAAGAGAGGAAATTCAAATGGCCAACAGACATCTGAGAAAATACTCAGGACCACTAGCCTTCAGGGAAATGCAAATCAAAATCACAATGAGGCTTCACCTCATTCCAGTCACAATGGCCCACATACAGAAATCAACAAATGACAAATGCTGGCCAGGATGTGGGGAAAAAGGTACCCTGGTACACCATTGGTGGAAATGTAAACTGGTGCAACCACTGTGGAAGACAGTATGGAGATAACTCAGAAATCTGAATACAGACCTACCATACAATCCAGCCATCCCACTCCAGGGAATTTACCCAAACCAAAATAAAACAGTATATGAGTTATCTGTACCCCAAGTTCATTGCAGCACAGTTCAC
Organism: Oryctolagus cuniculus; assembly: GCF_051225735.1. Classification (NCBI taxonomy): domain Eukaryota; kingdom Metazoa; phylum Chordata; class Mammalia; order Lagomorpha; family Leporidae; genus Oryctolagus; species Oryctolagus cuniculus. The sequence continues at coordinate 110,600,625 of NC_142870.1, read as the reverse complement.
AATAGGTAAGATATGGAATCAACCCAGATGTGTATCAATTGATGACTGGATAAAGAAATGATGGTATATACACACTCTAGAGTACTGCTCAGCTGTGAAAGAAAAAGAAAGAAAGAAAGAGAGAAAGAAAGAAAGAAAGAAAGAGAGAGAGAGAGGAAGGAAGGAAGGATGGAAGGAAGAAAGGAAGGAATCCTGCCTTTCGTAATAAGGTGGTCACAACTGGAAACCATTCTATTTAGTGAAATAAGACAGTCACAAAAAAGACAGATTTCACATATTCTCCCTGATCCTAAGTGGCTAATAGAATACCTGAAATATAATGTATTAGAGTGAAATAGACATCTTGCGAAGCAATGATTTATTGTTTATAGTCCTTGTCTTTTTTGTTGAAGAACAGTGTTTTGTTTTGGTTTGGTTTCTCTTTATATTATTTGCTGAACTCTTTTACTCAGGGCAAGGTTAACTAAAGAATCATTAAGTGTACTGAAAAAAAGATCATTATAGAAATTAAGAGTGGGAATCTGAGGCGGAAGGAAGAGTTGGAGCTTGGGTAGGAGGGAGGATGGGGGGAAGTGCCACTATGTTCCTAAAATGATATAAAGGAAATATATGAAACTTGTATAGCTTAAATAAAATATATAAGTAAAATAATAATAATAATTGGGAGAGAGTGGGAAATAGTAAGTGCCTTGTTGCTTTAACATACATGGATACTTTAAAAAGTTTATGGAAAATGAAATGAAAAGATAATATCATTTTAGTGCAAAAAACTGAAATCTGGGGACAGCATTGTGGTACAGCAGGCTAAGCCACTTCCTTACAACAATGGCATCCCATATGGGCGCCGGTTCAAGTGCGGGCAGCTGCTCCACTTGCAATCCAGCCCCATGCTAACACGCCTGGAAAAACAGCAGAAGAGTGCCTAGAGAGAACTAAGAACTTGGGCCCCTATACCTACTTGGGAGCTCTAGATGAAGCTCCTGGCTCCTGGCTTCACCCTGGCTGCTGATGGAAGATCTCAATCTCTCTCTTTCTCTTTCTCTCTCTCTCTCTCTGTCTCAGTAACTTTGCCTTTCAAATAAATACATAAAATTTTTAAACTACAATCTATATGTTTCATAATATGCACTTTCTGTAAACTTTTTGAAGATCCTTCACTCATTTCCCCCTTAACGTAGCTAATGGAGAGCTTGGCAAGTCTTGGAGTCTTAAGAAATATCACATCTGTAACTATTCCTCTCATTCAACAAAAAGTGCCTCCACTGCTCTCCTTATATCACTGCACAGCTTGCCCAAGACTACCCTCCATGCCAGCCCTCCTCCCCCTCACAGTAACAGCAATTTCCAAATTTTAAACGAGTGAGAAGTTTTCCTTTTCTCCTTACACTTAAAACACACCTGATTCCTAGCAACAGCTTTCCGAGTTTCATCTTTTACCTGATTATCTCAGAAACATTAGTGTCTATTCTGTGCTCTTTCACTATATCATCTTAATTTTAAGTTCTTCTATCTTATTTTTTTCTTCCATCTTATCACTGCTTCTCCTTTTCCCAATCTCTCAAATAATTTGGGTTTTTCCATTTCTGGATTCTTTATGTGGGGGTACTTCAAATAGTTTGTAGAAAATGAAATTAAAGGACAAGTTTATTTGTTGCAAAGATTTTTCAAATTCATACATATAAGGGGCCTTCAGAAAATTCATGAATAATGAGTATTGCAAAAAAAAACTGCATGAACTTCAAATTTTTGCACCAAAGTAAACCCCTCCTCCAATTCTATTTTCCACAAATATTCAAAGTACACTCAGATGTCTACATAAACAGCTTGTCCTGAGTTCACACAGACACACACTTTCACAAGGCTATTTGCACGTTATGTGAATGTTCAACGTCTCACAAAAGTTGCTAATGTTGGTTTGTGTTTGCTTCACCCTAAAGGAGGACCAATCAATTAGCCTTTTTAAGTTCTGCTTTAAGCAAGTTATATCAGTCAAAAAAAGTGATACACAACCCTTTAAACAATGCTAATGTATTCTCATGAAAGGATTCATTGACACTTTTACAAGACTAGAGTCTAGTGAAAGCAGGTGTACACAGCCTAACAAAAATGGCATTACACTCTGAGGTTTGAAGAGAGATACACAAGTCATTTTATGTGGTTGGCCTTAGCAGAATCTCCTAGAAATGAGGCAGGAGTGAAAAGCCATCTGCTGCAAAGATATGAACACAACTATTTTACTCTCACTATTCCCATAGTCATACCTGAAACCAACATGGAGTGATGTTACCCAACAGCTTAATTAATGCTTTTCTACACTGCATTAAATGCATGGTGGTATAAGCCAAGCACAAGAAAAATACTTCTATAGACTCAAGCTGAATCACAGTTGCAGTTTAATCAAAAGCAAATGTGTTATATTAAAAATATACTATAAAATTGTTACACCTTATACAAGAAAAAAAATTAGCACTGAAATGTGAATCTAAGTTGGAATGCAATATTGAAATCCTAACAATAGTACATAGATCCAAATGGCATCGTTTGATACCAAACTCTTGGGAGTAAATTAAATCATTAATACTTCTTGTTGATCTACATTTCCCTCTTTATTTTTTTAAAGTTTATTTTATTTATTTGAAAGACAGAGTTACAGAGAGGCAGAGGCGGGGGGGGGGGGTCTTCCATCCATTGGTTCACTCCCCAGATGGCCACAACAGCCAGAGAGAGCTGTGCTGATCCAAAGCCAGGAGCCAGGAGATTTTCCGGGTCTCCCATGTGGGTGCAGGGGCCAAGTGTCTGGGCCATCCTTTACTATTTTCCCAGAAAGCTGGATCAGAAGTGGAGCATCTGGAACTTGAAATGGTGACCATATGAAATGCCAGCACTGCAGGCGGCAGCCTTACCCGCTATGCCACAGCGCCAGCCCCTCCCTCTTTATTTTTTTAAAGATTACTTATCTATTTGAAAGGCTGAGTGACAAAGAGGGAGAAACAGAAAGAGAGATCTTCCCTCCAATGGTTGTCTCCCCCATTCACAACAGCCAGGGCTGAGCCAGGCACTCCATACAGGTCTCCCATGTGGGAGACAGCAACCCAGGTGTTTGCACTATCATCTGCTGCCTCTCAGGGGCATTAGCAGGAAGGTGGATCAGAAGTCGAGTGGCTGAAACTAGAATTGGTACTCCCATATGGGATGTGGACATGCCACACAGTGGCTTAACCTGCTACACCACAAACACCAAACCCTATTCTGTTTCTTGCCCTGTTTTACACCAGCCTTTGTTCTTCTCAAAACTGTGAAATAGATGAATGGCCTTCTCAAACACCCTTTACCATAAAGCACTTATAAACAAGGGCCATTAGAAAATCAGGAGAGAGGACAAGAATTAATTTACAGTTCTATGAGGGAGCAAAGAGAGCTGTGATTTACATTGCAGACTGGAGCAGTGCTGTGGTCAGATCATAGGTGAAGTGGCAGACTCAAGGCTGCCTGCACAGCCACAAAGTCAGAGTCAGTGAAGATGCACGAACCATTTTGCAAGCGCTCAGAAAGCAACTCTCCATACCAAGCAGCACCCCTACAAAGAACTTCAAACCTTGGTGCAGACAGCACACCTACAACACGTATCAGAATGCGTGAGTATGGGTCCCTCTCTGCTTCCAATTCCAACTTCCTGCTTCATGCACCCTGGGAAGCAGCAAGTGACAGGTCAAGTACTTAGGTCTCTGGTACTGACATGGGAGACCCAGATAGCATTCCAGCTCCTGGCTTCAGCCTGGCCCAGCCCTGGCTATTGAGGGAATTTGGAGAGTGAACCAGCAAATGGAAGATTTCTTTCTCTGTCTCTCTTTTTGTCTCCCTGCCTTTCAAATAAATAAAAATAAATAAGGGCCAATGCTGTGGCATAGTGGGTAAAGCCACTGCCAACAGTGCCGGCATCCCATATGGGTGTCAATTCGAGTCCCAGCTGCTCCATTTCCGATCCAGCTTTCTGCTATGGCCTGGGAAAGCTGTGGAAGATAGTCCAAGTCCTTGGGCCCCTGTGCCCATGTGGGAGACCTGGAAGAAGCTCCTGGCTCCTGGCTTCAGATCAGCGCAGCTCCAACCATTGCAGCCAACCGGGGAGTGAACCAGTGGATGGAAGACCTCTCTCTCTCTCTCTGCCTTTCCTCTCTCTGTGTAACTCTTGACTTTCAAATAAATAAATAGATCTTTAAAAAAACACATAAATAATTTTTTAAAAAGAATTTTGCTCCTTTATCCCAGGGTCCCACCAAGAACCGTGCCACTTACTACAGCCTATGTGGCCCTTCGACACAGACACCTCTTCATCTCTGCACTAGTAATTCCCAGCTTTCTGGTATTCAGCTCCAAATGCTGGCTTTGCACCTGCTGTGGGAAAGCCTCAAACATCCTCACCACATTTGGAAGTAGTTCATTAAAGGGGCTCTAAATGCCTATTTTTTAAAAATATTTTTAGAACACTCAAGAGTTTTATAGCACAGGAGAGGCCTATAAAAACGAAGTACTTTGCTAACAGTAGATGGAAGGAAAGTTTTCAAATTAATTTTTAGTGCACATTGTTGCATCTGAGGGTTTTTGTTTAATTTTTTTATAGCGTTAGAGGTTACACTCATCATTTTATTAAAAGATTCAATTGAGGTTAACATTTATGGAGCACCTTTTCTTTGAAGTTACTTGGCTAAGGATTCAAGGATGAATAAGGCATATTCCTAGATAGGAAGCTTATGGTGTGGTGAGACTCAAGCAGCTACCCAGACCCATTGCCAAGGCACCAGGCATCTCAGAGGAGGGAACAACTCGTTCCATGGAGCAGTGGGAGTGCAAGGGTTATGCTGAAGGGTTGGCCAGCAAAGTTTCAAAGGAGAGATGGCAAGTGCTCTGGGTCTTCAGGGATGACTCCAAGTTCTGCAGAGGAGGCTCAGAGGAAGGGGTCTTCTTGGTCTGTGCTAGAGATGCAGCATATGCAAAGGCCTGGAGACCAGGAAGCACAGGGGGCTATTGCAGACCACGAGGTCAGCTGCTGTGCACCAAGGAGCAATGTGTGGTGGGAAGTGTGTGGCATTGGTTCTTGACCATTCTGCTTCCTCCACCAGGTACAGTCTGGCTTACTGGAGTGCAGTTAAAGCAGTATGCAGAAGCACAGTGGCTTTCTACAGTGTTTACCTCCCTGAGAACTCTAAGCACTCAATCCATGAAAAACATCACTCCTGCCCTTATCTTCCCCTCCCCTCCCTCATTTCCTTGCTCCTTCTTGGAACTTTCTCTCCTCTACCCTCCCACTCCAAGCTCTCAAAATGGTCCCTGGAGGAGGAAGAAAAGAAAGATATAAAAATTGTGACACATTTACAATTTTTACACATTTTTTTCATTTTAAAAAGACTTGTAAATATGAGATTTATATATTTGCTAAGATCACAGTAGTGCTCAGCTGTATGCCTTTGTAATGTAGCACAAGTTTAAGGTTATTTGATGAGATTGGTTCAGGTCTCCATGTATCTCTGTTACAGCGTAGACCGGATACCTTCATTTGAAGGAAATCTCACACAAGATTAAATGGGAGATTGTTTGTGAATGTAAAGCTGGGAAGAATGCACTCCAGCTCCCCACCCAGAGCTTTCTAAATGTTGAGTCGATTAACACCACATATAGTGAACTTGTGGCCGATAGCTCCACTCTCCAGCCGAGAGTTTCTGTTGGGACGGGCATTTTTTTTGTTGGTGGTAGTGGTGGATGTTTTTGTTTGTTTGTTTGTTTTTAATTTTTTGAAAGGTGGGTGTTTTGAAGATCTATTTATTTATTAGAAAGTCAGAGTTACACAAAGAAAGCTTCTATCCACTGCTTCACACCCCAGATTGTCTCAACTGCCAAAGCCAAGAGACCACATGGGTGTAGGGGCCAAAATACTTGGGCCATCTTCCGCTGCTTTTCCCAGTTGCATTAGCAGAGAGCTGGATTGAAGTGGGACAGCCAGGACATGAACTGGTGCCCATATGGGACGGCTTTACCTGCTACGCCACAACGCCAGCCCCTGGGACAGGCATGTTTTAGTTGTTCTTAAGGATGAGATCAGACAGGTGTGTGTGTGTGTGTGTGTGTGCAAGAACAGACATAAGTGTAAGTCACGCCTTTGTGGAAAGCTGCTCTCTCTCTCCTAGCATCCCCTGCTAAGACTTCAAGAGCACTGCTGCTACCACTACCGAGAGATTAGGGACAAGCAGCATGTTTTGCTGCTGGTCATCCTGGCTCCACCGCTGTCACTGAGGTCTATTTCCTGGGCTTTGCTCTCCCTCAGTTCACCGCTCAGCATGGAGTTAACGGGGACACACTTCAGCACCCCTGCCACTGCTGGGGATCTGTGCGGCACAGGCTGCCCGGCCATCCATCAAAGCAGAGGCCCTCGACAAGGCAGAATGCCAGCTCCACGGCCACCTACCCTCCACCAGCCCGGCCTTGGAGCCCTGCCAAGGAGGGGTCCCTGCCGGTTTCTCCATCGGCCGTTTGAACAAGTCCCAGAACGAGTGGCAGACAGAGCGAGAGTGACTTGTGTCCCCTCCCCACAATGAAGAAAGAAGCCTGTCTTCTCTCCTCAGAGGGGAACACACAGCAGCTCTCTGTCACAACCCCCAAGCCATTTCAAAGTCACCAGCATCTACTGTACCACTCAGGGTGAAGGAAAGCCAAACTCAGAACAATACAAGGGGACTTCAAAAGGCTTGTGGAAAATAAAAGATAAGTTGACTTTTGTGCCAAAAAAATTTTGAAATCATAATATCCATTTTCCATGACCTTTTTGAAAATCCCCTCATATAATCTCTGAAAAAAAAATCTTTGCTTGTGGCACAGGTGCAAAGAATTCTTGTAGCAAACAGGATTTTCTATTGGATCATTTCTCTCTTAATGCCCACAAGTTGTAGGGAGAGACCTATGATTCTCAAAACTATACCCTCAAGTTTATCATCACGAGACTCTGCCCAGCCTGAGGGAGAGAAGCCTTCAACCCCATGTAGAGACAGAACCTGATGTCCATATATATCCATGTCATGGAAAGCACACCGACACCTTCCTCCATCAGCTGTCCAGGTGCAATGTGCACAGCTCTGTTGTGGTGTGATCCAGGGATACACAAAGGGGCCCCCAGCCTGGGAGTCAACGCTCTGGCTTTAGATCACAGCCTTGCGTCTCAGTGCTTTCATATATGTATGCATGTGTGTGTATATATATATATATATATATATATATATACAGCTAGCATTTCCCATCCTGGAATATCATTCATAAACACCTGTGTGTCACCCAAACAAGAGTTACTTAATGATTTTCATCAAGCACACACTTTTTACCCTTAGATTCATTTTTGAAAACACAATCTCTCTTTTTTTTTTTTTTTTTTTTTTTTGACAGGCAGAGTGGACAGTGAGAGAGAGAGACAGAGAGAAAGGTCTTCCTTTTGCCGTTGGTTCACCCTCCAATGGCCGCCGTGGCCGGCACACCGCGCTGATCCAATGGCAGGAGCCAGGTACTTCTCCTGGTCTCCCATGGGGTGCAGGGCCCAAGGACCTGGGCCATCCTCCACTGCACTCCCTGGCCACAGCAGAGAGCTGGCCTGGAAGAGGGGCAACTGGGACAGAATCCGGCGCCCCGACCGGGACTAGAACCCGGTGTGCCGGCGCCGCAAGGTAGAGGATTAGCCTAGTGAACAGCGGCGCCGGCCGAAAACACAATTTCAAATGGAAAACCAATACCATTTGCTGTAATAGAATAGTCAGGGGCCGGCACTGTGGCACAGTGGGTAAAGATGCCACCTGTAGTGCCGGCATCCCATACGGGCGCTGATTCAAGTCCCGGCTGCTCCACTTCCAATCCAGCTCTCTGCTGTGGCCTGGGAAAGCAGTAGAAGAGGGACCAAGTCCTTGGGCTCCTGCACTCTTGTGGGAGACCCAGAAGTCACTCCTGGCTCCTGGCTTTGGATCAGCTCAGCTCTGGCCATTGCAGCTAGTTGGGGAGTCAACCAGCAATGGAAGACCTCTCTCTCTCTCTCTCTTTCTCTGCCTCTCCTTCTCTCTGTGTGTAACTCTGACTTCCAAATAAATAAATAAATCATTAAAAAACAAGAATAGTCAAAAGAGGGGAAATTAAACATTGTTATTAAATTTTAGCTAAATTCTATTACCCAACTAAGCTTCTCTCATTGGTGAAGAGAGAAAGTGGTGCATAATAAACTGCATTTATTTTTACAGTTACTAGAAGGACGTAAAGAGTTTGAAAGGGAACAACTCTCACTTCTTAGTTCAAGACTATTGAGAACACAGCCTATGAACCATTAAAGTCACTGCAATTTCCATTCTGGTCTGCACCCTGCACTTTGGGAAACCCACACTAATGATATGGAAATACACGGTTGCATGTGTCTATTTCTGTTGCTGTTGTTCTGCTTTCATTTTTCCCATCTCAAGGAGAACAATGGCATATCATACACTTAGCACCAATTCTGCAAGTCCCTGAGTTTCACGACCTTGTCTACAGCAGCACCTGGCTTGTAGGGAGGGGAAATACACAAACCCAGCTGAGCTGAAACTGAGAGCAAGTAAATGCACTGGCTGTCATCTTTCCTCACTTACTCTTTCCCTTTCACTTCCCTAAAAGCATTCTGGTAAGACTTTACATATACATGTATAAATTCAAAATACAGCTACCAAAAAAGTCTCTTAGAGATCACATGCATGAGATTCATTCAAAACATAGGCTAAAAAAATTCAGTGACATTGTCCTCCATGCAAAATATGCCATGTAGCAAGCATCAGGTCACCCTTTCTTGGGAAAAAATTGTATCGGTTACTCCCTCTACATATAGGATGAGTCAAATGCCAAAGAGGTAAAGATAGTTGCACAGTCACTGAGCATTATCTTGTGTGTGTGTGTGTGTGTGTGTGTATTTGACATTTGGGCCAACTCAAAGTCCAGAGAGGGGCCAGCACTGTGGTGCAGCGGATAAAGCCTCTGACTGCAGTGCCAGCATCCCATACAGCACTGTTCTAGTTGGTTGCTCCACTTCCAATCCACCCCCCGCTGTGTCCTGGGAAAGCAGTAGAAGATGGCCCAAGTCCTTGGGCCCCTGCACCCACATGGGAGACCTGGAAGAAGCTCCTGGCTCCTGACTTTGGGTCAGTGCAGCTCCGTCCATCGTGGCCAACTGGGGAGTGAACCAGCAGATGGAAGACCTCTCACTTTCTCTCTCTCTCTCTTTCTTTCTGCCTCTCCTTTTCTCTGTGTGTGTGTGTGTAACTCCGATTTTCAAATAAATAAATCTTAAAAAAAAAAAAAAGTCCAGCGGAATGAAGACAACCAAGATTTTTTTTTTTTTTTTTTTTTTTTGACAGGCAGAGTGGACAGTGAGAGAGAGAGACAGAGAGAGAAAGGTCTTCCTTTGCCGTTGGTTCACCCTCCAATGGCCGCCGCTGCAGCCGGCGCACCGCGCTGATCCTGGCAGGAGCCAGGAGCCAGGTGCTTTTCCTGGTCTCCCATGGGGTGCAGGGCCCAAGCACCTGGGCCATCCTCCACTGCACTCCCTGGCCATAGCAGAGAGCTGGCCTGGAAGAGGGGCAACCGGGACAGAATCCGGCGACAACCAAGATTTTATATAAGAAATGAAGAACTTAAAATTCCAGACTCCAAGCCCGTGCTCTTGAAGCAAACGGTGGGTTGGTCATAGTCACAGCTTTCATAGACGGACGGACACTAGAAATGCTGTTTTATTCGCAATATCATTAAGCCTGATGTTCCCTAAATTCCTAATGAAATTCATGAAAACCCATGTCAGTCAACTCATCCCAAAGCTCTTTATTATTATTTGGTTTGATTTTCTGGGGCCCTAGCTGGACAATAATGGTAAATCAGAAGGAAAAAACTCAGATGGACATTTTTGAACATTTTATAGGATGCTTGTCTGTCCTATGCTCTGTATATCTTGGCCAAAGATTCTCCAACACTAAGTTAATTGTCTCAACCAATAGCATCAACACATGCTGTGCACTGAAGGGGACCAGCAATGAACCCATCATCTACTTTCCATCCCACATAGCTTCCAGGTCAATCTTTTCTGTAATAATCTGGAGACTGAGAATATATTTGAAGCAACACAGAATTCTGTGAACATTGCCTATTCTGCAAAGGCTTTTTTTAATTCACAAAACAGGAAGTTCCAAACCATTGAAACTCACCAGTATATTTGTTTGAAAGCCTTCTGGAACAACAAAACAGTACATGCCTATCCAGGCAAGCAGACTATTATAAAAGCAGATGTTTTGCTCACTTCCACCTCAGAGAAACACGTTGTCAATGTGGTTAACATGTTCTAGCCATTTAAAAAGGCTTCTTGGGAACAGCAGTGAGATAACTCAAGTACAATACGATCCTTATGTTCCCATTTATCTAACCCTTGTACATCTTGGCAGAAGATAAATGTGTGTGTGTGTGTGTGTGTGTGTGTAAAACAGAAAGAAAGAGACTGGCAGCTGAGCTACTCACTACTCTCTCCAAAACGTCAACCCCCAGGAGCAGGATTCAGAACCACAGGTGCGTGGTGTGAAGGCTTCACATTCGAGGCTTGTGTCCCTCCTGACAGCTTACTGCGCGCGGCAAGCACATCGTTCATCTGCGTGCTGCCCTCCGATCAAGCACTGGGAAGAAAGTCCCCAAAGGATCCCAACATCCACTGCGGGGACCTCCATGTGTCGCTCCCAGTGATCCATCCTCCTTCTGTCTTGGGTAAAACGACTGTGTTTCAGGCCAAACAACTCAAGAAAAGAGGCTGGGGTTGGGTGGCCAGAAAAAGGTGACAGAGGAAAAAGGAAGCCCCACAAAAGACAAGGGGACCGGGAACAGTGAGAGCAGAAACAAAGTCAGAAAAAGGAAGAGAAGGGAGGAAGATGGCCTTTGTCACCTCAGCAAAAGAGACAGAAGTGTGTCTGGTGTCTGCAGCACCGTCCTGCTGTTAGAGAGCTCATCCCACAAAACGGGCATTGAACACGGTCCTGAGCTGGACCACCAGCCTCCAGCACGGGGGCAGCTGGAGCAAACCCGTGCAGATGCTCCGTAGCATCACTATAGGAAATGGAAACCACATGAGTGTCTGAATTACTGTGGGTCTTCCCAAAACAAACAGTTGTTCAGATAAATACTCCCAAGTCTCCAGAACACACACACGCACACGCACACACACACCCTAGGCTGGCGACGAGATTAACGAGTCTATTAGCCAGTGTGAAAAGGACAGGTTATATCTCTTATTTAGAGTTGCTGAGATCATACTCCAGAAGCTTTTCAAAAACTAATTTCTATAAAAGTCACCACTAAACCCACCCCGCTTGCTTACTAACTCAGAACTTCCACTGATAGCTAATTTGATGATGCTAACCAAACCTCGTTGCAAAGAGTACACACAAGCAAAAAGTGAAAGGCAAAACAACTCCAGCCCACATTTCTCTCTCTCAGACATCTCAGTGCCACCCAAGCAGCACCAGAAGTGCAAGGCGGCCAGACATCAGCAGGATTCGAACCAAGGGCCAAAGGGTCTCTTTCTTTAAACGCCTGCCTGGGGCCATGCAAACCCAGAGTTTAACCTTATGCTACTGGGGCAATGTTCTTTTGGGAGTACTTAAACTTAAATTACTCTTAAATCACTCCTCTGCACGGGACACACCCAAGTCTTGGCAGTGAACCAGAGTCAGGATGCACCGCCCAAGACCCACGGTTCAAACCTGGAACTTGAAAGGCCTCAAAATCCAAAAAGCAAACACAGCTTCGTAATCACTGTTTTAGAGCATCTGCTTCCTCTATCTCCAGCACCTTGTTTTTCTGTGGGGTAGTTTTCAGTAGAAGTAAGGAGTGAAATGCAATGGGGTGGGGAGAGCGCCACAGTGGGTTGTTTTTTTTTTTTTTTAACTGCAGCAGAGCTAAGGAGGTTCTTGTGCAGAGAATAGACAGAGCACAGCACAGGCCTGGGCTGCCTTCCGGAATGCTAGGACTTTGGTGAGTGACTGAACCTCTGTTTCTATTTGCTCATCTGTAAGATGAAGATAATGGCAATGTCTAACTTACAGGACTATCGTGAGAATTAAATAAGTTCATATACCAGGGTACTTCAAAATGTTCATGGAAAATGGAAGTAAAAAGATACGTTTAGGGGCAGGGATTTGGCCTAGTGGTTAAGAAGCCAGTACCTGGCCTCGAGTCCCAGCTGCAGCTCTCAGTTCCAGCCTTCTGCTAATGGAGGAGTAGGTGATGGATCAAGTACCTGGGTCCTTGCTACCCAGATGAAATTCCAGGTCCCTGGCTTTAGCCTGGCCCAGCTCCAGCTTTGCAGGCATTTGAGAAGTGAACCAGTGGATAGGAACACTTTCTCTCTCTCTCTCTCCTTTCAAACAATAATAATTTTTTTACAAAGGTAAATTTCTTTTTCTATGAAAAGTTTAGCAATCCACATATGGTTTTTTTCATAATACATATTTTTATGAACTTTTCAAGACCCTTCACATGTAAGAGCTGAGAATGACTACTAGCTTTATTATTATTATCATTGTTATTATTCTTTTATTTACAAAGTGTGGTTACTTCCTATTGGCTACCAAGATAAAAACACACACTGCTGGTACAGCATTCAAGGTTGGAACCAACCCCCCACTCACTTTTTCAGTCTCATCTCCCACTACTACCTAACATACACCAAATGCTTAAAACAAACGAGATAATTAATAATTTCTTGGACATACAGTGTACTTCAAAAAGTTTATGGAAAACAGAATTAAAAGATGAGTTTAATTTCATGCAAAAAACTTTGAAATGCGGACATGTTTTTTTGTTTTGTTTTGTTTTGTTTTGTTTTGTTTTAAAGAGTATTTGAGAGGCAGAGTTACAGACAGAAAGGGGGAGAGACAAAGAGAAAGGTCTTCCATCTGCAACAGCCTGAGCTGGGCCTATCTGAAGCCAGGAGCCAGGAGCTTCTTCTGGGTCTCCCAAGTGAGTACAGGGGCCCAAGTACATGGACCATCCTCTGCTGCTTCCCCAGGCACATTAGCAGGGAGCTGGATGGGAAGTGGAACAGATGGGATTAGAACTGGCACCCATACGGATGCCGGTACCGCAGGCAGAAATGTGAATTGTGAGGGAAATGTAAAGAAAACTGAGCTGAGTTGGAGACTTATGGGATAAAGGATACTTCAAAAAGTTTTTGGAAAATGGAATTTAAAAATAAGTTTATTTCAAGGCCGGCGCCGCGGCTCACTAGGCTAATCCTCCGCCTTGCGGCGCCGGCACACCGGGTTCTAGTCCCGGTCGGGGCGCCGGATCTTTCCCGGTTGCCCCTCTTCCAGGCCAGCTCTCTGCTGTGGCCAGGGAGTACAGTGGAGGATGGCCCAGGTCCTTGGGCCCTGCACCCCATGGGAGACCAGGAGAAGTACCTGGCTCCTGCCATCGGATCAGCGCGGTGCGCCGGCCTCAGCACGCCAGCCATGGTGGCCATTGGAGGGTGAACCAACGGCAAAAGGAAGACCTTTCTCTCTGTCTCTCTCTCTCTCACTGTCCACTCTGCGTGTCAAAAAAAAAAAAAAAATTTATTTTGGTGCAAAAGCTTCATAGGAAATTCGTATAATGAAAATAACTGGGGGCCAGTGCTGTGGTGTAGTAGGCTAAGCCTCTGCCTATGATGTCAGCATCCCACATGGGTGCCGGTTCAAACCCTGGCTGCTCCACTTCCAATTCAGCTCTCTGCTAATGGCCTAGGAAAGCAGTGGAAGATGGCCCAAGTGCTTGGGTCCCTGCACCCATGTGGAAAACCCTGGCTTCTGGCTTTGGATTGACTCAGCTCCGGCCTTTGGGGCCATTTGGGGAATGAGCCAGTGGGTGGAAGACCTTTCTCTTTGTCTCTCCCTCTCTCTGTCTGTAACTCTACCTCTCAAATAAATAAATAAAATCTTAAAAAAAAAAACCTGGAGTTACTATCATTCACAATAATGTATCATATATTATACAAAGAACTGGCAGAGAGAAGCTGGTAGGCTTCAAATACAAAGAAAAGATAATAAAATGGATTTTGTCTGGCTTCCTCTTCTGATTGACTTAGACTCATTTACGTTGAGATAATGGATTGTACCTCTTAAAAATGTGTATGTATTACATGTCAATCAAAACTTTTTTTTAAATTTAAGAAAGAAAAAATAATAATCAATATAGCACAAAATACCCTGGATCATGTTCTGACTAATCTAGACTATATAGGGATGAATCATTTTCATAATTAATTTATTTCTTTATTGCACCCTAATATAATGCTAGCTTTTTAGAAACCACATGATATCCCTTACTCATTTACAGCTTCTGTTCAACTAATTATTCTTCACTTAAATTTGTTGTCAATCCTTCCCATAATTATGCAATTAATTCTTTAAATCTAAATGAACAATATTACATTTGTCTAGTGTGTGATAAGGCAGAGTTCTGAGTTGACAAAATAATTTGTAACATACTTTGTTATCTTTTGTATTGGCTATATCTCCCAGTGAAGTCATCTGAAAAACTCAAGAGGCATTCTATCTGCATCAGGGATTCTAATGTGAAATAGTATAGGACAAGGACAGACGACTACAGCCATCCACCATACAGTCTCCCCAGCCTGACAGATCCACAGACCTTTAGATACGGTTATTTCAACAGCTGTCTAACTCATGCAGCCCACTTTCATGGCCTTATCCACAAAGACATATGAAACTCTGTAATGCTTTCCTAAAACCAAGGTTTTCGATATCTACACCATTTTCCCTACTGAGAACATTTTTTAAAAGATGAAGAGGGTTATTTGATAATTACCACTCTTTTTTACTGCTTCAAAACAATGCTTGGATACATTTTTCATGGAATAGAAAAAAGAAATAGGAGATTGATGAAGGAGGCTCAAAATTCAGTGATGGGAAGAAGCCCAGAGATTCTTGAGATGTTTTTTCCTGAAACTAAGGGTCAGATGAACTTCTAAAGACAATTCAGCCACTCCTTAGCAGTTTATAACTGCTGCTCAGGACAGCACACCTCCTGGAACCTTTAGACTTTCAAAGGTTCTTAATTCTATTCCAAATTGAGCTCCCAGACTATGTCAGGTGAGCCATGCAGCAGACAGGAAGAGCGAAGATCTCCTGGGCTTGATTTCCTGATATTTTAAAATATCCTCAGTCATAACAATTTCACATTCCTGACCTGGGACTCCTATCCACTGAGAAAAGCATTTCCCTATTCTCACCATGATCCAAAACAAACATGGACAACTTCTGAATAGAGCAGAGTTTTCTGTGACCAGACCTGGTCTAACATTTCAGTCTGAGATCTGTGCATTGCTAGAATAGACTACAGTAGATGGTCTCCAAAAAATGTACCCCCATACTCTACCACGCACTAAGAATCCTACTATCCATGTCCTTGAGAAATCCTCTCCCCTTGAATCTGGATTGGCTCTGTGACATGCATTTGACTAGTAGGATACAGCAGAAATGACAAAGCATGACTTCAATGCCAGGTCCTTAAAAACCTTGTAGTTTGGAATGTTCCACCCAGCAATCTAGCCGACAATTTGTAAGACGTCCAAACCATATGGAAAAGCTATGTGCAATCACTCCACGGGGAGGTCATTTGGCACAGCAGTTAAGATGCCTGCAATCCCTATGGAGTACCTGGTCCAGGTTCCCACTACTCTGCTTCTGATCCAGCTTCCTGCTAATGCACACCCTGCGAAGCAGCAGATGATGGCTCAAGTTCTTGGCCCACTGCCACCCACATGGGAGACTTAGGTTAAGTTCCCAGCTCCTGGCTTCAACATAGCCAGGTCCTGACTGTTGTAAGCATCTGTGGATTAAACTAGAGTATAAAAGAGTTCCTCTCTCTCTGCCTTTAAATAAAATTAGCATAAATAAATTTTTTAAATTTTTTAAAAACACATACTCTAGAATGTAGAGAGCCACAGTGAAGCTCTGACAGACAGGAGCTGCAGTCATTTGAGCCACTTTGAACCTCTAGTTCAGTAGTCTTCCAATATTGGACCACAACAACATGGACCCCAAGCAAGAACCATGCAGCTGAATTAAATCAACACCTAAAATGTCAAAAAAAAAAAAAACCAATAAATCTATGTTTCAGTTAGTTAATTACCCAGAAATTGGTAACTGGAATCAGATCCAAGGGAGACCCTGTGAATGCCAGAATCTACTCTGTTCTAGGCCTGGGAGGG
Organism: Oryctolagus cuniculus; assembly: GCF_051225735.1. NCBI lineage: Eukaryota > Metazoa > Chordata > Mammalia > Lagomorpha > Leporidae > Oryctolagus > Oryctolagus cuniculus. Next base: position 110,584,337 of record NC_142870.1, on the reverse strand, counting down.
CCGAAGTTGACTCTGGGACCCAAAGACCTACAGCCAGTGAACCTCAGAAATTGGAGTCCTATGAATAACTTCAAACTCATAAATAAAGAAAATTTGGAAGAACTTAGTTCTCTGGAACTGTGTCCAAGCTCAGGTTATTGGGGAATATCACACAATCATATAATCTGACTTAACATTAAATCCACTCAAATGGAATGTCATTAAATCACAAATTTATTAACTTTTAAAAGCTTGAAATAAGTTCTTTAACTTTCAGAGTTTTAATTGGATTGGAGGATCTACTCTTCAAATTTAAATCAATAGATGTTTATATTCATGGGCTTATGAAATATTAAAAAACACCACTCATTCCTATTGTTCCAGGTGCAGAGCAAGGTAATGGGTATGCAATTGGGGTCAAAGGGGACACAGCATCTACTCTCATCAAGCATGGAATCCAGTATCAGAGATGGGCTCTGCAAAGTAAACAAACAAATGTCTCCAACTTTGACATGGAGAACAGCAATAAAGAAGTGGGGGCGGCAGAGGAAATTCTGATCAAGGACATCGCTCTGGCAAAAAATACTCAATCTAACACCTGGAGGATAAGAAAAGTTCCCAAAGCACTTCATATAAGTTCAAGGACTTGATAATTAAGCTCTTATGTAATAGATAATTATAGTGAACTGTACTCTTTTCCATTGGTTTGCCTATGCATTCAGAGCACTTAAAACTCTGCTGCTGGCATTTGGATCCCATTTCTGTGATGTCTTAAAGCCTTCTTCTTCCTAACTGCTCATCTTCCTCTCATTCATCTGCTTCATCTTATTCCTCAAGATTCCCCCAATGTGAACACAGAATTTAGTTCTAGTTCTGCACCCAGCCCTTCATGTGGCATTCCTGAACATATCCTCCTGACATAATCCCCAGCTGTTGTCCTGTACATGACTGAAAATATCTGCCTCTGAAACCATGCTGCATCACCCTGAGAAAGGGCTCCTGACCTCATATCCCACTTGAGCCTTGGCCCTCACCTGTTCCTCCAGAGAAAGAAACTTGACATCCTACAAGTAATCACGTATTTACCAGCTTATAGTTTTCTGAAATTATTTTCAAGTAACAAATGGACTTTGGATCACATCAACCCGTCTGGGAGGCAATGGAGGGCTCACACATCTGCTTCAGCACAAATCAATGCCTGCCTGACATCAAGACCAGCTTTTCCGGTGTGGTTGACATGGTTAATTGCCTCCCCAATATTCACTCCATTCCTCTCCCTTTGTGCTGTGTGGGTGGGATTAACATCTGTGGCGGAGTGGGCTGGCAGACCACCAAAGATCCATGCTCCCTTCCACAGTGTGGAGTGCATGCTGGGAAGCAGATGCTCAACCAAGACAGCGTCTCACACTTGACATTTCTCTTGGCCTGGTGACTATTCTCACTCATAGAATGTGGGCAGAAGGTTGGCGCTGCGGCTCACTAGGCTAATCCTCCGCCTTGCGGCGCCGGCACACCAGGTTCTAGTCCCAGTCAGGGCGCCGGATTCTGTCCCAGTTGCTCCTCTTCCAGGCCAGCTCTCTGCTGTGGCCCAGGAGTGCAGTGGAGGATGGCCCAGGTTCTTGGGCCCTGCACCCCATGGGAGACCAGGAGAAGCACCTGGCTCCTGGCTTCAGATCAGCTCGGCAGCGGCCACTGGTGGGGGGGATGAACCAATGGAAAAAAAAAAAAAAGGAAAAAAGGAAGACCTTTCTCTCTGTCTCTCTCTCACTGTCCACTCTGCCTGTAAAGAAAAAAAAAGAATGTGGGCAGAAGTCACCTGTGTAGTTCCACGCTAAAGTAGTTAAGAAGTGGGTATGTCTTTCTCAAAAGCTCTCCCCTTCTAAGTCAACAACATGAGTCACTATGCACTTACTCCTCATGTAGGATCTCTGTCCTTAATGTGTTGTACAATGCGAATTAATGCTATAACTAGTATTCAAACAGTATTTTACACTTTGTGCTTTGGTGTGGGTGCAAACTGTTGAAATCTCTACTTAATTTATACTAAATTGATCTTCTGTATATAAAAATACTTGAAAATGAATCTTGATGCGAATGGAATGGGAGAGGGAGCAGGAGATGGGAGGGTTGCAGGTGGGAGGGAAGTTATGGGGAGGAAAAAGCCATTGTAATCATAAACTGTACTTTGGAAATTTATATTCATTAAATAAAAGTTTAAAAAAAAAACAAAGCTGAAAAAAAAAGCTCTCCCTCTTAAAGATGTACTTATTTATATATTTACCTGAAAGACATAGTGACAGAGTAGAAAGAGAGATCCAGAGAGAGAGAAGGAGATACAAGGGGAGAGAGAGCTTCCATCAGCTGGTTAACTCCCCAAATGCTGGCAATAGGTGGGGCTGTGTCAGGACATAGCCAGGGGCAGGACTCCACCCAGGTCTCTCACATGGGTGGCAGGAACCCAAGTACTTGGGCCATCATCTGCTGCCTTCCAGGTTCATTAGCACAAAGATGGATCCGAAATGGAAGTGGCACTCAATCCCAGGCACTCAGATATGGGAGGTAGCCCACAGCACCACAATGCCCCCACTGCAGATTTAACATAATTCAGAGTTCATGAAATTCTATGTATTAATATAAGATATATAATTGGCACATGAATAAAACATAAATCAAAGTTCACAAATATTTATAACTACATCAGTCAGAATAGGCTAAGTGATGCTGCAGTAATAAGTAACCCAAAATCTCTGTGGCTTATTTTAAAAGTATATTTCTTGTTAATGTCATTTTATGTGTTCACTCTGGGTCAACTATGTCTCACCTCCATCTCTCCCCTGGACTTAGGCTGCTAAGATACCCTCTATCTGTAACACTCCTGCTCTCAAGACACGGGGGAAAAGATAAAACACAGGTGAATCACATGCAGAATCTTAAAAATTTCTGTCATATATATTTGCAGAGGAAACCTGGAGTTACAGCCAATCACAGCCACGGAAGTAGAATTCTCCCCAAGAAGAGACAGTGGATATTTAATTTGCATGCCATTCAAATATTTTACTTAAAGTTTTAATTCAAAAAATCATTCAAATATTTTATTTAAGCAATAAAAGTCTGTCACAGTACCTAAAGTTGATAAGCCCTAAATTCCCTATTGACAAAAACAATGAGAACCCTAAAGAATAATCAGATTCCACCTCACCATATACTGGCCCAGAGATCATAATCTGAAAACAAATTCATCCAAGACTGAAAGAAATCAGAATGTTAACGAACAAATTATCCACGAAATCTCCTTCAAAATATTGTCTTTTACTTTTCTAAAATATTGATGATTACTACTAATGGGCTGGTCAGTAGGGGGCAGAACCAGAAAAATATTGATGTTTAATGGACCCAGAGGAGAATGCTACCTACAGGAATATGTCCTACCTGTGTGCACTATTCTAATATGTGACAGCAGTCGGCAAGGGGTGGTGATGAAGGACTGAAGAGAAAGATTTACTGAGGATTTCAAAGTGCTAAGCACAGTACAAATACAATCTCATGGAGACATCACAACACCCCTGTGAAGTAAGTGCCCTCATCTCTGTCTTACAAAGGTGAAGGAGATGTCCAAGGTCTCAGAGTTGCTAAGCAGCAGGCACAGATGCAAACATGTGTCCTGCCCCCGAAACCTAGACCTCCCTTACATCAAGGTTTTCCAAGTATACATCACTCTCCCTCAGCCAACTGGCAAATGCTGTGGAGAATAGAGCTCAGCGCATTCTCTCCTGCAGAAACCCTGAAGCCTGCTGCCAACTACCTGGAGCCCTAGCACTTACATCCCAGGCCTCTGTGGGCAGGAAGAGACAGCTGGGGGAAGCAGAAGTCTTCCCTTATGGATCTCTGCCCCCTGGGAAGCAAACAGCCACCCTAAGACTGAAGTTAAGGAAAATAGGATGGTGGCCAAAAACAGATGGTTTCCAGTGATCACGAAAGGTTCATTTGGTAAAAAACTCATCCCAGGGCAAGACTGGGAGTCAGGAGACCAGATTCTGAGTTCTAAGGAATCAGCTACGGTGGCAGCTATGAAAAGAAGAAAGCACTTAGAGCGCTTAGAGTTATCTCAGGACAAGGTAGGCTGACAGAAGATTAATCAGTGTACTGACTACTCTGTTTGCACAGGGCACAGCTCCGGATGAGTCAGCACTTCTGGGTGACTTTAACCCCGCAGAGCCAACTCCTTACTGATAAGGCTGCACCTTCCGATGGCTCTGGCTCCTGTGCAACAGGAGGTTTGGCTCTGGTCACTGAAGGCTTCCCTGCATGTCTGTCGTGTTGCCTATAACCTGCAAGTATGGGGCATCCTCCCAAGCACTGCCTTCAAAGGAGCTAGAGGACCAGGTAGACAAATGCAGTCTCAACAAGGAAGCCATTTCTCAGCTTACAAAGCAGTGGCCAATGTATCACGTCATTTAAATCTCATGCCAATTCGGTGAAAGAAACATTTCATTCCCACTTCAGAGATGAGAAAATTGAGGTTTGGAGATCCTAACTATTTGTCCAAAGTCTCACAGCTGGTAGCAGAAGCAGAATCTGAATTTGGGTCATCTAGCAATACAATATTCCCCCAAGGAAAGAATAAATAAGGAGAATGACTATGGGCACCAGCAAAGCAGAATGTACTAGAATGGAGAAGAAGGTCCATATGACAGCTGTAAAATTATTTCAAGGAGAAATGAAGACAAATTGGAATTAAGCTCTCTTTTAATTATACATTTACCAGTGATCTGTCATTGAGAAAGAACTAATACATAGCGTATCAATTTTCAGTAAATATAAATGGCAAATAAGGCATTTAATGAATTGCAAATGACAGTGTTTCTAAGAGTAGTTATCAATCACAAGCAAGGACCTTCCCATTTATTAATCACATATTTCATTGCAGTGAAGAATCTAATGGAATGGCTGAAAGAAAATGCAGGGATGGTGTGGATGGTGGCTGGGGAAGGGGAGCATGAAAAATACAACTCCTGCTTTATCCACCTCAAATGAGAAGTGAAGACCCAGGAAAAGGAAAACACTTGCAAATGGGATTTTAAAAAGATGACGGATGAAACATGATGAAAAATGCAGCATAGGATCTGTAGCCAGGTAACAAGAGAAAAGGGAAGAGGAAAAAAAATCTTAGCCAGAGGTGAAGAGCAGTGCAGAGAAGACAAGAGAAAAAGCCAACAGCTGGGAAAGAGTCACTGTGGCCATGGAGAGTGCTCCATGTTGCCCAATTACCCGGATAGTGAGCCTATCTCAGATACTTTCCCTGCCCAGAGTTTTATTCAAAACAACGACTTTTAAAGAAGGGGGAAAAGTACTCTCACACTCCCTTCTCCTGCCTCCTCCCGCCAGCGGGAAAAGTACTCTCACACTCCCTTCCCCTGCCTCCTCCCGCCAGCCTACCAAAAACAACCAGGAAGTTTCTTCAGTCAACCTAAGGATTTCAGTGGCATTGTAAAGTCTTAGCTGTTTGTTCTGAATATGCTAGGAAAGCCACCACATTAGGGATTCAGGATAGTGGGAAACGTATAGGGCACTGAACACTGTCTCTCAAAGCTATTATGGAAGGCACGGTTCAAGAAAGAAAGATCTGGAATTGTAAACTACAAAAGAAAGTGGAAGAGGGCATGAAATGTCTCCAAATAATTCCTGTAATCAGTCAATCAAGTGTAGCCAGTCTTACAATTTTTAAATTACCAAATGAGTTTATCCACTTAGTCCAGGCTAGAAATGTCTGTCATCAACTCTGAAGCAAAGCAAATTGGCATTTTTCTCAGGGAGCCTTTGATTCAACTTATTCAAATAACATTGCAAATGTATGAAGATGGAGTCTAATTAAGTTACATCAGTCAGCAATATGATTTTGTTAAACTTCCTTTTCATAGAACTATGAATGGAAATATCTGAGTCCCCAAAAACACACATTTGAATGTTGAATTATTAGTACTGTTTTCTAAACAAATGCTCCCACCACATTTGCTCCACCTTACACATCCCCTCTTCTACACACCTATGTTTTTCTTCCACATCCTCACTTCTGCCATCCTGTCTTCTACCTCACCACTCCCAAAACCCAGAGGGAAGAAAAGTGTGAATGAGCAAAAACCAATCTTGTTATTACTACCATTTCCTTCTGCTTACTCTTAAAACAGAAGCTCCACTTGCAAAATTATTGAAAGAATATTTCATCCAAACTTATTCATCAGGTGGAAGCTTCAAAGTTATTAATAATAGTGGGCATTTATCCTAGCAGTTGACACCCATGTCCCATATCTGAGTTCCCAGGTTTAATACCCAGCTGTGGTTCCTCACTCTCGCTCCCCACCAATGCAGACCAAGAGAGGCAGGTGATGACTCAAGTGAGTGAGTCTCTGCCACCCATGTGGGAAACCTGGAGTGAATTCCTGGCTCCCAGCTTTGGCCTAATCCAGCTTGGTTGTTGCAGACATTTGAGGAGTGAATCAGCAGATGGGAAAAAGTTCTACACTCCTCTCCTCCCTCACCTCCACTGCCTCTCAAATAAATAAATAATAATTTAAAAGAAAAAAATTAGGGGACAGCGTTGTAACTTAATAGGCTAAGCCTCTACCTGTGGCACTGGTATGGGAGTCAGCTTTTGTCCTGGCTACTCCTCTTCTGATCCAGCTCTCTGCTTATGGCCTGGGAAAGCAGTGGAAGATAGCCCAAGTGTTTGAGTCCCTGCACCCAGGTGGGAGACCCAAAAGAAGCTCCTGGCTTCTGGCTTCCAATCGGCCCAGCTCTGGCCATTGTGGCCATTTGCAGGGTGAACCAGCAGATGGAAGACCTTTCTCTTTTTTGTCTTCCTCTCTATGTATAACTCTGCCTCAAATAAAAAAATAAAATCTTTAAAAACAAAAAAAAAATTAACTGGCACCTTTACAACCCTAGCCTGATCTCAGCCTTTCATCACCAGTAAGCTGTGAATACTGGGACTGTCCATTTAGAACCTAAACTTTCTTTTTTATTTCAATGGCATTTAATGATATCCATAGAAAAAAAACAATATTTACCATGCAAAAAGGAAATGAATAGTTTTGCATAATGAAAAAAAAATGTCCCTCAACTAGAGATGTTCAACTCTCATAAGTTGCAAAATTTCCTTTGATGGCAGTGGATAGGTACAGTCTAGCAACCAAGAAAGAGGAGTGTCAGGATTCTCTTCCCAGTTCCACCCCTCTTTTTATGAGAGGCCTGGAGAAAGTTACCCTCATTTGCCTTATTCCAAGCCTCACTTGCAGGAAAGAATCATTCTATTTTCTCTAGTTCCCCATATAGCAAGTGAAAAAAAAAAAAAAAACTATTACATTGTAGCTTACCATGCTCTTAAAACACGCAAATTATCTCAAATAAATACGATTCTGAAGTCCTATTCCTGAGACTACAAAATACTTTCAGTTCCTGTCATTTTATATTTTATATTCATCTAACACTGGCATTATAATAAAAAACAAACATTCAAAACTTTTGTAAAAACAGCTTTAACCTCTCTTTAAACAATTGAACCACCTTATCCCTTTATACCTGGTTCAAAGAAAATTCTAAAAAAAAGAAAAAGCAAAATTATAAAGAACAAGTGATCATTTGGAGGAAAAAAAAAAAACAAAGCGCCATTAGATTAAGCATCAGTTAAATAAACTGTAGAATCCAAAAGAAATTCCTCAGAGGATTTGTGCAAATCAGTTAATAATTTTGAAATAAACAGCTAAAACTAAAACTTCATGAGGGCCCCTTAAGTAGCCAAAGATATACACAAGGCCACGTTTTATAAATACACTCTCATGCCTTTTTACTGGCTTAATCCTCTCTTTCAGTAAAGCCATTCTCTTCGGCCGTAAGTGCACACCAATGTCTGTGTTCATCCCACTGAGTGCAACTAAACCTCCAGAATCATCAACTGTACACTCAGGTGCAACTGAACATACCTGGACTGTCCAACAGCAACCCAGGAGTTTATTTAATAAATGTTCAGGGATATGGAAGTGAGTGGCTGATAACATTGATTAAAACCAGCCAGACATAATGCTGCTGGCATTCAACATCCAAACTTCCTAAAACATAGCACAATCCCTGCCTGAAAATGTACGCTTCTGCTTTTTAACGTTTTTGGGTAGAGACATCTATTACTTTCACAATTCGCTTTTTGGTTTCCCTACATACCTTCACTTGAATTCCCAGCACTCCCCTCGCATGGGGAGGTTGGCAGAACCACTCCTGTCTGAGATTCTAGAAAAACCGAAAGACAAGAACGGCTAACAATATTAAAGTGTTCTCTCATAAAGCAGCTGCCGATTCCGCCTTTGCTTCGAGTTTGTTTTGTTGTCGTTGTTTCATCTGAAAATATTTCTGTGCCCTTAGAAACAGCCACCAGATCGAAACAGACAAAAAAGATGTCAGAACTCCAGGACTCTCCAAAGACCACCCACTCCCTGGGTGAAGTCTCCCTGCCAATGGCCTTTCACAACTGGAAACTTCTCACCTAGAACACGCTCATACAAGGGCCAGAAAAACCACTGACAGAAAGCAAGTTTATGGAGCTAGATGCAAAGACAACCCCATACCCGTAAAACTAAAAGGAAGCCATATGTCAAAATGTATATAACCCTTGAAGAACCTCACAAGAGAAGCATTTGGAGCTGCCTTGCATGTCCCTATTTTTTTTGTCAAAATGACTTCCTTCTTCCCAGTTTATGTCCAGGACTCACGCTGCTCCCCACTGCCTGCACCTCACCCCCCATAGATTCTGATTTAATTGGTTTGAGGATGGACAGTATTTCTAAGTTGTCCAAGAAATTCAATGCAGCCACATTTGAAAATCTTTTAATTTGTCCACAGCCCTCTCCCTCAAAAAAAATTTTTTTAAGATTTATTTTATTTATTTGAAAGAATTACAGAGAGAGGTCGAAACAGAGAGAGAAGTTTTCTAGCCGCTAGTTCGCTCCCCAGATGGCTGCAACGGCCGGAGCTGTGCCAATCCGAAGCCAGGAGCCAGGAGCTTCTTCTGGGTCTCCCACATGAGTGTAGGGGCCCAAGGACTTGAGTCATCTTCTACTGCTTTCTCAGGCTATAGCGGAGAGCTGGCTAAGAAGTGGAGCAGCAGGGACTTGAACCAGTGCCCATATGGGATGCCGGCACTGCTTGCTGCACCACAGTGCCAGGACCACCTCAAAAAATTTTTTTAAAAAGGACTAGATCTGAGAATACATTAAGCCCTCCCCTTGCTAATCCCAAGATCATTCAATGATGCTTTGGGTCAAATACTGTGTTGCAAAGCCCAAGTGATTTGGATATTAAAACAAAGTTGAGGATGAGTAAACAGGACTTGGATTCAGATGTACAAGAAAGGAGAAAGATTCAGAAAGTTGTGGCTTTCTTTCTCTGCCTCAAAAACAAGTTGGTGAGCTTGAGCAAGCTTACGGTCACAGAACATTGTTGAGAAAATGGAAATCTGAATCCAGCACCACCCGCTGGTAAATCGTAAGGTATAATTAGCTTGTGATTTCAGGAAATGAAGTAATGAAGTATCACTAAGTCATTCATTCAACAAAGACTTGGAGAGTTCCCTAGATGAAACCAGAAGCAGAATGTGATGGAAAACCACAGTGCAAATAAGTCCAGCAAGAAAAAGGAAAGGCCAAGAGAAGACCAGTCCCTGTCATGGAGAGATTACCCAGATGAACTGCAGCAAAATCCCCCTTTCCTAAGAGATTTATGAAATCATTTCTCTATCTGGAAGATTCTCCTACGAAAAATCATATTTTATGAGCTCTGGGATGCCTAAACAAAGTAATTTCCCACTTCTATTTCTGTAGAAAAAACAATAAGGTGGGGCGTGTTCAGATTAAGTTCTTGGCTTTAGTGTCAAGCAGATCCAGGTATGAGTCCTAGCTCTGTGCTTAAGGTGAGAGGCCTGGAGCAGATACCCAACTTGTCTCTAGAATCTTCCAGTTTAAGCCAAGACAATAATATCTCCCACCTCATAGAGGCATGAGGATTAACCACAATCATACACAAACACCCAATAATCTTGACTGGCATTATCACTTGTAAATTAACCCCCTTTTACAGATGAAGAAACTGAGGCACAGCAAGGCTAAGGAGCTTGCCTGTGACTACACAGCTAACTAGTAGTAGAGCCAAGACTTCAACCTTAATAATGTGGCTCCAGAGCCAACATTCTTAATCCTGTTTGTTAGCATTTTTAATATTCTATAATTTCTAGGATTTATAAGATGCTAAATTTACACAGCTCTCCACAGCTTATAAAAGTTGATACTTATGGGCCGGCGCCATGGCTCAATAGGCTAATCCTCCGCCTTGCGGCGCCGGCACACTGGGTTCTAGTCCCGGTCAGGGCGCCGGATTCTGTCCCGGTTGCCCCTCTTCCAGGCCAGCTCTCTGCTATGGCCCGGGAGTGCAGTGGAGGATGGCCCAAGTACTTGGGCCCTGCACCCACATGGGAGACCAGGAGAAGCACCTGGCTCCTGCCTTCGGATCAGCGCGGTGCGCTGGCCGTGGTGCGCCGGCCGCAGCGGCCATTGGAGGGTGAACCAACGGCAAAGGAAGACCTTTCTCTTTGTCTCTCCCTCTCTCACTGTCCACTCTGCCTGTCAAAAAAAAAAAAAAATTGATACTTATGTCATCTTACTTTAACATTACTACTCTGGAGGGAGCCAAAACAAAGGTAATTGTTGTTCCTTTCATTTTGTTTTGTTTTTAATTGTTGTTTGTTTTATTTATTTTTGTTTTATTTGAAAGGCAGAGAGAGAGCCATAGAGAGAGCACTCCCATCTGCTGGTTCACTCCCCCAGATGCCTGCAATGGCTAGGACAAGCCAAAGACAAGAGCTAGAAACTCAAGCCAGATCTCCTATATGTGACAAGGACTCACGTACTTGAACCATTACCTGCTGTATCCCAAGCTAAGCATTAGCAAGAAGTTGGAGCACACCCAGGACTCAAACTCAGGCATTCTGATGTGGGATGCAAACATCCCAAGCAGCATCTTAACCACTGCACCAAATGCTCAACTCCTTGTTCCTATCTTATACTTGAGGCTCAGAGACTCAGACACCTGCTGTAGACATCATGCTGGTGTTGATAAGTAGCAAACCCCTTAGGTCCTGACTGCCCAGCCAGCATCATCCACCAGAAAACAGGCCCAGGGTGTCCAAAGTATACTGAACGTTTGAGATGATCACATCTAAGGAAACAGGAAGAGTCTATCTTCAAGGTGGACAAGGCTCAAAGCACTCTTGCAAGCTTTCGATTAAATGTCAAACCTATATAATGAGACATTATGACATTCAAGCAAATTGTTCTGAAAGCAGTAGAAAGAAGCAAATGGCCACATATTCCACACATCCTGGAAGCAGTCTGCAAGTGCTGACTCACACCTACGATTCACCTGTAAGGTTGACAAAGATGCAGCTCATTGTATTGTATTTAGATATCAGGGTATTGTCTTTTCTTCAGGGCAAAACCTTGGTGACGGAGGTTACCATCTCTCAAGGGCAGGAAGGGAGAGCTGCATGAAGCCCTTTGAAAACCCTAGACACATAATGCTTTTACCCTTGACATTTCCCATCCATCTACTCAGTATTTCTAGGTCATAGAAACAAGATAGAATGCTGCTTCATGAGCGAAACAACATCTATACTGGTGTTTTAATATCACAACATTATCAACAGTAGGCTTAAGTCACACACATCATATGGATCTAGGCAAACTGGGAGTTTTGCTCAGAATTTCAGACTGTGCCCAGAAGTAATGATGCTGTATGCACTGATTTCTGTGCCAAGCTGAGTGTGGCTGGAACATTGACTTGGATGCATACACACAGCTCTGCAAGATGGTTGGCAAGGAGTTGGAAGAGAGGGCGGTGCTCTTTATGCTTATTTCTGTTTTACAAACAACAGAATCACATGTCAGCCTGAAGGAAAAGCCACTTCTCTGAGTTCACATGTATCTTTGGGTAGCACTATCTTCTACTGAATAAAAATAGAACCTAGAAGTTTGATGCACCTTTTGAAATCATCGAGACTTCACTTGGAATGTTTTGATCAGATCTTTGCTCTCCAACAGTGCAACAAATGACAAGGAACTGGAGGAAATTTTTGGTGATCTTCCAAACAGAACTTCTTGAACAGTGATAGGAAAGCTTGTTCTAACTGCTCAGGGGATAGAGTATGCTAAACTGGTGAGGACAAGAATAATAATTTGCCCATCTGTAGACTCAAGGCTGTGGGTCATACACCTGTTTTCTTACTCAGTTATTACAATCAGCATTTCCCTGACAATAAATGTAATGAGTAGACCTTTCAGAAATAGTTACTTGCCAATCTAATATACAAATTGCCTTCATATTAGGCATTGGAAAATTCATAAGATAAATTTAGAAACATGTCTAAAAGAACAGTAAACACAAATAAACACAAATAAACGTTTAACCCTCAAATTTGAAACATATATTATTTTCTGTTTAGAGGGGTGTAATTTGAGGAATGTTTTTTCAAGAATTGATGTGAAATGAGGGTATACCATATGTCACATACTACTGTTCATATCATTGTGGTTCAGTGGAAAAAGGTCCTGCCCTTACCCTACTGGACTAAAAGCATCTGTCCACATGTCTGTTTCTCCCACTAGACTATCAAGTCTTCAAGGGCAGGAAACATACTTTATTTCTTTGTATGCACAGTGCCTAACACAGTGCTTGGTTTGGGCTATTTAACATATATTCAATACGTATTTGTTCAACTGGACTGAATTATGGGAGAAGAAATTTAACATGCTATTCTGATACTGCTACTAACCCAGTGTCTGTAGATCAAACATAAAAATCCCACTTCTTACATCTATCTATAAAGGAAAACACAAATATCTTTACCCTGGTTCCTAGGTTTTGGAGTCAGTTAAATGCAGATATTGGCTGGCACTGCGGCTCACTAGGCTAATCCTCTGCCCTATGGCGCCGGCACACTGGGTTCTAGTCCCGGTCAGGGCGCCGGATTCTGTCCCGGTTGCCCCTCTTCCAGGCCAGCTCTCTGCTGTGGCCCGGGAGTGCAGTGGAGGATGGCCCAAGTCCTTGGGCCCTGCACCCACATGGGAGACCAGGAGAAGTACCTGGCTCCTGCCATCAGATCAGCGCGGTACGCAGGCCGCAGCACGCCGGCCGCGGCAGCCATTGGAGGGTGAACCAACAGCAAAAAGGAAGACCTTTCTCTCTGTCTCTCTCTTTCACTGTCCACTCTGCCTGTCAAAAAAAATGCAGATATGATATCCATAAATATATAATAACCAGAATACACTCAACAAAGCTGAAATCAATGTTGTTAATAATCTTTATCCCTTATCTGTTTCCGTCCAAAGACAAAGTACGAGGCACATGAATATGCCCACCATACTCTGAGCTTGGATGTGTGACACTTCCAACATTTAGTAAACATTCTTCTCATTTAGCTCTCTGCTCACATGTCACCTTCTCAAAAAGATCTTCTCCAATCTTCACTCATTCTTCTACAACAAGGTCAGTGGGGATTCTCTATATGTTCATACCACAAAGGAATATCTGGTAGTATATGACCCTAATCTCTTGTCTCCTCTGGAATGAGAGTTCCCGGGGGGGGGGGGGGGGGCAGCCTTGTCACTGCTGCTTTCTGTTGATACATATTTATAGGCACTCAATAAACAGTTGTTGGATGGATGATACTCATAAAGGGCTTGACTTTTATAAAGATTTATTTATTATTGAAAGGGAGAGTTCCAGAGAGAGGAGAGAGAGAAAGACAGAGAGAGATCTTCTATCAACTGGTTCACTCCCCAAATGGCCACAACAGCCAAGGTTGGACCAGGCTGAAGCCTGGAAGTTTCATCTGGATCTTTCACATGGTGCAAGGGCCCAAGAACTTGGCCATCTTCCACTCTTTCCCAGGTGCATTAGCAGGGAGTTGGATCAGAAACAGAGCAACCAGAACTCAAATCAGCACTCTTATGGGATACTAGCAACACAGACAGCAGCCTAACCTGCTGCAATACAATTCTGGCTGCTTGGTTTTGTTTTCAAGTTTTTTATTTTTGGGGGTTTTGTTGTTGTTATTGCTATTGCTATTGTTTTCTTTTTGAGAGAGAGATAGACCCCATCTATTGGTTCACTCTCCCAAATGCCTGCAAAAGCCAGAAATCAGGCCTTCAATCCAGGTCTCCCATTTGGGAGGCACAAACCTGATTACTTGGCCATCACTGCTGCCTCCCAGAGTATGTATTATCAGGAAGCTGGAATCAGGAATGGAGCCAGGAATCAAACCTAGGTACTCTAATGCGGGTCAAGGGCATCCTAAACACTAAGCTAACAGCCTACTCCCCTGTTTTTAAGTATCTTGAATGAAAACCATAGCAGCAGTAACATGCAAAGAACTCAGTGAGGCAGCAAAGACCCCCACATCTGACAGGTACTGAAGAAGTGAAGTATGATGTTATTTGCAGATGGAAGACACTAAATTCATAGAATGGCACTGAAGCAAATGTGTAGCTTCACAATGTTAACAAAAAATCTGGAGAACAAAATAGTTGGAGAAGAAGTAAACAAAGGATCCAACATTCCAAATCCCAGAGATATTTGGCAGTCATTGACAACCAGCCACAGGTACATGGTCACCTTTGTCTCTATTAATAAACCATTGTAAATGTCTTTCAAATACTGATGTTCACTACATTTGGGAGATGGCTGTTTCTAGGATTTTGTTCATCCTGCCTTATCTATATTAGGCACTCTATAACTGCTGACTCAATATGACCTAGGTTAAAATATACTTTGAAAAATGTAAATAGAATAATGCCCCCATAGAAAACCTTTATGCATCCACAGAAAAGATACAAACATAGAACAAATACTGTACTCTAAGGAATCAATACTGCAAGGTAAATTAATTCTTAAGAATATTTATATGATTAAATTTTAATTCCATGAATGTTACCTTTTAAATCCAATCTAAAATGTCTAGTGCATTTTTAATCTAATATAATCCAATGAGCTATAATAAGCAAAGTAGTACCCAGTAGAACCAAAACCCATTTTTGTAACCTTCTGTGTAAAGGAATGGGCTGAACTAATTTTTTCTGAATTTCTTATATTTAATAAACAATATCATTGCCAAAGAAAACCACTTTTCAGAAGTCTCTCTATCCTGGTTTATAACTTATAATCAAAAACTGGAATTTTGCATCTGATGGGCTTTAGTGTGTAACATTATACTGTCATATTTTTTATGCTATAGTTAAAAGTAAGAGATAGTTTCCATTATAAAAATTTTCCCATAGTCTGGTTACCCAGTGAAAAACATTTTCCTATAAAAATTGTCTTTCCAGTTCCTACATTAGAAATTATGTGGGTTTTTTACAGAACATCAAAAACATTTAGATTAATGTCAAATAACCTTCTGCATTCATCTAGTTGCATCAATTGGCTTAAGATATATGCACAACGTAGGGCAGTATCATAATAATATACCACACAAGTGAGGAAATATCTTTAAAAGGAAAAACAAACAAACAAACAAACAAAAAACCTTGAGACTTGAAATGCTAACAACTTATCCTTCTCCACTTGGGGCTATCTGGATTGATTTCAGCTACAGCCTGTTCCAAGCATCAGAAGAAAATGGAAACGGGGCATGAATATGAGGTCTAGAACAGTCCAGTGAGCTTGAAATACCACAGATAGATCTCCGTGGCTCTTACAAAGATGTACCTTGGCTCTGGACTTAGACCATTGATCCTCCAGCGGGTAGAGATGCCTAGAAATCTGATCTGTCCTGACAGGCTGAGGCAACCCACTGTGACCTCCCCAGAGCCCTGCTGTGCCCGTGTCTCAGAGGCCAGCACACTTCACCCTGAACTGTGAGCTTCCTTTAATTGTAGACTTCACTTTCATTTTCCCTTAGAGTCCTGGTTTGAGGAATTTCTCTGTCTGTTCTTTTCTGAAAACTGGAAACTACCCAAATGTCAACTATAGGGGACGGGCTCAGAAAAATGTGTTACATCTACACAATGGGAGATCTGCTGCCTTTAAACAGAATATGTTAGATTGATAAGTACTGGCAAGAGGAAAATGTCTGAGGTATATTATTAAGTTTTAAAGAAGAAAAAGCAAGTTACTGGAGAACATAATAAATCTATAGGCACGTAGACGCTAACACAGTAGGGTACTTCAAAATGTCTGTGGAAAAACTGAACTGGAAGATAAGTTCATTTGGAGAAAAAAAATTCTTGAAATCCATGCATAGCTCTTTCACAGTACACATATTTGCATGAACTTCTCAAAGACCATTTGTACGGATGGATTTCAATTGTTTTGCATCAAAATAAACTTATCTTTCAATTCCATTTTCCACAAACATTTGGAAGTATCCTGGTATGTACAGAGAAGAAACCTGTATGAGTTTAGACTAAAGGATGAACAATGCTCATCTGCAGGCAGAGCATGACAAAGGAATGAAAACTTTCATTTTCTGTATGATACATTCTGGTAGCTTTAATTATTTATTGTGCATAAATTTTGTAATCAGAAAAAATATGTTTCTAAGGTAATGAGAAAAGATTGATAAGGACATTAAGATGTTACATAATAAATATACTAGGGTGAATCAAGTCCAAACACATGAGTAAGTCATATCTCTGACTGAAATTCAGAAGTCTAAGAACTGCTGAAATTATATGAAAATTCCTATCATGTGAGCATTTTCTGGAAAGAGACTCCCAACCTTTCTTCAGATTCTCACAGGGGTCTGGAACCTAAAATAAGTTCACAAATCATGACCCTAGCTGAATCTGAGATAATTACTCCATCCCTTTGCTCATTTCTTACAAAACACTTTATTACTAATTAATTTCATAGCTCCTGCCAACGGTAAAGTCTACAATCAGTACTGAAGCACAATAGTCATGGTTCTCAGCCCCTACTCTCATTTCAAGGGGCTCCCATTGACTTAAGAGCAGTCCTAAGAACAGAACAAAAAGTCACACCTGGCTGGTCTTGGTGAAAGAAAAGTCTTAACCTAACAGACACTGAAACCCTGAAATCATCTGGAACTTGTGGACACTTGTGCAAGGCACAATCCTATTTGCTCCATAGGGGTGACAGGTTTGTGAAATGGGGAAGAAGTTAAAGGAAAGAAGGGTGAGGGAGAGAGACATGTCATGTTTGCATTTGAATTTAGAGGACAGAGTTAAGGGAGAGTTAATTTAATCAGTGACACAAGATTCAATACAATATCATTTGTCAACCTTAAATAGTTTGACTCTAACTATAAATGTGCATTAATATACACCACAAAATTCTGTTGCTGTCTTCTATATTAATACTATCTCAACTGAGTTTAGGATTTATGTAAAAACTTGGCTTCTGATGACTTTTGTAAGCTGAATATCCCCAAATCCCTGAAGAGTTACATGAGTCCACAAACTATTTCACCATCTCTTTCCTGACTCCACTGACATTCTCCAGAAACAGATCCAGTACTGAGCTTAAGATCAAGTGTAGATCAATAACAATTTGTGATTTAAGTCAGGATCCATGGTTTATACCTGCACTGGCAAAACGAAGAACATTATTGGTGAAAATTAGGAATAATACTTTACTTTCCAAATGTGCTTTCCAGGTGGTTTATCACTGTCAAAATAGGCCAATTGTGGATTTAGTATGCAATTAAAGTGTCAGATATCCCAGGGTTCTGGTGCTGACATTACCTAACTGTGCAGGTTTTATAGGCAAAGAAATTGAAGAATCCACCAAAGACCATCGATAACCACCATCACCTAGCTGTGTTATCTGCCATGTGCACAGCAGAATACTAGGCACTGTGCAAAACAGAAGTGGGCTCTGCAGGATTGTTACAGCTTTGCCAGAAAAATAAGATATAGACCATAAAAGCAAGAAGGTATCATAAAATGCCAAAATGATGAGAGGAAACGATAGTTCCATACTGTTGGGATGAAGTGACACCAAGAAGTCCTATCTCTAGGTATAATCAGGAGTGATTGTGAAGAAGTAAGGACTTAAAGGAATTCTTAAAGAACTTGTTAGATTTTAACAATCAGAGTACAGCATGGATAGAGTTACAGACTATGGTAACACCATGACCAAAGGTCACAACGTGGAAACATAAAGGTAGGCTGGCACGCGAGTGAGAGGAGCAGAATGAGTAAACAGGTAAGGCTGATAGAACATGTCTTGAATAGGGAGACAAAGAAGCCTGAAATGTGAATGAAATAATAAGGAACATGTGTTGTGCTCTTATTTTACACATAGTTAAGGCACTCTAAGTGTATCAGTTAATCAAATCCTCACATGCGATGTCTCCAGTCCATGAGAACAGAAATCGAAGCACAGAAAAGTTAAACGGATTGCCTTTATTCCCAGCTAGCAGTAAGTAGTAGAACCAAGATTTGAACCCAAGCACATCTAACTCAGCACCTAGGCTCAGGGTCATCACAGTCCTCTGACTCAAGAGTGGGAGGCCCCCAATAGCCCCGCTAAGGAATTTGGGTTTCAACATCAGGAGTGTAACTTGGGAGTCAAGTATCTGACAGTCCAGTGATATATTTGGAAGCAGGGTAATCACTACTCAAAATCTTCCACTGAAACACCACACTAGCTGATGCTTTTCTTAACAATGTTAACTGGTAGTGGCAAGGATTCATCAACAAGGCCTTTGACTATAGTACTGATTTAGTACTATAAAGTGTTTAGTGCAGCTTTTATTGGGAGATTCCATTGTATTATATCACCATAACTTACCCTTTTAGTTCTTAGGACTTAATTTTATCTGTTACTCACCTTCGATCTCTGCTAGAAATACAACTAGTGATAATAAATAGAGAAAGGTGTGTTTATTTTCAAACTGAACATATAAAGCCTTATAAGAAAAGTCATCCTTGTCTAATAATACATCCATCGCTTAAAAACTAATTTGTCCATCTTAGGTTCAGGTTTTAAAAATCAGCTGGGCAGATGTTCAGGAGGTGACATCTGGATCCTCCTGGGAGGACAGAGGCAAATTCTTCCTCTGAATACCCACAGTAGCCAAATGACTTCTACCACTATAGAAAACCACAGACGACTGTCTCCTAATGATTTAATGCCCAGGCCCTAGCCCACAAATCAAAGAATTGGCTTGAGTGAGAAATAAGAGAGAATGGTGGACAGTGGCTACAAGAGGAGGAGGGGATGTTTCAGTTTATTTTCTTAAGCCAATTAATGATGAAGCAGCATGGATGGAGAGAAAGACACAACATGGCCATGAAAGACTCTTTTTCCAGATAAATGGCCAGATATCAGATTCTGTGGTAAGCACTTCCACCTATCAAAACATACACACATACACACATGCAAACACACACATTAACTTTGGGATGGGGAGGAAGATACAGATCTTGAAAATACAAGGTAATATTCAGGAAACCTTATGGATATCGTAGACACTGCAACTTTTAAGAAGTTTTGGAAATAAGTTAATCCAGACATTGAAAACCCGTGATCCACAAACTACATTGCATTCAGAGGTGTTTGGTTGGGGCTGCAGGATTTTTAAAAACGGAGTCAGCATTTTAAAGTAGAGAAAATTCACATAAAAAGTTCTGGGCCCTCTCATCCAAAGGGTGGCAGTGGCCTGCAGCAGAGTAGCAAGCAACTGCCACCTTCAGAGGAGCTTTGAACTGCCACTTTGCTGCAGTGCCCGCCTCTCCCTGCTGTTCTGGAATACAAAAACTGGGTGTGGAGGAATTAAATAAAAACAGGAGAGGGCTTAGCGCTTACACCACTTGCCTCACTCATTTAGTGTACCTGAAAATCTCTACAGGCACCGCAGTTGACAAGTTCTGCTCGGTACCATCTCCTCATTTAGAGAGAAGCATCTCAGCCAGGATAGTGAAGTACCTTACAAGTTCATTCCATGAAAAGTTAACATTTTCATACAGGAGGGATTTGAGTCTAATAACTGGGGAGTATGCACAACTAAATTTTAGGCTGTGTGGCTATACAGTATCAATACCTATGAAGCAAGTTAAAATCTCTTATTTAGATATTGTCCCTTTATAAACAGGTTAATTTTAGGTCTGACTTCCCTGCATTCTGAAGGCATAATTTATTGAGAAGTCATGCAAAATGCCTACTATAGACATACAAAATCTTCTACCAAAAAAAAAAAAATAGAACAGGAGAGGGGAAACGATGTTTCCTCTTCAAAAAAATTTAACTGATAAATCAAAAGGGAAGTGACTAAGATTTATTGAGTGATTGCATGTGACTTAGTTGCTTTGCACACATTTCCCAGATTAACCCTAACAGCAACCCAGGGAGGAAAGTATTATTACTTCCAGTTCACAAGCAGAGATATAGAGGCTCCGAGGCATTCAATAACTTGAAGATGACCTGGCTATTTAATCAGGGATCACACCCAGACTCAAATGCCAACGTGCATGTTTGTAACATTCACGAGAGCAGGGAACGTGGCTTGTCCATGCTTAGCACACAGAAGGAGTTCATTAATATTTGTTTCACAAGCCTGCCCATTGCCAAAGCCCCAGCCACTGCTACCTACGAAGAGTTCCCTAAAAGTCATCATTTGAACAACACTGACATACAAAGTCAATTCCTTTAGGCAGGTTCTCAAACAACGTTAAGGAGGCTGTGGTTCTTCCTGTTAAATAGTCAATGACCCCTACTCAGGCATTTATTCACAGCATTAATAAAATCTCTTTTCTAAATAGATTTCTCCTGTAGAATCATTATACATTAGTAGCAAAGGACTGCCTGATAGACAAGCCAAAACATGCTTGCTAATGAGTAAGAATAATATCAAAAATCAAAATAAGAAGTAATTCAAGAATGACCACTTTTGAAGAGTCCAGAACTTGATTAAAAATTCACTTGCCTTTTGTTTTTGTATAATGAACCAGATATTTAACGACAAAACAGTTTTTACAATAATGCAGAAGAGTACGGTTCCAAGTAAAACACTCCCCCTCCCCATTTTAATCACGGCTATTATTTCTGAAAATGAAAATGGCTGAGGTCATTGTAATCTATTTTAGGGTTTGCATGAGTTGGTGGTATTTTTTTCTTGGCTTTGTGCTATCCACATTACCAGCACAATGTTATGGGTTTTGCTTTGTGCCCTTTCAAATCCCATTCGTTTTAATAATACACTTTGTACATATAAATTAGAGTAAATTCCACTTTCTTTCCTAACTCCAGATGGGGTCCACACTTTCATAGAACTAGAACTTGTCTTTTTGTAAATTAAGTAGGTATTTCTTAGAATGACTGTTCCTTATCTGCATAAAAACACAAAACTTCAAATGTTGAGAAATTAATGAAACCATAGGCCTCATGGTTTTTTAACAAACTGAAATATGAGAATAATATCTGTGTATATCCTCCTTCCAAATTACAGATAAAGACACAGATACAGAAAAGAGAATATGCCCAGAAACTAAACTCCATCTGGACAGAGTTCTATACCTGTCCATACCTACGGGACCAGGCAGTTGTCTGTATACAGATGCCCATTTAGGACACACCAGTGAGGCTCTCTGGCCCCTGTAAGACTCAAGCAGACAAAATCATCAACTATCTAAAGACCCTCAAATTGGAGTCAAGCACCCATTTCGACGTGATTAATATTTCACTGACTTTCTGAACTTGGCTTAGTTTTTCAGTATAATTCATTATCAGGTCACACAGAATAGCCCAAGATCCCTCTAAATAGCTCCTACCCAGCCACACGTGAGAATGACTCTGCAATACATACATTTTGTGGAGATCTGGCTACTAAAATGCCTTCAGCTCTGTTTGTTTGCTTATTAAAAAAAAAAAATCAACTTGCAAGGCCAATGTAATAAGATGCTATAGCTTTTATGAGAGAGGTGAAATAATTTTAAACACAGACACACAATGAGTTTATTTATTTAGAAACTTGTTAAATAGAGTCTGGGAATTCAAATATTCAATGTTGACATTGTACAGAACTGGCGAGGAGCCAGAACCCAGTCTCCAGAGGGACCCATTGGACAAGGAATTCAGGCCTTTCTCTCCTCCCACTTGAGCTAAATAGGTAGAAG
The DNA here is from genome assembly GCF_051225735.1 of Oryctolagus cuniculus. NCBI lineage: Eukaryota > Metazoa > Chordata > Mammalia > Lagomorpha > Leporidae > Oryctolagus > Oryctolagus cuniculus. Next base: position 110,562,189 of record NC_142870.1, on the reverse strand, counting down.
CCATTAGTTATACCCACAGCAATATCTGACCCACACTCAAATACGCTGCCCCAGCCAGGGCACTTCAAAGGAGGGTAAGTGTGTTTAGCTTTTTAGTGCTGAACTAGAGCAGTATGTCACACTTTTGAAAGAGTTTTGTAAACAGTTTCTTCCCTGTATAGACACATCTCTGAAGTTTCTTGTATGGCATGTAAGCAAAGGTAATTAACAAGGATTACACTTTTTTTTCACTTACTAGGGGTGGGGTGGGGGTGTCCATAGCAATCTGCATGCAAACCAGGAGTGGGCAGGAGGGCCACACCGCTACTGTCTCCAGGACTCCCTGGCTTGTTTGCGGTGGCTGTGTTTGTCCCTTTTTATCCTCCTTCTCTCACTAGTTCTCACTACACAACCAATTTCCTTGCGAATCCCTGGTAGATTCGAAGGCCAGAAGAGTGGGAAGGGGGAAATCTAATTTTAGAAAGAGGATCATGGCTAATGGAGTGGGGAAGCCAAAAGGGAACTAATGATTCATTCTGGGCCGCCCAGGAGAAAAGCAAAGCAGACCCCACAGACCATTTTGGAAAATGCCTAGAAGGCAGCTTCCAGCCGAGGAAGGGTTAACCACCACTCTAGAAAAATAAGCCTAGCACCAATACACCGTGACAGCCCCCTGGAAGCCCCCCACCCCTGGCCTAGGCGAGGGAAGGGGCCTGCCCTGCGGGAGAGAGTTCCCGAACCCAGTACATGTGAGTGTGTGAGCATATGTGTGCTTGTGTTTACAATGTCAGCGCACACCCGGCTCCGGGGAAGGAGCGCGCCAAGCACACCCTTGAGGTTGCAGAGGAAGACTTCAGGCCAAAGCTTGGAGCCCAGGGGCTGCGCAGCAGGGCGGGGAGGGGGAGAATATGAAGGGGACCCCCAGAGTAAGCACCGCCTCCCTCCTCCATGGGGACCCAGCCCCATCTCTGTGCCCATCGGGGGCCACAGCACCAGGCTGTTTTGAGTAGTTGGACGGGAGGTCTGCTGGACTCTTAGGAACAGGGCTCTGCTAGGCACTGGGGGACCTTGAGAATGGGAGCAGAGCTGGTGGCCAGAAGGTGCCAAGTCAAGTTTGCCCACCTCATGGCCCGCCTCCAGCTGAGACAAAGATGAGGGAGGTGGAGGCAAGAAAGGGCGGTCAGCCAGGCCTCCGGGCAGCAACTACTTTCAGCTCTGCGTCTCTCCTCGCCTGCCGGCCGGCCGGGAACACAAAACCAGGCGTCCCCAGCCGTGGCCTTCCTGCCCCAGGTCGCGACTGCAACCTCGAATAACCTGGCCCTGACTTTTCAAAAAGAAATAAACCCTCAACTAGTAACAGCTTCAAAGAGAAACTGCTTACAGACCCAAGTCCCACCTTCAACTTCAAATCAGAAGAAAGAAACCAAAAACGTCGTGGGACGACGTGTTAACTGCTATTCTAGAAGCCTCGGCAGAGGAGGCCGGTCCCGAGGCGCCTCGAGAGGCCTTGGCAGAGAAAGCGGAGAGCCGGGCTCCCGGGTATCAGAACTCACGCACTCCTACACACACGCGCGCGCTCCTAAGCACCCTCACGCGCGCCCCCTCGCCCAGACGTGCGCCCCCTCCCCCCAGTCACTGCTAAACAAAAACCTGGGGGACAGACTTCTTTCCAGCCTTCCAGCGCCAGCAGCTAATGACGCCGTCCTCTTCCACAGTGCTGGGGATGAGGAGGGAATGAGAAGCGTAATTAACCTTCCCCTAAACACAGATTTTTCTTTTTCTTTCTGGTTTTTTTTTTTTTTTTTTTTTTTTTTTTTTGGCGAAACACATCAAAATGCTGCAGGAAGATTGGGCTCCAAGTGCCAAACGCAATAAAGAAGCCCTAAGCCGGGGTAATGGTCGAGTAATGGCAAATAAAGCACCTTCCTAGAAGGGGGCTCGGCCTCCGCAGAGAGAATGTTTTTTCCTCCTCCAAAGCAGCCTGAAATAAACAAATACACGTATATTTGCAAACAAATCTCTGTTTGAATCTGGGTTTCTTGGATGAAGGAAGACCCAAGTGGGCGGGTGTTCAGAAGAAGCCTGAGCCCCCGCTTCTTAGCTGCCAGGCTGCGGAGGTGAGCAGTCTTAGGGCGGTAGACAGGCCGGCTTCTACCTTTCCTACTTCAGCAGAGATTAAGTGCAGAAGTAACAAGTGCCTCCCGCCTCGCAGTGCTGCTAATCACACAGCCTTCTGCGTCTTTACGAGACTTCAGGGGGGCCAGTAGCTCAGGGGGTTTACTCCGTGCAACTCGTCCATTTCGGTGATTGAAATCCTGCCGGCTGTCACTTGGGGGAAAGGGGGGTGCCCGGGGCCATGGGGTGTCAGGCTCTGGACCGGCTGGGCAGACCCAACCTCACTTCCCTCCCAACCATTTAGGAGAGTTGCAACTGGCATTTCTGGCACGGCCCAGGTGCTGCTCTAGCCGCCCAAAAAAAAAAAAAAAACGGCTGCGAAGCCTCTGGCGCTGCCAGAGTCGCCTGGGCTTTTGGTTTTCTTTTCTTAAAGATGGAAATAAAACCCAGGGGCTTTAGATAGTAGAAAGGTGGACCTACTTGCTTTTCTCTCCTTTATCTTTTTAGCTAAAATTTTAAGTCTCCCTCCCCAAATGATTGACAACGAATTTATCGGTTTCGACTGTTGTGTAAAACATGAGCCGGACAAGTTGGCCACTGACTTGTGCCGCCTTTCTCGGCGTCACTTTAGTAGGCATTTTCAGGGTCTGTGGTCTCTGGTCTTGGTCCATGGGTTCCTGCACCTGAACTAAGACCAACTCAAGACTTGCAGCCGCCAAAGAAATTCACGAGAACAGACCAAAAGAACAACAAGCCATCGAGAAAACAATTATTTCTATGTGATTTGCTTTCACTGTAATGTTCACTTGTGCCACAATACAGGTATCTACGTTTTTTAAAGGATGGTCACACTGTCTCTTCCCAACCCAGAAAGAAAAAGAAGCCGTGCGCAGAAAGAACAGCGAAGTTTTCGTTGGACTTTTGCACTGCAGGGGTCACCAACCACCTCCGCCACGCGCTAAGCTGGGGGAAGGAAATAGCGATTTAAAATACAAAAAAATCCGTAGTTTTCATACGATTTCCTTTATTGCCCAGATTGTCACAGAAAAATTGCCCAAAGCTGCGCTTCTGAGAACGGCAGCGGCGGCGACAGCAACAGCTGGAGCCGTGCAAGTGGGAATCTGAGGCTTAGCTAGGAAAGTTGTTGAGAGTTGGGATCCACTCTGAGAACGCGGCCGCGGTATCCTTAGAGACGGCGCAGACTGAGAAAGGGGTCTCCCACCGGTTGAATGACAAGTACCGCCGGATCGGAAACGAGGGGGTTGAGGGGCCTGTACATGCGGGAATATTTTTAATGCAGCAGCGCACAGTTTGCTTGGCAATCAACGGTTGAAAACATTGCTCAAGAAAAGTCGCAGGTTTTGTGTTCTGCTTTCACTTCGCTGGGTACCCGGCCACGAGACGCGGTGCCTGGGGCGTCCAGCTCCGGACTTGGGCACGGCAGACACAGGCTCTCCGCGCCCCACCATTCTCATTCTCTCTCTCTCTCTCTCTCTCTCTCTCCCTTAAACCGTCGTCGGTGGGAACCCGAGCCCTCAAGCCTCTGGGCGTCTGTACACTTAGTCCCTCTCAGCGGAAAATTAAGACAACGGCCTCATTTAAAAGCAAACGGGAAAAACAGTTGCACTGGCGCGCTTTGACGCTGTCGCACCGAAGTGAAATAAACAAGACCCAAAAGAGAAACAGATGGGCGCCTGACCCATTGAGACTCAGTTAGGTGGACCCCTGAGGCTCGGAGGAAAGGAAACGCACTGCGGAGTGCGGGAGTGCTTGGGTGAGGACTGTCCGAGGCGCCGGAAAGGAAGGGCTCCTAGGATGACAGCATCACGCCCGGCACCCGCCGACTCCCACCGCCCGCCACGCCGAGCCCGCCGAGGGGCGGCCACCGCCTGGGGGGGGGCGTGCAGCGCCTGCCAAACCTGGTTCTAAACGGCCAGGGACGGGGAAGGGGGGCCTGGGGACCTCGCTGAGGAAATGCAACCCCCTCCCCAATCTCTCATTTCTGGTCTCTGGTCTACCAGCAAAGCGCGTACAGTTCTGTTTCCACCAAGTGCAAATGTGAGGAGGACCAGGGACGGCCTGGTCTCCCTGGGAGCAGCTCCAGCCCCGCGTGCCGACGCTGCTGAGGGCGCCGCGGGCTGCTCCAGGGCTCGGCGCCACGAGTCCCCTTAGATTGGGGGTAGAAGCATTTGGACAAACCCACCCGTGTTGCCTACACAACACGCCGTGTCGGATGGTGTCGGCTCGGCAGGCCACGCCGGGACAGTCACCCAATACTTTGGCTGGAAGAGTGAGGAATGAGGGTCCCACGGCCCCCAGCCCCAAAGCCAAGCGGCCTCGTCCCGCGTGACTAAGGCTGCAACGCACTGGGCAGGCAGGGGGCGCCGGGGAGGGTTCCTGACCCGGGACCCGGGCTGCACCCAGCAGAGCGAGAGGTTCAACCGCACCCCCTCCGCGACCCAACGTTCGGGCAGCTCGCCCCCTGGGGGTCGCTCGGCGCCCCGCCAGCCCCTGGTTCGCGGTTCGGAGAGCGCCCTCTCGCCCTCCCAACTCCTCGGCAACCGCTGGCCGCGCGCCCTCCATTCCCGGCTCTCCACGCGCTTTCAGGGCCTCCTCGCGGCCCACCTGCCAGTGGCTCTGAGGAGTCGGGAGTTCGGCTGTGGTGGTACCCCTCACCCCGCGACTCAGCCCCCCCCCACCTTTGTCTCCCCCACTCCCTGCCCGGGTCCTCCCGCCGCGCCGCGCGCGCCGGCCAGCATGGCCGAGCGCACAGCGCCCACTACTGCAGCCGCGGCTCGGCGCAGCCCGCCCGCCAGCCCGCCCGCGCAACTTCCAGCGGCCGCCTCGCAACTTTTCCCAACTCCACCAGTGCCGCCCGCCGCCGCCGCCGCCACTGTGGCTCCCTCACAGCCGGCCACCCATCCCAAGCCCCAGAAACGAACGAAGGCTCGGGAAGGCTCCCTTCGCCTGCCCGCCCCCCACCCCCGCTCCCCCTCCCACCCCCGGGACCAGCTGGTTGGCCAGAGGCGACTCTCCCCCGCCTGGGGGGAAGGGGAGGGGAGGGGGAGACTCTCCTAGCCTCTTCCCCCCCCCCCACCCCACCCCTTCGCGCTCACTCTCGCGCGCTCTCCTCCTCCCACCCCCGTCTTGGCCGCCCCCACCCCCACCCCCACCCCGGGGTTGCCACAGCTGGTCGGTGCGCGGGGCTGAGGGCTGCCGGGGCTCCTCCGGCGCCTAGACCAGCAGCGCGAGCGCGGACGACCGGGCTCGGAAGCTGGAACCGGCAGGTTGCTGGGGCTGCGCTGCGCCTGCCCTCCTCCCGGGCCCCGGCGCAAGAGGCAGCCCGCGCTCCCTCCCGGAGCGCTGGAGACAGATATGCAAGATGGCAGAGGAGGGGGAAAAGCCAATAGAAAAGGGATATTGCACCTACTTGTGGCCAGTTTCCTTGCCCTGCCTTTGGATCTCATGCTGTGCCCAGTCCTGCAGCCGCTGGTGTGTGGTTGGGGTTTTTTTTTCTTGGATCTTTTCCTTCTTTTTCTCTCCCTCTCGCTCCCTCCCTCTCTCTCTCTTTCTCTCTCTCTCTCCCCCTCTCTCCCTCCCTCTCCCTCTCTCTCTCTCTCTCTCTCTCTCTCACACACACACACACACACTTTCTTCCACACACTCTCTTTCTCTCTTTCCCTCACTCTCCCTCCCTCTCTCCCTTTCTCTCAATCCACACTCGCTATCTCTCCAGCATTGTCAGTTTGGACACCTTCGCACATGCGCGCTAGACGCCCCTCCAACATCTCAGCGCCGCCAAAAAAAGTTTGGAGCGATTTATCACTTTGATTTGGAGATCTTGTCAGATGGCAATCGCCGAGGAGGCGGAGAAAGCGAGCTGCGGGGAGGGCGGCGGGGGGCGGGGAACGAGCGGGGAGCCGAGGGGAGCAGACACCTCGCCCAAAAAAAAAAAAAAAAGAATGAAAAGACTTGAGTAGAGGGTTTATTCCGTGTTGGAATTTTATTAAGCCCGTGTTATAATTATTATTGTTGTTTTTCTCATATAAATTACAGACATTTTTCTTTATCATCCATGAGGAAAGCAAAAAGTGGAGGGGGGAAAAAAACTTTAAAAAAAAAAAAAAAAACTCTTTCCCCTACTTCGGAACTAGGAAAAGGCTGGATCTTCGGCAAATGACCCAGGGGAAACTGAGAACCATCCTGAACTTGGGCAATCTGCTGCCGCCGCTGCTCCTGCTGCTGAAACTATTGTGGCTCCCGTTTGCAGAGCTGGAAGCAGAATAATAACTGTTTCTTTCTCGAATTTAGGTGTCACACCAGCGCTCTCTTCCCTCCTCAGAACACCTCAGTAGTGTATCTCCACCCAGTCGTAATGACCGCCCTTGACTCCCTCGTCCCGGCGGCGCGGACGTCGGCATCCCAGACCTCCTGCCTTCGCAGAGGTCGGCTGTCACCTTCCGGCCTCCCCCAAGGCTGCCGGGGTCGGTCGCCTCCTGCCGCTGCTCAGCTTGCCTGCCACTTCCACTCACTCGCTTAAACTCACAACCTCTGGGGGTCACAAGCCGGAGGAGGAGAAGGCAAGGCACCCCCCACCACACACACACTTTTAAAATATACATTATTGAAATTTGCTTTAATTACAGGATTTACCAGTGAAAGGGGCACTCAGAAATGGGAAACTCCTAAAGGAGCTAGCGGTGTTTGAGGTATGAATCAATCCCAACCAGGTATAGATTTTTCTCTTGGTACAACCTCCTTGCATTAAACAGTTTTGTTCAATACCTACCATGTGCTATTTATGTCCCCAATAATATCTGTTGCAAATCCTGCCAAACACCATAAAAGAAAATTACAATCTTTTCCGTCTGCATGCTGCAACAATACATCCTTGATGCTGAGGCTAAAGGAAAGGGAAAAGAAAAGCAACTTCTAGGCAAGAGTATGGCAAAGGCAGGGGAGGGCACCTGTGACCATCGAGAATGCCCGGTTGTACCTGTTGGTATTTATTGTCAAAACTGGGACTGGGGGGTGTGAGACCAAACAGCCAGGTTCAACCGCAAGAACATCAGTGGCCCGCAGATAGGTATTTCTATTCAGGAGAGCCAAAGTTTAGAGGATTCACCCTGGCAAAGGACGCCCACCGTTTGTTTTTTTTTTTTTTTCTTTCTTTCTTTCTTTCTTTCTTCCAAGCTGTGTAATTCGGGGGCACTGGCTGTAAGATACAGGTCCCTGGAGAACCAAGCTACAGATCCCAAGGGAGGTAGATGTGTAACCTTGAAATGTGAGAAAGGGAAGAGGGGGCAGGGAGTAAAAGAGGGAATCGCCCAGAGTAGGAATAAAACAACCTCCAGAAGAGAAGGCTCTGGTGCCCACACACCCAGGGCACAGGGGAACTCTCCTCCCCTCTGGATGAAAGGGACACCTGGGCTCTTTGCAGACCTACAGTTCCTGTTGCCTGTACGTACAGGTGAGTGTTCTTACACACTGGGTGTTGTAAATGCACTAGTCACTCCAACATACTGACGGTGGGTCCCCACAAGTCTCCAACACGAAAATGTTGAAGCCTTGAAGTTTAGGTGGAGGAGTGGAAAAGTGGGACTTTGAAATATCTAGGGAGAGAAACACTAGGCTGGCAGCAAGCTCACACAGCTGCTTCTGATCCGCTCAAGGGGACTGTCTGGGGACCACTGCCCAGAGCAGAGGAGGGAAGGGATGACCCCTGCTGTCAGGACCCTGCTCCCACCCCACCCCCCTACGAAGGGAGATGAGTCCACTGGACCCTAGCACCCAAAGACTCCAAAGTGTCCTGGGCAGAAGGAGAAGGCTCTGCCTGGCAAGTTTCATTTCACCATCTCACCCTTAAACACTTGGGGGGAGGGGAGCCCCGAGAACTGCCACACCTGTCATTAATTCATTTCCCCTGTCCCCAGGGAGGTTGTCCATGTCTGGGTTCCATTGGAGAGAGGAGGAGGTTAAGAAGGATGTGGATGAATTTTCTAGAAAATGAAGAAACCAGGGAACCAAACCCTGAGATTAAATACCATACACACAATTGATGTTGGGCTGCTTGTTGCTGTTGAGAAATTTTAAACCACGTGGCGGGCTAAGGGGTGGGGTGAGTTCTGTGAGGGGAACAAGGTGGGAGGTGGAGGACTTCAAAAACCCGAATGAGCTTCCGAACCCCAAATGGAAAGGTCCCTATCTTCTAAACTTTTCTAGAAGGGAGGGGTGGGTGAAATCGAGGCACTGTTGGAACACCTTCCCCTCTGGTTTTTTAAGTCCTGGGGTCGCCTTTGCTCCAGCGCATGGGTCGTTCTCCCAGGGTTCCAAGAGTTTTGGGATAGGAGAGCAAATGCAGCCCTTCTAAGTGACATAATAAACACAAAATCTTCTGGGCCCCCAGGCCAAAGCGTTGTGAAAAGACAAGCTCGCGCTAGCGTGCTCCCTCGCGCGCGCTCTCTCTCTCTCTCTCCCTCTCCCTCTCTCTCTCCCTCTCTCTCTCTCTCCCTATCATAAAAGTATTCACGATACCATCCTTTTTTTAATTTTTCAAGCACAAAAGCTGCGTTCTTTTCCTTTTTTCTCCCTTGATTCTCCCCCACCACGTTCTTTTGTCATTTGCTTTCTGCCCCAAGTGTGCGTCAATAAAAGCGCCAAGTTACCGGTTCAAGTGTGTTTAACCTGATGGAGCAAAAGCCGGACAGCAGCCGGCCGCGCTCACCGCCCGCTGCGCCGCAGCCCCAGCAGGTTCCCATTCCCAAGTGCTCGGACCCTGTCACTTCCACCTGCCCGGAGTCCCAGCCGTGAGACCAGAGCAGGTGACTTTCTGTCCAACGGCCCCTGGAGCCCCCGACACCCTCTGACGGTACGGCTAAGCTGCCCCTGGCACCAGAGAAGAGAGGCCTCCAACAAGTTGGCCAAGCTGCCCCCGCTGCCCACCCCCCACCCCCCGCATACCCTTCCCCTCCTGAAATTCGTTTCCTTGGGGGACAGCAGCAGGGGTCCCAAGCTAGGAGTTTTCTTTGCGTTTCCTCTCTCGGAAGCAGGCGCCCTGGCAGCAGCGCCTCGTTGGAAACTCGATGAGCTTCCGAGCTGTTTTGAGTTTGCTTGTTTTATTATTGTCATTTTGTTTGTTTAGGATTTTTTTTTTTAAGCAGAAGTAGAGAGATCGAGATGGGAGTTGAAAGGAAGACGGGTCATTGAAAAGGAAGACACCGACGAGGATACCCCACCTCCAACTGTTTTCTTTGATTACCACTAAAAAGCGGCAAAGAGCTGATTTTCAATACATGACATGCAACAAGAAATTTTCCTTTCTTCCCATTATAATTGAGCCAGCCCCACAGTATCTTTGGAAGAAAGTTTGAATTCTTTATGGAGGTATTTCTTGGCCTATTGTCTTTGTGCAGTGAACTTTACATCGTGCTATTCAATCGCAACCTATACCCTCCTGGCTACCAGCAAGATTAATTTAATCATTGTAATGCAATTATTAATACTGTTTACCCAACGCTGGGTTTCAGGTTGGCTGTTAAGAAATTAAACTCTCGCTGGGTGACCAGAGCTAGGCAGGGGTTTCTTCATGTTGAAATGAAACAGTCCTCTTTATTTAGTCTCAGAGCTCCAGCTTTCGGTCACGGGCTCAATTAGCCAAAATGGAAACAATTTTCATTCATTGCAATAACTCACTGTTCTGGAGATCGCTTTCAAAATATACACTTTATTATTATACGCTGACCTCGGTGGCGTGGAGAGGCAATAAAAGAAAGAGGCAGGGAGATCTATCTAGCCCCCTTGGGCTATAATTATTAGAAATTAATTGGGTTCAGGACCCTGGGTAGCCTAGCTAAATTAATAGCTTGTCTAGTGGTTTAAATCCGAATTTTCAGTCCACAGGAGAGAAAGGGAGAGAGTCACAGACATGAAATGCAGACCCAAGGGATGCCTGAGTTTACTTGCAAGACACTCATCTATTAAATAGTGTCCAGAATACATTTGAGTTGCGGGAGAGGGGGCCGGGGCCGGAGGGGGCAGTAGCGACGAGAAAGAAAGGAGCAAGATGGGGAGGGCGGCTGCGAGTGAGCGAAAAGGTCTCGAGTTGATTTTATTCGATTTTTCTTGTCTGCATTGTTTTCGGGAGGGGTTGCATTTAGGGGTTAAAATAAAAAATAAAGATCCCGTGTACTCGGAGCTGTCGTGCCGGAGTAAAAGTGAAAAGGGAGCCTTAGGCAAAAGGAAATTACTGCCAGCCCGCGTGACCTTTCAGGGGGGTAATCAATCAAGTGATCAACAGGGATATTTATCATCGCTATATAGGACTACTTCGCCCAGCACGGGCGGGGTGGGGGTGGGGGTGGGGGCAAGCAAGAGGAGGGTGGGGACACGCGCACACTCACACAGACGCACACTCACAAAAGTTTGCGCACACCCGACGAGCCCCGAGACAGATCCCCGTAAGCTTCCATACACGTGAACGCTACCCGCGTTGTCTGACTTGCCAGGAGAAACGCACACACCTCGTGCACACACACGCCGGAGCAGACGTGCACACCCCAGGTGTTAACTTGCCACTGGCCGCAGCGCTCGGCCGGGAGAGGGGAGCTGCAGCCAAAACATGCGCTACCAGCAAGCGCGGGGCTGCGCGGGGCCGGGGCGGCGTGGGGCTAGCTGGGCCTCGGCGCCCGGGCGGGACGGGCGCGCGGGGCGGCGGGAGTGCCCCTCTGCGCGGCGCGCACACCCCTGGCCCGGGACACAGAGCGCTCTCCTCTTCCTGCGAAATGCTCGCGCGGGCCCAGCGGCGCGGCCCGAGCGAAGCGCGCCCTGGGCTAGCCTGCGCCGGCGAGCGCGCGCGGCGGGGGTCGGCGGCCGCGCGTTTGCTGCCCAGTTACCTTCTCTGCCTTGTAAAAACTCGCCGTTTGGTACATTGCGTTTTCGGTCCCAGATTTCTCACCAAATCGTTAGGTTTAACAATCCTGCTCCGTGCTTTCCTAACTTCCGAAGTGTCTCTAAGGGGTAAGGGACGGAGGTCAGGGCTGCCGGGGGATTTTTTTTTTTTTTTTAATGATGATGATGGTGGTGGTGGTGTGGTGGTGGTGGTGATAGTAAATAGTCGGCTTAAAATCTAACCCCCGCGGCCCCCCACGCAGCTCGGGGATTATAAACAGCAGTTCTTTGCGAAGAAGGTCGTGCTGATTCCTGGTGCACGAGCCTGGGGAACTGCTTTCCGACAGGTTTATGAAACACAGGTCGGGGTGATGAGCGCCGCCTCCCAGGTAGCGAGCCGCGGCTCCCGCCGTGTGGGAACGTGGGGCCGCGCCGGTTGGCACCAGATGCCGAGCTCGCGCTGCCCCGCCCGTCCTCTCCGGGCTCGGCGCGGCCTCCTCCCGCACAGCCTAGTCTGCGGCGCCCCCGCCTGGCTTCCCCGGCGGCCGCAGCCCTGGTGCGCCGGGTGCTCAGGGTTCCAGCTGTGCACAGTAGCCGCCTGGGCGTGGGGGTGGAAACAGCTGGAGCGCCCCGGGGAAGCGCGGATTGGGGTGGAAAGGAACCCAGCAAGGAGGATTATGAGGCGAGCGACTCCCGGAGCTGCTACTGGCTTAGGATCAGGAGAAGCAGCTTCACGGGGCACAAATTTCCGCCTCGTGGGATGTGGAGCTCCGGAAAGAAACCAGACTGCTGGTGCACGATGCCCGGGGAAGTTGGAACCTGTTTGGCTCCTTTCCACTGAGCAGAGTCACCTAGAAGAGTGTTTCTGAAGTTTAATGGGCGTACGAACAGGCTAGGGACTCTTGTTAAAATGCAGATTCTGATTCCACGGGTCTGGAGAGAGGCCCAAGCCGGCTGCCGGTCTTAACAGGCTCCCAGGTGATGCGGGTGCCCCTGGAAGCGTGGGCCGCAGACCGGCAACAGAAAGCATCACCTGGACTTGATTGGAAACGCGAAATCACAGGCCCCGACCAGACCTACTTAATCAAAACCGGCGTTTTAACAGGTGATTCGCTTGAGCGCCGACTTTTGAGAAACGCTGCTCTAGATGGGCCTGGCCAGGTTCTCTTCCCCCTCTTAGATCCGGACCCTCCAGGGTCGAACCTCATTTCAAATCCCGCCGTCTGTCTTGATCACGCAGGGGGTGGAGTCGATGAACCCATCCATTAAAAGGCCCATTGCAGAGTCCTTTGCCCCTCACAATGCATTGACCGACTGCCAGCTGCAAGGCTTTCTGGATCCCAGTCTGAGCGACACCCCTTCCCCTACTCCTTTCTCCCCCCCACCCTTGCCCCGCCCCCCTATTTTGAAACCGAATCTCTAGCGTTTATGTCTCCCTCCTTACCGCAGGCGTCTTGAAAGACACCACAGTTTCCAAGTGGTGATGGCTCATCTACAGCATGGAACTATTCGTTTCTTTTTTCGTGGGATTAATATATTAAAATACTTTGGAGGCCGCGGTTGACATTTTTAGGAAAAGATGGCAGTATTCAGATTTCCGGCCATTGTACATTTAGTAAACTCTGGAGTACAAGATAGTGCTGAAAGACCTTAAGAGTTAAACCGCTGGTCTACCTTTAATCAGCTGAGAAACCTTAGGCAAATTCCTGAAATTGATCCTATGTTTTCACCATTGTTCAATGGGAATAATTATATATATATATCAGGATTATGAGAATTATAAATAAAGCATATGAGGTGCCTAGTGTACAGTCAACTATATAGTTGAAATTCCAGTAAGTGGAGTTATTTAGAGTTCCAGACTCTAATATTCTGTAATTTGCCATAATATAATGATAAGGGTGAAAGAGAGAGAGAGAGAGAGAGAGAGAGAGGGAGAGAGATTGGATTTTGGGTTTTAGCTGCACATTTTTCAGACAGCACTTGGGTCACGTGATGCAGGCCACTGAGATGCACTGGGCTTTCCTGAACTCATCATTGCAAGTCCTTCTGCCAAGTATAAAGTCAGTATTTGAAGACATCTGATGTCTCTCCCTTGTTCTGTCCCTGTGAGATGGAAGACACAGAGACATGTCAAAGAGAAAGTGGCATTGAAGGGGCTACTTTTTTTGTTTTTTACTGTTTTCACATGCTTTAGCATTTGGGTGTTTTAAAATTTTCATTTTCCATTAATCTAATTCTTCCTTTTCATTCAATGCATGAAACTGTTAATGAAGTCTAGATCCTTGCCTGTAAATAAAAGATTTATGAAATTTACACGTACAGTATTTTAAAATTCTTTACTCAAGTAATGATTATGGTTACCATAAAAAGATAGAGTCAAAGTGAATTAATTTGCTTAATATATGTTTAAATGTATTAGTAGATTTTCCACCTCTTTTTAAAGTGCACACTATAGGATCCATGATGAGAGTGCTTATAAAATGAGACTGCCTTGTAACAAGATCCTCAGTACTCAATAACTTAATTCCCTTGACTTGAGTCCAAGGCAGACCTGGCAACCCTCAAACCCTGCTGTGGAGTGAAGTCCTATAGCCATGACAGAGTGTGATACAGGTGTGCCCTGCCTTAGGAAAAGCCACATCACAATGTGATTATTCGCTCTGTGCTATTTTATTAAATAATGAGTTCCCCTGGGACATTTAAAATATGATTTGACTTACAAAAATTTGATTTATATTCCCTTTTCCCAGAAACATACCTATCGAGGTAAAGCTCTGTTTTTTTAAATGATGATGCATGTCCCATAGCAAATGTTTTAGAAGCAGTCCATTTTCAAGATTAAGACAAGGAAGCATACCACAGTTCTGGGATTGCTACAGGAACAATTTCTGTTACAGAAAATCAATTGTACACAAAGGAAATTGTACAAACTGATCTATTGAATTATCTACTATGAGGGCTCATGTGCTAGAAGCCTGAACATGTGATAGGATTTGGATTTCAAACAGTTTAGAAAATACAATACTCTTGTACTGGCTTTTAGTAGTACACTTTCCAAATCAGCACTATGTAAACTCTTGAGAAATATTGTCCAAAACTGGGGGAGAATTGTATAGAAAGACAAAATAAAATTCTAAAATTGGTCTGGGCTTGCACCTATTTAGGAGTGATAGTCTATAGACAAAAATATCGCAGTCAAATTCAGATCTAAGTTTTCATTTAGGTTGGCACTGGGCTAGAACTCTGAAACTGGATACATTAGGCTTATCAGGACATTGGCGTTCTTAAAGGCTCTTGAAAATATAACATCACTTTTCTTTTTTTTTAAGATTTATGTATTTATTTGAAAGTCAGAGTTACACACAGAGAGAAGGAGAGGCAGAGAGAGATGGAGAGAGAGGTCTTCCATCTGATGGTTCACTCCCCAATTGGCTGCAACGGCTGGAGCTTTGCTGATCCTAAGCCAGGAGCCAGGAGCCTCTTCTGGGTCTCCCACGCGGATGCAGGGGCCCAAAGACTTGGGCCATCTTCTACAGCTTTCCCAGGCCATAGCAGAGAGCTGGATCAGAAGCGGAGCAGCCTGGACTCCAAGTGGCGCCCATATGGGATGCTGGCACTGCAGGTGGCGCTTTACCCACTACGCCACAGTGCCAGCCCTGTAACTTCCCTTCTGACCATATTGGAAACACCAGTGCAGAGTAGCTACCTTAAGGAATGATACGTGGATGCATCTGTTTCTGATGTGTTGCCATTCCATTGATCTTTTGGACACAAGTTACATGTCCAAAATCTACAGAACTACCCATCATGCAGGTTTCTTCATTAGACTAACTGGGCAATCTGGTGCCTCTGACGCTTCCCAGAGTGGAACAACGTGTTGGCACGGAGCATGGGCTACTTAGTTCCAATAACTTCCATTCCCAAGGCGCTCTAAATATATAACACTGTCTGCTTCATATTCCTAAGAGGCACAGTTCTGACAATGTCTTTCTCCTATTCAGAATCTTAAAAATCCCTCAGTTATTTTCAATATAAAACCCTGGGTTGGGCATTTGCACACATCCCATGTAAGCGTTCCTGGGTTTGATCCCTAACTCTGGCTCCTGACTCCAATTTGCTGTTAATGCAGACCAAGTGTTGGTAATCGCCCAAATAGTTGGGTTCCTGCCATCCACATGAGAGACTTGGGTTGGTTTCCTGGGTCCCAGATTTAGGGCAAACCTATGAGAGTGCTCTCTCTCTGGCTCTCTCTCTCTCCCTGTCTCACTCTTTCTCTCTCAAATAATTTTTTAAAGATAAAATTGTTATACATGCACATACTTGCATTCCAAAATATTCTAGAGGAAGCAGCAAGAGACATGGGAAAATATAACCTGTGCTCCAGAATCATGAAGAATCTTAGTTTTCCTGAGTTGCAGAATTCAAGAAAGACTTCAAGGGAAGTAGGTTAGGAAAAATGTGTCAGACACATACCTTGAGGACCTTCAAATAAAAGACAACAGTGAGGGCTTTATTTTGAAGATAATCAAGGACCCTTGAAGGGATTTACATTAGAACTGTACCTTGAAAAGATTAAGCAGCAGTAGTGTGTAGTGGAGTACACGTCATCTTCACGTGTCCAGCATATGCACCTTTTGGAATCTAAGACAAATGCTACCTCCTCCAGTAAACTACTTATATGTTTTGAAAGCTGGATCCCTCCCCATCACTGATTTCCTATAGCATCTCTGTCTTATATGCTTTGTCCAGACCTCTATGATCTCTCTCCATAAACTGTAAATTCCTTGGGGAGTTATTGTAGCTAACTCTAATGCTAAAGTACACCTTGCTCAAAAATTTTTGTACTTTCTAAATGTAAAGATTTTTTGTTTTTGAACAATGTTAGAAAATGCTCAGTCATTACCTTCTTAAAATACTGCCTTTCCCTCAGTCTGCCAATTCTTTCTGATTCTCTGATTACACGTACGATATAATAGATCTTCTTGCTCTGTCTTCCATGCTTTTTAGTCTGTCTTTGGTAAACTTCATCTCTTTATTATCTCTCTATACTTAATTCTGAATCATTTTCTCAGATCTATATTAAAGGTCATTAATTTTCTCTTTAGCTGTGTCTAATAAGCTATTTAACCCATCCATTAATTTTTTTCATTGCAGTTGCTTTTAAAGTTTCTACCAGCTAAGTTTGTTTTCAAAAATATGCCAGGTATCTTTTCACACTGCCTTGTTGTCTTCTTATTTTTATTTTAAGGTTAAAACTTTTTCTACATATTAAACATAGAAATTTATCTGAAAGCCATTTGATCTGAAGCTTCTGGACGTCTAATACTTCTGTTTGTTGCATCCACAGGTCATGACCCAGGCAAGTTATTTTCCCATGCTTTAGACTTCTGAATTTTGAGTTCACCTTCAGCAAAACTTTACAGGAATCATTTCCTTCCAGAGGTTTTACATCCGCTTTTTTAGAAACTCCAGAGCTATCATCAGTTTTTTCATTGATCAGCCCAAAGTTTCCCAAAATATGGAGGAAGTGTATTTAGAACCACAGATATAAGTGATAGAAGGCCTTTTGGGAAGAATCACTAGGGACACTTTTTTTCTTTTTCATCCAGAGGCCAGGAGGCCAGACAGGACAGAGGTTTCCCTTTCTGAGGAGCTGATGATTTTTACCCACCAGCTTTTCACTGGTGATGTAGCTTTATTCTTTATTTATTTATTTATTTATTTATTTATTTATTTGATAGGCAGGGTGGACAGTGAGAGAGAGAGACAGAGAGAAAGGTCTTCCTTTGCTGTTGGTTCACCCTCCAATGGCCACCGCCACCAGCACGCTGCATCCGGCGCACCGCGCTGATCCGATAGCAGGAGCCAGGTGTTTATCCTGGTCTCCCATGGGGTGCAGGGCCCAAGGACTTGGGCCATCCTCCACTGCACTCCCGGGCCACAGCAGAGAGCTGGCCTGGAGGAGGGGCAACCGGGACAGAATCCGGCGCCCCAACCGGGACTAGAACCCGGTGTGCCGGCGCCACAAGGCGGAGGATTAGCCTAGTGAGCCACGGCGCTGGCCTTATATTTTTCTTTAGTTACTTATTTTAATGTTATTTCAAAGGTAAAGAGAGAAATAGAAATTTCATTTGCTGGTTCACTTCATAGGTGCTTGTATCAGCCGGGGCGAGGCTAGGCCAAAGCCAGGAACCAGGAACTCAATTCAGGTCTTCCCTGCAGGAAGCAGGGACCTGAGCCATCACTTGCTGCCTTCCAGAGTGTGCCTTACCAGAAAGCTGGACATGGAAGCAGTGCAGACTCAAACCCAGGCACTCCAGCGTAGCACGTGAGCATCCCAAGGGGCGCATTAACCACTGACCCAAATGCCCACTCCTCATAGTGTAGCTCTGAGAACCAGCTTTTTGCAAGGGTATCAGTTTCCTCTCCCCAACCCGTGGTGGGCCAGAGTTTTATGCCCTGAGCCTATGAGGGTTTTGAAACCTAAGCCCTCAGTTCTTCTGACTCCCCTCCCACAACCACAGGAAGCCAGAATTCTGATTCCCTCTTGTGTTCGGCTCCAGAGACTTTCCTATCTTTCACAACCATTTATTAGTTATTAAGCAAAATGTGTCAGTGATTTGTGAAGGGATTGCAGATTACTTACCCATAAAAATACTGGAAAGTTGACTTGAAAATACCTATGGTGGTTTACTATGAGTGAATTTCAATTTCATTTTTTTTCCTTGAATCATTTTATTTCAAAGAAACCCCTGGGTCCCAAAACAATGGCAACACTGAATGTGATTATAAGTAGAATCACAAAAATAGCACTTTCACATGTTTTTCATCAACCTAAAATCCTTCACAGGGCTCTCTCCCTGTTCATCAAATCATGTTCAGCCTTTGGATGTCATCTCGGATTCAGTTTTCTCCATGATGTTTTCTATGATAATAAGAAATAATTACAAAACAGCTATTTATTAAGTAATTATCCTGGTAAGCTCTACAGTGGTACATTGCCTGTTACCTTATTTTTCTAAATAACTCTGTGACATTTTTAACCTCCTTTTGCAGGTGTACTGACTGGTGTTCCTAAAAGTTAAATGACTGCTGAAGGTAGCTTCGTTAGAAGTTAGACTGAGCCAAGATATTGCTGATGCTCAGCTGTTTTTTAGCCACAACAAAACAATTTTATATGATTCAATCTAACAAGTGGTGAAAGTAGCATTCAAATTCAGGTCTAGGGTGGACCTTTAGCGCAGCAGCCTGGGAAAGCAGTAGAAGATGGTCCAAGTGCTTGGGCCCCTGCACCCGCATGGGAGACCTGGAAGAAGCTCCTGGCCCCTGGCTTCGGCTTGGCCCAGTCCCAGATGTTGCAGCCATTTGAGGAGTGAACCAGTGGATGGACTTTCTCTCTGTCTGTCCCTCTCTTTCTGTAACTCTGCCTTTCAAATAAATAAAATAAATCTAAAAAAAAAAAAAAAAAAAAAGACAAGACTTGAGACTCCCACATGCAATATAAGAGTGCCTAGGTTCAAGTTCCAAGTTCCACCTCTACTTCTAATTCCAGCTTCCAGCTAATTTGTATCTTGGGAGGCAGCAGGGGAGGCTCAATGACTTGATTCCTGGAGTGGGCATTGTGGTTCATTAAGTTAAGCTCCTACTTGAGTTGCCACAACCCATGTCAGAATACTAGGTCAAGTCCCAATAACTGCTGCTTCCAATCTAGCTTACTGCTAAACTGCCTGAGAAGCAGCAGATGATGGCTCAAGTACTTGAGTTCCTACCACCCATGTGAGAGACCCAGATGGAGTTCCAGGCTCCTGGCTTCTGCCTGGCCCAGCCCCTCCTGTTGTAGCCATTTGGGAAGTAAACTAGAGAATGGAAGACCTCACTCTCTGTCTCTTTCTCTCTCTCCCTCCTCCCTCCCCCCCCTTTCTCTTTGTCATGCTGCATTTCAAAAAAATACATTGATAAATTATTTTAAATGCTTGAGATCCTGCCTCCCATGTTAGAGACTCAGATTAAGTTCTGTGCTCCTGGTGTGGCCTGGCCCAGCCTAGGCTATTGAGGGCATTTGGGAAATGAACTAAAAGATGGAAGACCTCTCTCCCTCTCTCCCTCTCTCTCTCAGTGTGTGTGTGTGCATCTGTCTGTCTGTCTGCATTTCAAATAAACAAATAAATAACTTTTAAATGGTAGGTCTCACCAGTTTCTGGCCTCATATGCTCCTTTAGACAATATGGTCTCTCCACCCTGCTAATGATCCCTTCCTCTCGGCTGTCACGGCACTTTGCACCATCCGTCTGCTTTCCCTTTCCCTGACTGACTTTCAGTTACAATTAAGTCTGTGCATCTGTCTTCTCTGCTGGATTGCAAGCTCCCTGATGGCTGTGTCTTAGCTCTGTGTCCCCAGAATTCAGCACAGTATATAGCACATGACAAGTCTCCACTGTTTTTTCCTTTTAATAAACTAAAATAGGTTATTCAAGTCCGGGCCAATATTTATGTGCAAATGATATGCTTCTGAGCTTTTCTTTTTCTCTTAGTGGCAGTTTTAAAATAATCCCCCCATTTTTGACACTCTTCTTATTGGCAAGAAGGGTTTATCTATGTCACCTTTCCATGGGGCTAGGTGGGCTTGTGACTGCTTCAAGTAGAATGCAGCAGAGCGAAGTTATGTGACTTCCAAGGCCAGATCATGAAAGCTCAGGTGACTTCCATCTAGGTTTATTGGAATATTTGCTCTCTGAATGCTCCCTCATGGGTGCTCTGTCTCAGAATGCAGTGGTCACACTGTGAGAAGCCCAGTGCACACGGAGAGACTTCATGCAGGTTTTCTGGCCAACAAGCCCAGGGGAACCCAGCTTTTGTGCTATCTCAGCACAGGAACAAGATAGGTAAGTAAAGAAGCCTCCAGGTAAGTCCAGGCCTTAGCTATTTAAGTCACCCACAGGCATTTGAGTCTTCTCAGCTGAGGCCTCAGATACTGTGGAGCTCAGAAGAAAACATACACTCTATGAGCATAATAAATTGCTTATTGCTTTATACCATTACAGTGGGGTAGTTTTTTATACAGCAGCAAATGCCTGGAGCATGGCAAGCACAGTGAAGACAGTCTGACCGGTTCTGAGCCCTCTAGGGGTTGGGCTGAGAGCATAAGGGCGCTCTCTTTCCTTGTGTGCAGGTCTGACGGTTGGTGCTTGCTCCCCTGGCCAGAATCAGAAGTGTCATTCAAGAGGATTTCAGCTTCTGGACATGTTTGGAGTAACTGGCTCACGCCTTCTGTTGTGGCTGAATTACTGACCCTCTGTCCAGGCTAAAGCCTGAACTCAACTTGGCTGAATGAGAACAGTAGCCTCCCAACTCATTACTGCCACTCCCTCTCCTAGGGTCTAGACATTGCCTCGACCATCTCTCATAACAACTCTAAGTTAACCTGCAGGAACAAAGCCACTCACTAGAAGCTGAGCTCTGCTCCTGTCCAGAGATCTTGGTGCCTATTCCACCCTCTCGATGAGGACCACTCAAAGATGGATGCCAGTCCAGCTTTGCCTTTTTGGATTTGGTGACTTGGACTTTGGATCCTTCCTGGAGGGGAACAGCTCTTTATTCACTCCCAGCCATTCTGCACAATATGGCTCTTCTCCTTAGCAGGAGTTGTTAGCAAACAACATGGCTAGATCCCCCCTCTGCATTGCAATAGCCTCCCCAAATTGTCTACAGGGCAGCCAGCCTGCAGACAAGTGCGCAGAATGAGCAATGTGAGACTGCGGTCACCAGGGGGCATTAGGAGCTCCCTGAAGCTCAGAGACAGAGATGTCAGGAGCCCCTGAGGCAGCTGTGCTGGGGTTTCTGGCATCTGGTCCCAATACTTTTGGTATTGAAAAACAGAGCCAGCCATAGTGTTTTGCTGGGTCTGTCCTGCGCTGTTGGAGGGTGTTTGTCCTACTTGCCAGGGGAAGTACCTAAGCCTGGTTCTCTGGTTTTCCCAGAGATCTATAAATTGCTAAATAGATAGATAGATAGATAGATAGATTTATTTAGGGGCCAGTGCTGTGGCTTAGCGGATAAAGCCGCTGCCTGCAGTGCCAGCATCCCATATGGGCACCGGTTCAAGTCCCAGCTGCTCCACTTCTGATCCAGATTTCTGCTATGGATTGAGAAAGCAGTAGAAGATGGCCCAAGTCCTTGGGCCCCTGCACTGGCATGGGGAGACTTAGAGGAAGCTCCTGGCTCCTGGCTTCAGATGGGTACAGCTCCAGCCATTGGGACCATTTGGGGAGTAAACCAGCAGATAGAAAACCTCTCTCTCTCTCTCTCTCTCTCTCTCTGCCTTTCCTCTGATTTTCAAATAAATAAATCTTTTTTTAATTTTTTATTTGAAAGGCAGATTTATCAAGAGGTGGGAGGATGGGGAGAGAGAGAGGTCTTCTGTCCACTGGTTCACTCCCCAGATGGCCCCATTGGCTGGAGATAGGCCAATCCTAAGCCAGGAGCCAGGAGCTTCTTCTGGGTCTCCAATATAGGTGCAGGAGCCCAAGCACTGGGGCCATCTTCTGCTACTTTCCCAGGTCATTAGCAGGGAGCTGGATTGGAAGTGGAGCAGCTATTTCAAACTGGCACCCATATGGGTTGCTGACACTGCAGGCAGCAACTTTGCCTACTATGCCACAGCACCAGCCCCTGCCCAATATATTTTTAATAAAAAGTTTCTGCTTTAAAAAGCCAGAATATATTATTTTGTTTGAAGTTAAGAAACTGAATTTGTCAACGTCTGATATCTTGTGATTCTGTGAATCATTCAGAAAATCCTTGAGCTGTAGATGGTTTGTTTAATTTTTGTTTGCAGGTTCTGTCAGAAAGTACTCTTAAAGTGCTCACAAAAGATGTATAATTCTTGGGTGCTTCTTTAAACTTAATTAAGTTTCTAAAAAAAAAAGAAGTAACATTATTTTCGAGATGCAATGACTTTGAACAGCCCTTGTCTCAAATGTTAAGGAATAAATTTTTTTTCCATGCAAATTGCTGAACTTTACTTAGTTTAGAGTTGGTCTTCTGTGTATAAAGCTAATTGAAAATGGATCTTAGTGGAGAATGGAACTGGGAAAGGGAGAGGGAGGAGGAGGGGTGGAAGAATTTTTATTTTTATTTTGCAGGAAATTTTTGTTCTTGTTGTTTTCATTTTTTTAAAGAT
This sequence comes from Oryctolagus cuniculus, assembly GCF_051225735.1. Lineage (NCBI taxonomy): Eukaryota > Metazoa > Chordata > Mammalia > Lagomorpha > Leporidae > Oryctolagus > Oryctolagus cuniculus. The sequence continues at coordinate 110,540,027 of NC_142870.1, read as the reverse complement.
TTATTTACTTATTTGAGAGGCTGAGTTACAGACAGAGAGGGAGAGACAGAGAGAGAGGTCTTCGATCTGCTGGTTCATTCCCCAAATGGCCACAATGGCCAGAACTAGGCTGATCTGAAGCTAGGAGCCTCTTCAGGTATCCCACAAGCGTGTAGCAGCCCAAGCACTTGGGCCATCTTCCACTTTCCCAGGCCATAGCAAAAAGCTGGATCAGAAGAGGAGCAGCTGGGACATGAACCAGTGCCCATATGGAAAGCCAACACCATAGGTGGAGGCTTAGCCCATTACACCACAGTGCTGGCCTGAGGAAATGTTTTATAAGGGATGTAATCTATTTTATAGTAATACACATAAGTAATCATAAATATCTATTTTGGAAATGCATAGCATAGCATGGCAAACATTTTATTGATTAAGGTGCTTGATCAAAAATTCTAGAAATCACTGCCGTGAACTTCAGATTATTCATTCTGAAGAAGTCCTTAAACAGTATCTAATTAAATGGTTTCTGAGGGGCCAGTGTTGTGGCACAGTGGTAAAGCCACCACCTACAATGCCAACATCACTAATGAGTATGGTTCAAGTCCCAGCTGCTGGAGCACAGTTGCAATCCAGCTCCCTGCTAATGCACCTGGGTAAACAACAGAAGATGACCCAAGTGCTTAGGTCCCTGCCACCCATGTCAGAGACCCAAATGAAGTTCCTGGCTTTGGCCTGGCTCAGTCCTGGTGGTTGAGGCCATTGAGGGGGTGAATCAACAGATGGAACTCTCTGTCTCTCCCTCTTTCTAACTCTGCCTTTCAAATAAATAATAAATTTTTAAAAAATATTTTTTCAGAGTCTGTGAGTTGTCTTTAACTTCTTTTTTCTAAAAAAAAAAAAAAATTGATGTATTTATTTGAAAGTCAGAGCTTCACAGAGAGTGAAGGAGAGACAGAGAGAGAGAGAGAGAGGTCTTGCATCCATTGGTTCACTCCCCAATTGGCCACAATAGCCAGAGCTGCACTGATCCGAAGCCAGGAGCCCAGAGCTTCTTCTGGGTCTCCTACGTGGGTGCAGGGGCCAAAGCACCTGAGCCATCCTCTACTGCTTTCCCAGGCCATATCAGAGAGCTGGATAGGAAACATAGCAGCCGGGACTCAAACCGGCGCCCATATGGGATGCCGGCACTGCAGGTGGTGGCTTTACCCACTACGCCACAGCACCGGCCCCAATAAATAAATCTTTAAAAATAAATAGTTCATGAAATTTTCTGATGGCAGAAACTTTTTGTAAAAAACATTTGTTTTTTGTTTACTTGAAAGGCAGTGCTACAGAGAGAGGAGGAGAAACAGAGAAAGAGATCTTCCATCTGCTGGTTCACTTCCCAAAAGGCTGTAATGGCCTGGCCAAAGCTTCTTCTGGATCTCCCACATGGGTGCAAGGGCCCAAGCACCTGAACCATCCTCTGATGCTTTCCTAGGTGCATTAGCAGGGAGCTGGATTGGAAGTTGAGCAGCCAGGACACGAACCGGCACCCATATAGGATGCCAGCCCTGCAGGCAGCGGCTGGCTATACCCACTATGCCACAGCACCAGCCCCTGGGAGAAATCTCTTTTCAGAGCAAGTCCCCATACCTAACACAGTCCGCTTTGATAAATTCTTTATCCCACTGCTTATCTGAAAGGTCCTGTTCCCATTTTACTAGTTAAGAAACTGAGGCCAAGAAAGGAAATGTCTTAGTCAGGAGTTATTTTATGACTGGAACAAGGTTCAACCTACATTTCCTGAACTTCTTTTTGGCAATCTCTCCAGCAGGTTATATTATTTCATTTAAAGGCTAGAATTGAAGGCATTCTAGCCATGGTTTCTAATTGGGGTTTCCTTTGTGGTTCTGAGATGTTGGCAAATCTGAGGCTGGGAAGTATCTGGGAAGCAAGAGGGAACTGTGGGAGAACCTTACCCATCACCCACTCCCTCAGCTCTTCTGAGCAAAGCTGTTCATATAAAACTATGTAAAAATGAGTTCACTGTGTGTGTTGTTTCTGCTTTCTTGCCTGTTGGCTTTGGTCAAAAGAATCTGGATCGGAAGCCCAGCCAACACTGTCATCGGGTCTGATCACAGTCACGCTGTCATCTGATGGAAATGTGGCATCACCCAAACCCCCGGTTTCTTGTTCACACATGTGGACTCTAACCAGCAAAGGAACAAGCTGCAGTGACTACAAGCAAATATCTCTGAACTTCGCTGAGATTGATGACAGTGGTAATAAAAATAGTCTTTTCCATGACGAACACTACCAGTAAGTCAACAGTTAAAAAGGGACAGTTTTGAAAGTAACCAATGCATTAGCTCTCGTCAATGAGATTCCTTCTGGCAGTAATATATGCTGAGGATTAAGTTAAACCAAATGTTTGTAACAATGGAAATGTACTCGTGTTAACAGTTGGGGTTATTGTCCCCGTGAATATTTACTGTAGTTACATTTAAATTTACTATGGGAACATTGCTTGGTCATTTTCATCTCTTTTTGATAAATTCCATTTTAAATTAAAACTAATAGAAAGCATCCTTTAAGAGTTTGAAAGGCTTGCAATTTATTTTCTTTTAGAGTGTTTGTGCTTTTTTTCTTTGTCTTAAGAGACCACTCTCCCTGATGCAATGGCAGTTAAGGAGTGCAAACCCTGGTTGAGAAAGTCCTGTAAATTCTCTGGCCACATTTGACCTCACTTGGTGCCTATAAGTTTCAGGCTCAGCCCTGGCTGGACACTGCATGCCATTTTTCCTTGATTACTCTTTGATTTCACATCTGTTTTCTACCACTCAGTTACTTTCTGGTCATGGAGGTGAGTAGGAGGCCCAGTGCTGACTTTCAACCCTGACTGCCTATCTCTCTGGTTCCCGGGTGTGGAGGGAGCCCACGTAAAAAGGCCCATCCACAATGCCCTCCCAGGAATTGTGCCTTCCACCAGCACGTGGGTGGCCCTGGTAATTCCTGGTTGTGGAATTCAACAAGACTAGGAGCTAGTCTTGTGTATCACAGACACACTTTGTTATTTATCGGGCTTTGTTCTGAAACTCTTCTTACACCATATTTTTGTTGATTGGTACGAAGATTCTTTTTTATCTCCTTAGTCCATAAGTGACACCTTATCATGTTTTGAATCTGAAGAAAGAAGGAAAGGGAGTAGCAGGGAATTTGCACCAGGGCTTGCTTTGCTGTTGTTTTCTTTCATCACCATTGGCTATCCACACACAAGGCTGCCATTCAATCCTCCATAATGAAGGGAGGCGGAGAACCCCAGGAGCCACTGCAGAGCGCCTAGGAGCCAGAAGATTGGACCGGGCCCTCCTAGGGCCTTGCAGTGCTGGTGAGATTGTCCCTCACTCCCCCAGGTCACCACAGCACAAGCTCAGGGATTCCCTAGAGGACACGTTGGCAACCATGGAAATGTGTTCATGTGAACAGCTGGGATTCTCGCCCAGTGACTACTTACTGTAGAAATGTTCAAGCTGACCCTAATGGACACTGGTTGATAAGTGAAAGAGGACATTCTTGTTCATTCCCCAGTCACTTCCGGGCCACCAGGCAGCCACCAGCTGTAGAAGACAGCAGTTGCTTAGAGGCCCTCCACCTGCCAGCTAACCACGGGTCCTCGCGCATGAGCTGATTGCCTATGTTCCTATTTCCTGATGGTCCTTAACCATAGTCACATCATGATCGCTCGTGAAGCTTTTTTAAGTATGGGTGCTGAGACCCCAACCCAAACCAACTGAACCAGAATCTGGGGGGTAGGGCATGAACATCTCTACATATTAATTGCTCCCAAGATGGCTTCTGTTTACTCACTGCAGTACCCTGTCTGCAACAGGTCTTTGGTCTCATGGAGATCTTTGATCCACTGGCCCATGGCTTTCCACCATTCATCACTCCCTCTTGTCCTGATATCCAGATTCTTGTGGCCCATAATTTTAATTATGGACAAAATCCCGACTTCTCCCCTCACTGTTCTACTCCCCTGGTAAAGTCCACTAACATTGTTAAACCCACTGCTACCACTAATCCAAGCCTACGCCAGATCTCTCAAATATTCCTTGGGGAAAAACACATGACTATGTTGGCTGTTTTAATTGTGAATTAATTATTACAAGTCTTATTTGCACATAGAGCACAGCTCAGAAATTCTATTATGCTTGAGATTTTCAATTTTCCACCCTACATTTTCTATTTTCTTTCCCGAATCTTCTATATTCCTGCTTTCTCCCAACCCTACTTGGCTGTGGAGCTGGCCTCATCATTCATAAGGGAAATATAGGTACTGTCAGGGAAATATAGATACTGCCAGGGGTTGCTCCTCTTTCTACCTCTAAATCAACCAAGAACTTACACCTGTGTCCACACTTCTGTCATTCCTCCACTCACCATGGATAAAGTGTCTTTGTTTCTAACAAAAGCCAGCCTCCCACTTGCTTTTGATTTCCCTTTGTCTTTTGGGAAATTCTTCCATTTGTAGTAATCATTGTTAATTTCTCCCAGGAGTTTACAAATATACTTCAGTATCTTCTCCTTTTTTTTTTTTTTTTTTTTTTGACAGGCAGAGTTAGACAGTGAGGGAGAGAGACAGAGAGAAAGGTCTTCCTTCCATTGGTTCACTCCCCAGATGGCTGCTACGGCCAGCGCGCTGTGCCAATCCAAAGCCAGGAGCCAGGTGCTTCCTCCTGATCTCTCATGTGGGTGCAGGGCCCAAGCACTTGGGCCATCCTCCACTTCACTCACAGGCCACAGCAGAGAGCTGGACTGGAAGAGGAGCAACTGGGACAGAACCGGTGCCCCAACCGGGACTAGAACCTAGAGTGCCAGCACCACAGGCGGAGGATTAGCCTAGTGAGCCGCGGCGCTGGCAGTATCTTCCATTTTAAAACAAACTTTCCTTAACTACATCTGGCTTAGCTAACATACCATTCTCTGCTGCTCTTCATGTTAAAATGTCTGTAAAGAGCTGTCTTCTGGGCTGGTATTATGGCATAGTGGGTAAAGTTGCCAACTGTGACACTGACATAGGTGCCAGTTGTTGTCCCAGCTACTCCACTCCTGATCCAGCTCCCTGCCAATGGCCTGAAAAAAACAGCAGAAGATGGCCGAAGGCTTGGGGCTCTTTCACCCACGTGGGCAGCCACGTGGAGTTCCTGGCTCCTGTCTTTGGCCTGGCTCAGCCCTGGCCGCTGCAACCATATGGGGAGTGAACCAGCAGATGGAAGATTTCTTTCTGTTTCTCCTTCTCTCTGTGTAACTCTTTCAAGTAAATAAATAAATCTGGGCGGGGGGTGAGGGGTGGAGGGAGAGGAGTTGTCTTCAGTTACTCTCCCCATTCCTCAATTCCATTTTCACAATGCTGTAGTGAGAGCACTATTATCAAAGTCAGACTCCCCTTCCAAACATTTTCTCTTTGATATCTGGGACAAATTTCAATCTTTTTTTTTTTTAAAAGATTTATGTTATTTATTTGAAAGGCAGAGTGACACAGAGAGAAAGTGACAGAGAGAGAGAGGGAGAGAGAGAAAGGGAGAGAGAAAGAGATCTTCCATCTGCTGGTTCATTCTCCAAGTGGCTACCATGAACAGGATTGGGCCAGGCCAAATCAAGGAGCCAGGAGTTTCATCTAGGTCTCTCACATGGGTGGCAGGGGCCCAAGTACTTGGGCTATCTTCCACTGCTTTTACAGGCATATTAGCATGGAGCAGAGTAGCTAGGACTTGAATCAGGACTCTGGTATGGGATGTAAACATCCAAAGTGGTAGATTAACCCACTGCACCACAATGCCCACCCTCTCTCTTCTATATTTATTTCTCCACGCTGAAGCCAGGAGTCAGAAGCTCAATCCAATTGTGCCAAGCGGGTGGCAGGAAGCTAGAATCAGGAGATAAAGAGAGAACTTGGACACGGGCACTCTGATAAGGCATCTTAGCCAGTAACTTGACTAAGCCAAATGTCAGCCCAGGGTGGTCTTTTAAAAACATAAACGAGGGGCCAGCATGGTAGTACAACCAATTGGGGCGTGAACCATCAGATGGAAGACCTCTCTCTCTGTGCCTCTCCTCTCTCTGTGTAACTCTTTCAAATAAATAAATAAATCTTAAAAAAAAAAAAATGCAATGACTTTGAACAGTCCTTGTCTTTTTTTTTTTTTTTTAAAGATTTATTTATGGGGCCGGCGCTGTCACGCAGCAGGTTAACGCCCTGGCCTGAAGCGTCAGCTCTCTGCTATGGCCTGGGAGGGCAGTGGAAGATGGCCCAAGTCCTTGGGCCCCTGCACCCACGTGGGAGACCTGGAAGAAGCTCCTGGCTCCTGGCTTGGGATCGATGCAGTTCCAGCCATTGCAGCCAATTGGGGAGTGAACCATCGGATGGAAGACCTCTCTCCCTCTCTCTGCCTTTCCTCTCTCTGTGTAACTCTTTCAAGTTAAATAACTTGAAAGTCAGAGTTACACAGAGAGAGAAGGAGAGGCAGAGAGGTCTTCTATTCGATGGTTCACTCCGCAGGAGGCCACAATGACCATAGCTGTGCTGATCCAAAGCCAAGATCCAGGAGCCTCTTCCAGGTCTCCCACGTGGGTGCAAGGGCCCAAGGACTTGGGCCATCTTCCACTGCCTTCCTAGGCCATAGCAGAGTGCTGGATTGGAAGTGGAGCAGCCGGGACTTGAACCAGCACCCATATGGGATGCCGGAACTGCAGGTGGCAGCTTGACCCACTACACCACCATGCTGGCCCAAACAGCCCTTGTCTTGAATGTTGAGCAACAATTTTTTTGTTGTTGTTTGGTGTTTTTCTTTTTCTTTCTTTTTTTTTTTTTTTTTTTTTTTTTGGTGCAAACTGTTGAATTACTTAGCATAGAGTTGGTCTTCTATGTATAAAGTTAATTGAAAATGGATCTTAGTGAAGGGGACTGTGAAGGGGAGAGAGAGGAGGAGGAGGGGTGGAAGTGTGGGTGAGAGGGCAGGCATGGTGGGAAGAATCACTATGTTCCTAAGTTGTGCTTACGAATTTCATGAAGTTTGTATTCCTTAAGTAAAAGATTTCTTTGGGGGGAAAAAAACTGTATGTATGAGATACATGAAATTTGTTCCATTTCTATAAATTTTAAAAATTTAAATAAAAAAAGAGAAGCTTTTTCACACACAAAAAAGAAAAAAAGATGGCCTCTGGTGATCAGTGTAACAAGGACAAGGCTTGAAGTGAGATGAACTCCAAGGACGTCTATAAACAGTGCCTTGTGGTTAAGGGCACAGCTGGAGACGTCACTGACTTTCTCAAAGGTCCTTTGCAGAGGTTTGAAACTTGATGACACACAATCATTATTTCAACTCCAGCTCTAACATCAAGTGCTTTGACTAAGTCACATGACTTAGAGAGTTTGGGGACACATACATTCTTCCCTATCAATAAGAAGCACCAACTCAGGGGACTTCTTCCTTCTTGTTGTGGCAGTGTTTGACCTATCGGTAGCTGGGACCTGGAGTGCCTTTAGTGATGATGTAGGGATGATCTGGCATTACAGCATAAAAGTCTTCACCCTTCAATTTAAGAAATTATTAACGTGGCTGGTGTTGGGGCCCAGAGGGTTAAACTGCTGCTTGCAATGCTGGCATCCCATATCAGGCTCTGGTTGGAGTGTTGGCTGCTCTGCTTCAGACCCAGCTCCCTGCTAATGGGCCTGGGAAGGCAGTGGAAGATGGCCCAAGTACTTGGACCCCTGCTGCCCATCTGGGAGACCTGGACAGAGGTCCAGGCTCCTGACTTCAGCCCAGAACTGCTGTGACCATGGCAGTCATTTGGGGATTGAACCAGTGGATAGATCCCTGTTCCTATGTGTGTTTCTCACTGTCACCTTGCTTTTCAAATAAATAAGCCTTTAAAGAAAGAAATGACTATCTCTCTTTATTCCACTAAATTTCCTTTTAATGACAGGAAATAACCAACGTTGCCTCTTTCTGATTGGTAACACAACTTCTGCTTTCAGAAGCTAATTGGGAGATACCCAGACACCATACTGATGAATGAGAAATATACATGGGTTAAATTTTCTTTATGGCTAATGGAAGTTAAATAGAACATGCCCTATGGAATAAAGTTCTCTTCGCTGTGATAATAATAGCCGTTTGTTTTGACTTCAGAAATTCTGGAACCAGTGTTCAGCCAACGGTAATTATTGCTCATTACAATAATCATCACCATCAGCCTGATCGGTCTCCTGGGGCAAAAGTCAAGGCCTAAGGAAATGCATTTTTATCTGGGCTGATGGGGGGATTTTGCCTGAGGCTCAGGGCAGCCTCTCTGGGAGCCACATTTGATGCCAGATACTGGCAGCTGTTAATATATGGAATTCCTAAGTCAGAATTTTTGTGTTAAGTGTTTTCTAGTGAAACATTATTCAACGGAAACTGAAATTTCAATCTCATGTTGAAAAGTTTTCACAGCTTCTATGTATGAAACAGAAACAAGAGCAAACGTGGATAAATGGTTAGAAGTTTATCCAGGAAGGAAAGTAATATCAGCAGCAACCCACATCATAGAGTCAGGGAGACCAGCGTCTGCTTCCTGCTTTGGAGGTTCCCTTCCAAATACCATGCAACAGAATGGCGGAAGTGAATGCAGGCAGCAGAGGGGGTTTACAGAATAAAATCATAAAATCTCGGGCTTGAAAAGGGATGTGAGGCTTGAATCCCAATTCCAGCATTAGAGTGAATTTTACTACATGCGGAACACTAGAGTATTTGGGATTCAGGAGCTCTGTCTTTCAGGAGATGACTGTCTGAGCAGGTCTGTTGGTCAGGACGCTTTCTCGTGAGGTTGGCATTCAACTACCTTCTAATAAAACACACAGTCACGGCATCTTGACTTCAATAGAGTTTTATTTCTCCCAAAAGTTAGGTCCAGAGATGGGCAATCAGATCCACCCAGGCTGTGGCTCCAAACATCTTTGTGCCCCACCATTACTCACACGTGACTTTCCTACAGGAGCTTCTCCAGGCTTCCAAGTAGCGGCTCTCAATCCAGCCCGATGCAACCTGTCAGGAGGGAGCAAAGAAGGATGAGGAGGAAGCAAGTGAAGTTGCCTGGATTGGGGAAACAGAATCTGTCCCAGAAATCTCTGCTATACATTGGTTTATGCCTCTTCACTGGAATTGTATGACAAGGCCACCTCATCTGCAAAGGACTTTGGGAAGGTAAGTATTTAAGCTGGACATACTGCTGCTCCAAACAAATTAGGATGCTATTTTAAGAAAAAAAAATGAGAATGAGGATTGACTAACAGCGAGCAGTATCTGCCACAGGTCAACAAGTGCATTGACAATTACACCACAGTATGGGGAAGGGATCAAGGAAGGCTTCACTGAGGAAGTAACACTTGAACTGAACCCCAAAGAAGGGAATTGTCAAGGTGCACAGAAAGGGGGGTAGCTTCAGAAGAGGGTTACAAGGGTACAGGCCATGGGAAGCTGGTTGTTCATCAAGACATTTTAAGTTACTGGTGACAGAAGTGCAAATCCAATCAAAAAGTATAAATGTAGGTTTTAGGCGTGAAGGGTTCCATGGCTCAGTTTATGTCACCAAGATTCAGTCTCCTTCCTTCTCTCTCTATGCTTTGATTCTTCAACTGCTAAATACAGCTGAGGCCTCAATTCCCCCTCTATTAGCAGTCCCAGTTCTGAGGATGCATCTCATTGGCACAATTCGGGATGTGTGTCCATCACTCTGACCTGTCACCATAGAATAGAAAATGGGGTATGTTGATTGGACAAGGCTGGGAGCTATGCCCACCACTGGCACTCCACCCAAACCCTGAGATAAGAGTGAGAAGAAGGTTCTCCAAAGGAAAACTGGGAGTGAGTAAAGTAGGCCAAAACTGTGAATGCTTCTTACAGCAGAACATAGTATTTTAGTGATGTTTAGATGAATGATGCACAAAACAGGAGAATAATTGGTTGATTTCGGTGAAGGGTGGGGAAGACTCTGAAATGACACTGGAATTCAGATTGGGCTGTGTATAGTGACTTTGCACAGAGGACCAAGTTGGGGATGGAGGGAGAAGTGAGGAGGTAGGAGGCAGCAATAATAATAATTACACTCTGGCAAGTCAAGGGAAAGAACAGCAGGGAGCATGAAATACAGGTCTAGCACTGAGAACAAACCACTGGACTAGAAATACTGGTTTTGTTTTTTTAAATTTTCAGGTCCATCTTGTTTACATAGGCATTAACAATTTTCCTATTTAGTATTCAATGTTTGTTGTAGTAGACAAAGCATTCTGATTTTGAAAATTTTCCAAACACCTCAACTGTCTGTCTGCATTTTCAATTCTGAATTTTTTTTTCTCTTTCTCTTAGGTAATTAACATGTTTACAACATCAAAGCAAGGGGTTAAACTAGCAACACTTCGAACGGTGAATGGACCTGCAACCATAATGAAAAATAGCGTCTGAATTTTTGAATCTACATGAAGCCAATAAGCTGTCCCTAAGTCCAGTTTAATTAATGTGCAGCACTTGTCAACTCCAAAGCATATTAATAAATCTTCAAAGCCAAATTAGTATTTTAAAATATGAGTTGGCCAATACAAGTATTAGTTGGCATACAGGAAATTAAGATGGGATTTCCATTTTGAATGAACATAGTTGAAGATTTACAAACTTTAAACAAGATTTCTCTTACATAAATCTGGTCTTTCTTTTAGCTGTGACTATTATAACAGAAATGCAGTAACTTGATTTCAAAAGAACAAAGGAGAATTTTAAAAATATCTCCTAACTCTCATTTAGTAGTATTAATCCTTTAAGCTCATAGGGGTTGTTATATTGAATATATCTCTGTAATTACATGTGTTCATAAACACTTTAATACTACTGCCATAAAATATTATTCAAAATGGATATGAAGTCTCATTTCTATACATGTTAAGAATAGTACACTCTAAGAGGAGAGGAGACTAACATCCATGATCTATAATACACAACACTAGATGTCTATCCAACAACCCTTCCTCCCTCTCTCCTTCCTTAGGGAAAATTGGTTTCTTAAAAACATATATGTATGGGGCTGGCAACTGTGGCACAGCGGGTTAAAACCCTGGCCTGAGGCATCGGCATCCCATATGGGTGCTGGTTCTAGTCCCGGCTGCTCCTCTTCTGATCCAGCTCTCTGTGGTGGCCTGGGAAAGCAGTGGAGGATGGCCCAAGTCCTTGGGTCCCTGCACCCATGTGGGAGATCCAGAGGAAGATGCTGGCTCCTGACTTTGGATCGGCGCAGCTCCGGCCGTTGCGGCCCGTGGATGGAAGACCTCTCTCTCTCTCTCTCTCTCTCTACCTCTCTCTCTAATTCTATCTTTCAAATAAATAAAATAAATCTTTAAAAAAAAAAGAAAAAGAAAAACATATTTGTTCCTTGCCCAGGCCCCCTGCATCAGGGGAGATTGCCCTGTACCAGCCCCAGAGGTTGAATCTTGATTGGTCTAAGATCATCATGATGGTCCCACTTCCCTCACAATGATTGAGCAGGCGTGTGCTTGTGTGATTTTAGGGAAAGTTGTCTGGGAAGAATTTCCTCAACCTTGAAAAGATGCATGAGAGAAATCACAGCACCTCCCAGAAGCTTTTTCATCTGGAGATAGCCTGAAACTTCTATAATCACCTTGCCACCATAAGATGAGTAGGCCTAAAGAAAGCCAACCTTCACTGTCTATAACTCTCTCTGTCTCTCTCTCTCTCACTAACGCTGCCTGTCAAAAAAAAAAAAAAAAAAAAAAAAAGCCAACCTACTGGGACTGGCATCACATAAAAACATACAAACAAACAAACAAAAAAACCACTTCTGTCCTTGACTACATCCAGCCACTTATGGCTATGAAGCTATTAGAGTAACCTTGAGACTACTTACATGATACAATAACATTCCCGTTTTTTCAGGTTTTGCAAATTTTTCAACTGAATTTTCTACTACTTGTTGCCCAAAGATCCTGACACATCTTTCTTTTTGTTTGTTTTTTCAAACTATTAAAATATAAAGATGTTAAGAAAAATAGTAGCAAAAAGTGACATGATTAAAAAATGCATTTCATTTCTAGGAGTTTGCCTTCAGAAATACTTGTATGTGGGGCAGGTGTTTAGTTTAACAGGTAAGACATGAGTTAAGATGGCCATATCCCGTATCAGAGCACCTGGGTCTGATTCTCAACTCCAGCTCCTGACTCTAACTTCCTGCTAATAGAGACTCCAGGAGGCAGCCCGGACGGCTCAGGTAATTGAATTCCTGCCACCCCTTTGGGAGACCTGGATTGAGTTTCTGGCTCCTAGTTTAGGCTCCAAATCTAGCCCATTGCAGACATTTGGGGAGTGAACCAGAGGATGGGAATTCTGCTTTCCTCTCAAATAAATAAAAAATGAAGTTTAAGAAATAAAACTTTGGGGCCGGCGCTGTGGCATAGTGGGTAAGGCTGCTGCCTGCATTGCCAGCATCCCATATGGGCACTGGTTCAGGTCCTGGCTGCTCCGCTTCCGATTCAGCTGTCTGCTATGGCCTGGGAAAGCAGTGGAAAACGGCACAAGTCCTTGGACTACTGTCCCCATGTGGGAGACCCAGAAGAAGCTCCAGGCTCCTGGCTTCAAAATGGCCCAGCTCCAGCAATTGCAGCCTTCTGGGGAATGAACCAGTGGATGGAAAACCTCTCTCTGCCTCTACCTCTCTGTAACCCTGCATTTCAAACAAATAAATAAATCCTTTAAAGAAGGAGAAGGAGGAGAAGGAGAAGAAGAAGAGGAGGAGGAGAAACAAAACTGAGAAAAAATTACTCATATATTAATGCTCAACACTGGCCACAGCAATATCGTTGTGCTGACAGAAGACTGAAAGCACAAGTGTCCTTGAGTAGGAGAGCAGCTGAATTACTTATAGTAAAGCAGAGCAGTGATTCCTCGTTCTACTCCCACTAGCCCCTGATGGCCCAGTCCTCCTCAGCAATAACAGGAGACAAGGACTGCTCTCTGGGCAGTCACTGCTACAAATGCCACAGCCACAGCCAACATGCACAGACCACCAGGACAGCCACCATTTTCTAACCTGTTCCTTCCCGGCAGGGAGGCCAGCATGCCAAGGTGGCTGTACCACTGTGTGCTTTATCTTCACTGACTTTGACCTATTGTGAAACAATTTCTCAGAATACCTAAGAGGCTTTCAAGCAGGCAGGTTTGGTTTAACCCTTTCATATGCGTCTCAATTTCTTTGGTGATTCACCCCATCTTTTTTTCAGCACATATCCCAGACTCCACCCTAGACTTTTTTTTTCCAGGAGAAGCTGGCTGGAATACATGCATACAACATAGCTAATGTCTGTTTTCTTCATTTGAAGTGATTTGTATTATTATAATAATATGAATAGGGTGCCAATCACCATAGCCAGGAAGGTGCATGTGGAATTGGCACTGACCACAACCTGAACTCTCCAAGGTCAAACCCTCACTTTTGTAAATATTCTGAAGGTCCCTTCTCCTTGTTTATCTGTGATCCACGCATCACGTTCCTTCTAATGTACCAGTTAGGGCAAACTGATTGACATAATGAATAGGCCAAAGCATATGATGTCTAAAACAGTAGGATAAAAACAGCCCAGGCGGGGCAGTTAGGGAGTGCACTGTCTCTCCTCCACGTGGTAACGCAGGGTCTCAAGCTCCTCCCTGTTGTGCTCTCTCACTGCACAAGTTTAGCCTTGTTTGTGCTCAGCCTGAGGAAAAGGAAAGAGCCAAAAGGGTGGGTGATTGAGTTTTATTTGTTTAAAATCATCTCTTTGGAAAGACGTCTATGCTCTACAAGTCAGAGTGTAAATCAGCTTCTAGTTTGATAAACCAAGATACAGAACACTAAATTGGTTGCTGCAAATCAAATGTTCATTTCAGTATGTTTTCTGTTCCAGATCTAATTAGGAAGGGCAATGATCTGTCTAGAATAATTTGCTAAGCAATGTTTGGTTGTGGACTTACTTAATACGTGTAGGAGCACAAATTTCTCGAGTAGATGATATTTAGAGCTAATAACTGAACTAAAATTAAACTATCGGTAGAGGACATTTTATTTAGATATGCTCAGACTTTACAAAATGAGTGACTACAACAACAACATATTCTAATCCTAAAAAATTACTCAGCTAATTTTGTTTTTTGGAATTAAGAAGTTTTGATAGTTACTAGTTTAAAATCCTATGGAATCATTTAATGATAGAGGGCTAATCCTCCACCATAACATTCTGCCCTATGGAAAATAAATTAGAGTCCTTCTATTCTCGAATTGGGGACTCAATGCTGCCTTGCCAGCTAAAGTCAGAGTCAGTCTTGTGTGAATCCCAGTCTGGGAAGTCCAAGATCAAGACTGTTGATGGCTACTCTTTGCTTCACAGCTGGAGCCTGCTTGTTGCATCCTTACACAACAGACAGAGCAAACAGGCTCACCTGGGACTCAAAAAAGGGCATTAATTCCACTCAAAATCACCTCCTAAAGCTCCCACCTCTTAACACCATTACCTTGGGATTAAGTTACAACATATGAATTTGAGGAGGATGCAAACATTCAGACCACGGGCCTGCACTGTCCCTGCAGGTAGTTAATATTTTAAATCAAATTATAACCAGAAAATTGCTTGATGAGCAGTGAAAAATTTGAAGTAAGGAAATTAAATGTATGATTAAAATATTTCAACTGGATTTCAGCAGGATTTTTGTAGTTTAATTCAATAACATTCAAATTACATTTTTATGTTATTAATAGTGGGACACATCTTCAGGATAAAGTCTTACAAGAAACATGAACATAGATATACAAGGGGGATTCAAAAAGTTCATAGAAAATTAGCATTATTTTTTCATTTCATTGTCCCAAGACCTTGTGATGCTCCTTTTTGTATCGATACCTCTGCTTCCTCCTCCCAGGTTGTACTATACCACTGTAGCCTGTCCAGACCCCACATGCTCAGCAACCCCACTACCTGGGGGTAGCCAGCAAAGGACTGGAGAGAGGTATCCCACAGACAGGTCAGCTTACACTGAGCTATAGAAGCACGAAAAATTATGGCACTTCTAGGAACTGCAATGGTTTGATCAGAATGGAATATAGCATTTGTGAGGGGACAGAGAGAGGAAGCAGTAAGAGATCAGGTCGAAGAAGTAAGCAAGAGAGAAATGATGAAGAAAGACCACATAAGCTTTGCTAAATTACTTGGATCTTACACAGCACACTATGGAAAACCTTGAAAGGATTTGTAATGGGGGCTGTAACATGATTAAATGTTAGTTGTAGAAACTGTGGCTGAGAAACAGAAAACTGTGGGGCCAGGAAGGGCTCAATACACACACGGAGAGTAGGTAGGAGGCCTGTTTCACATGCCACCAGTGCCCCATCTATTGCCTCACCCCTGGGACGTCACTGCCATCACCGATGCCATCACCTCCATTTTGTCCCCCAGGAGCTATCTCTTGCTGCTGCAACTCACTTTGTTGGATGGGGGGAAGCTGTAAGTATCAGAAGATTAATGCTCAGAGACATCATCAACAGGCATGAGGAGGCTGGTGTGTAACTCCGGGGCCTGTGTTGTGTCCCAGTCAGCTTTAGTGGCACACCATGGTAGCCAGCCTGACAACAGACATTGTGGCTGCTCTCCCTTCCTTGTCTCACTTCCCCATTCCCTACCCTTGTGTTCTTCACCCCCTAATAAATTACCTGCCCGGAATCTTTTTCTCAGAGGACGCCACATAAGTGAAGGGTGGTGAGGGCCTACATTAAGCAGAGAGTTGATCTGGAGAAAGAACAAGGGGCTGGAGAGGCATATGATGCTAAGCCTAAATATGGAAGATGTTGGAGAATTCCAGGATGGCTTCTGGATTTCTGACTTGAGTGACTAGTGGATGGCAGTGCCAGTCACTGAGAAAGCAAGAGAGGAGAAGGACAGTGTGGGGAATGATGACAGGCTCGGGGTTGAGCATGCTGACTCTGAGACAAGCAGGTGAATTCACGAGAAGAATGCTGTACATGCCAGCTGGAGCTCACCTGAACTGAAGAGAAACACTTGGACAACAGAGTTGATCACTTTTGTACTCAGCCCCTGAATCCTCTTCATATTTGGGGGAAAATGAAAGATGAAGGGAGGCAGGGCTTCTTCCTTCCTTGAGAGAAATCAATTGAGACTTCCCTTCCTCAACTCAATAGCTGCCAGGGCATAGTCATGTGATGTCAGCTCAACCAATCAGATGCCCCCAAGAGAGGTTTTGTTTTGTTTTAACATATTGAAGGGTTGATCCGCAGAGCCTGGGGCCATCTGATTATCCAGAATCAAATGCATTGTCTCCAGGGAATGGCAGCAGCAGTAAGTCCTCACTTCCTCAGTTTCCACAGGTTGACTTCAAGGGAGGGAGCCAGCAATCCATCCAGTCTACCATCATGGGAGATCTGCAAGTCCAACTCTGTCTCTGTATTTTGAAAGGGAATTAGTTCATGCACTTTTTTTTTTTTTTGGTCTTATATAAAGCATTGCTATCTGTTTTAGGCACTACCTTGTATGTATATTGCACAATAAAAAAAACTTTTTTAAGATATTTATTTGAAAGTCAGAGTTACACAGAGAGAGGAGAGGCAGAGAGAGAGAGAGAGAGAGAGAGGTCTTCCATCCACTGGTCCACTCGCCAATTGGCCTCAGCAGCCAAAGCTGAGCCGATCCGAAGCCGGGAGCCAGGAGCTTTTTCTGGTCTCCCATGTGGGTGCAGGGGCCCAAGGACTTGGGCCATCCTCTACTGTTTTCCCAGGACACAGCAGAGAGCTGGATCAGAAGTAGAACAGCCGGGACTCAAGCCGACACCTAAAAGGGATGACGGTACTGCAAGCAGCGGCTTTACCAGCTACACCACAGCACCGGCCCCTAAAAAAACTGTAAAACTAACAAAGAACCATGATTTTCTGAGGTAACAAAGCAAAAGATATGTTCAAGGTTGAAAAGGATATAGTGCCTGGAATTTGCTTTGAAATAAGGGAGAAAAACAAAGATAAATAAAATGTTAAATCTTAAAGCCAACAGCTGAGTGAGTGCAATGGCCTTTTAGGATATTCTCTCTACATTTTTGTAAGTCTGAAAATTGTCCTTTTCATAGATAATTCTGGGTAGAACAGTGTGATAGGGTGTGCAGGACGAATTAGAAGAGGGAGAGATTGGAGGCAGAAAGGATTTCCAGAGTGCATGGAGGAAGATTAATTTTTGGAATAATCCATAGAAAACCTAATTTAGCCTTACACATTAAATATGACCAGTATTTGTTCATGGATCTTAATCTAGAAACCTGGCAACTATCTGGGAATAGGACTAAACTTTATTTAAAATCAGAAAACTAGGGACTGACATTGTGGCCAGCAGGTTAACACACTGGCCTGAAGTGCCGGCATCCCATGTGGGCGCTAGTTCGAGACCCGGCTGCTCCTCTTCCAATCCAGCTCTCTGCTATGGCCTGGGAAAGCAATAGAAGATGTCCCAAGTCTTTGGGACCCTGCACCCGCGTGGGAGACCCGGAAGAAGCTCCTGGCTCCTGTCTTTGGCTCGGCTCAGCTCCAATTGGGGAGTGAACCATCCGATGGAAGACCTGTATCTCTCTCTGCCTGTACTCTCTCTGTGTAACTCTGACTTTCAAATAAAATAAACAAATCTTAAAAACAATCAGAAAACTGGGGATAGGCGTTTGGTGCAGTGGTTAAGCGGTTGCTTGGGGTTCCTGCACCCCATATCTGAGTGCCTGGGTTTGTATCCTGGCTGTGACCCTAATTTCAGTTTCTTACTAATGCACCCTTTGGGAGGTAGCAGGGATGGTTCAAGTACTCAAGTCCCTGCCCTACCACCCTGTGGGAGACCCACGATGCACTTCTGGCTCCAGGCTTTAGCCTGGCTTAGCCCTGGACTTTGTAAGCATTTGGGAAGTAAAGCAACAGATTTGAGATCTCTACCTACCTATCATCTATGTTTTTAAATTTTTCTCTCTCTCTGTCTCTCCGACATTCAAATGAATAGAATAAGCAAAAGAAGAAGAAGAAGAAGAAGAAGAAGAAGAAGAAGAAGAAGAAGAAGAAGCAGCAGCAGCAGCAGCAGCAGCCTTGGGGGTATCTGAAGAACTGAGTTCCCAGCAGCCTCCAGACTGTTTTCTGAAAGTTCAGACACCCCAGATCCCAGATTCCCCACTCACCTGTAGCCATGGGCATTTCCCTCCCCTTGGGAGCTACTGTCACTCTTGGTATTATTCAATCTACTTTTCTGCCCCTGAGGCTGAGAAAAGTTTCCCCCAGTTCCCCAGAGAGATTTCCTGTTGTGTTGCAACCTTGGACAGCCAAAATTTTAAGATGGCACTCTACTGCTTTCTCTTTAAGCTTTTGAGAACCATCTCCATGCCCACTTCTAGTTCCATCCCTAAGAAGAGACACTTGGAATTTGTTTCTCAGGGGCTGTCTGGAGGGCATTTGACTGACACCATCCCAAGCGAAGAAAGAGGGACAGCTCCAAGGGTGGGATGAAATCTCTGTTTCTAGGGTCCCTTCCTTGCTACTCAGTCTGAAACGTCTGGGACACACTGGGTTCTGCAGCTTTATTCGCCATTTTATCCCAGCATCCCATAGGGAATTTGATGAAAGGAGAATCCCAGAATCCAAACAGCCACACCTGCAAATTTTGTTACAAACATGTTGTTTGTTTGCTTGGTTCAGATGAGAGGAGGCTGGCAGGAAATTCAGAGCTCCGGGAAGATCTTCCTCCCAGCTCAGCTCCTCTGCTGTGGGCTTCTTTCCAGTTGGTGCAACAGGAGATCTGGGGCCTGTGTTTGCTTTTCTTGGCATTCGCAGAGGTGGTGTCTGTAGCTGAAGACACTGGGGTTGTTGCCAGAGGCCCTGCTGGAGCTGGGACTGTGTGATTCCAGGTTCCAAGATCTCATCTGCTTGCAGCAATGGGGAACATTTTGATCTTGGCAAATGCTCTCATGCCGGCACACCATGCAAACCACCCCCCCCCATTCTTCTCCCTATTTCTCGGACCCCTAGCAGAGCAGCGCAGTGACCTCTGAACACACACAGCTGGGCAGCACCATCGTCTCCAGAATTCTCTGTGTCTCCCTGGGGAACTTGCCACAGTGGACACAAACGTGATTATAGACAGCCCGTGAGCTGACAGCCCGTTCCCAGCAGGCCCAAAAAGAAAAAAGGAGGGCAAGCTTTCCTTCCCTGGCAGTTGCTCCCACCATCCTGCCTGCTTCAGACACCAGGGAAGCAAATGTTTCAGCCATGCAAGTTAGCACAGTCTGCACACAGTTAACAAAACAAAACACAGGCCCTGCAAGTGGGAGACGTGTTGCTGATCACTGACATCAGGGTGGAGATTCTCCACTAGGGCCTGAGCCAAGCCCCTGGCTGTCATCTTGACCCCTTTGGAACTCTGGATGTGGTCAGTCTATGAAGCCTTCCAGAAGTCAGGCTGCACATTTGTCACCCCACCCTTGACCTCCCATTTGCAGGACGCTCCAGCTCACTTCCCGCAACTGTGACCTCATTCTCCCACACTCCAGCAGCCCTTTGCAAGCCCTTACACCCATGCACCTCAGGTCTACTCTCCCATATATGCCAAGGAAGGATTTGGCTTCTTCTCTGCTCCAGGCTGCTTCTAGAGGTACCACATTAAACAATAATAAATTCACTCTCTTTCCAATTTCCACCAAGAAAGGAATAGTATCTCTAACTGTTCTTTCTCAATCCCTTAAACTTTTTCCTGCATATAAAATAGACAGTTTAGAGGTGTGGGTTATTAGTGTTACCTTCATTGAGAAAGAATCTACATTCATATGATATAATTTTTAAAGATTAATTTTATTTTATTTGAAAGGCAGAGTTACAGAGAAGAGGGAGGCAGAAACTGAAAGAGAGAGAGAGAGGAAGAGAGATCTTCTTTCTGCTGGTTAATTCCCCAAATGGCCTCTGCAGCCAGAGCTGGCCCAGGCTGAAGCCAGGAGTCAGGAACTTCTTCTGGGTCCCCTACATGGATGCAAGGGCCCAACCCCTGGGACATCCTCAGCCGCTTTCTCAGGCACATTAATAGGGAGCTGGATCAGAGTTGGAGCAGCTGGGACTCGAACCCGTGCCCATGTAAGATATCTGCACTGCCGGCAGCGGCTTAACCCAATATGCCACAATGCCAGCCCCCATCTAATATAATTTTAAAGTAGCAATTTTTGAGCTTTTTTCTAAAGATCTATTTATTTATTTGAAAGTCAGAGTTACACACAGAGAGAAGGAGAGGCAGAGAGAGAGAGAGGTCTTCCATCTGCTGGCTCACTCCCTAGTTGGCCGCAGCAGCCAGAGCTGGGGCTTGAACCAGCACCCATATGGGATGCCAGCAATGCAGGCGGCGGCTTTACCTGCTACACCACACCACCAGCCCCTAATTGTTGAGCTTTAATATGTACTAGGTTAATACTATCCTATTCAATCCTATGGCCACCCTTTTGGAGATGAAGAAATTGTTGTCCAGGAAGATTAAGTTGCCAAAGGTGACATGACTATTAAATGGTAGAACCAGAATTTGAACTGAAGGCATCCTGAGCTTCAGCCCATGGATTACCTCACTGTATTTTATTATTTTCCAACTCCTAAGAGTATCCCTGTTTTAAACTTCCTCTCCCTCTCCTTATACTGTCCTGCCTGGATAGCTATCACCTACCAACTACAAGGAAAGTTTGTCGCCTTACTCCACAATGCAACCCAAAAACCACTGCTTCATCTTTTCTTCTGTCTTCACACTAGGGCTGCTCTATCTAGGTTAGTTAATTACTCTGATGACAACTTGAATACCCTCATATCAGTTAGGATGCTTTGGCTACAAGAATCTAAACTCCCAATTCAAGTGAATTTAACTAAGAAGAATACTTATTGTACATAACAGGAATTGTTAAGAGTAGATCTTGGGGCTGGCACTGTGGCACAGCAGGTTAACACCCTGGCCTAAAGCGCTGGCATCCCATATGGGCACCGGTTTGAGACCTGGCTGCTCCTCTTCTGATCCAGCTCTCTGCTATGGCCTGGGAAAGCAGTGGAAGATGGCCCAAATACTTGGGCTCCTGCACCCATGTGGGAGACCCAGAAGAGGCTCCTGTCTTCGGATCATCGTAGCTCCAGCAGTTGAGCCCAACTGGGGAGTGAACCATCAAATGGAGGTTCTCTCTCTCCCCCCCCCCCCCCCGTGTAACTCTAACCTTCAAATAAATAAATAAATCTTTTTTTAAAAGGTAGATCTGATTTCAGGGTTGCATGACGGAGCAGCTCCAAAATGCCACCACGGGTCTTAGGATCAAGGTTCTTTCTATCGCCACACTCTAAGCTCAATCCAAAAGCTGGGGGACTACCAGGAGCAGCTTCTTCCTTGCTATTGTCCCATGGTGGGGGGGGGGGGGGGCGGGGAGGGCAAGAGAGGGGGGAGGCCAAAAGGCTGCAGAAGATTCCTCCAACCCTGTCTGATTGGATTAATTTGACTCATGCACCCATCCCTACCAATAATAAGGAAATGTATTAAGTGAACAGTTTAAATAAAAATTCCTGAGCAATCACCAACAGCCTCTAGGTGTTAGTTTCTTCAGAGCCTGCCTCAGC
Organism: Oryctolagus cuniculus; assembly: GCF_051225735.1. Taxonomy (NCBI): domain Eukaryota; kingdom Metazoa; phylum Chordata; class Mammalia; order Lagomorpha; family Leporidae; genus Oryctolagus; species Oryctolagus cuniculus. The sequence continues at coordinate 110,518,349 of NC_142870.1, read as the reverse complement.
TTTCAAGGGGAGTTCATTCTCTTTTGGTGGCTTCTAAGCAAATGACTTAACAAGATGGTGTTCCAGTACTGGCTGTTCCACTTCCAATCCAGGGTCTTGCTAATGTGCCTGGGAAGGCAGCAGAAGATGGACCAAATACTTGGGCCTCTACCACCCATATGGGACATCAGGAGGGAGTTCCTGGTTCCTGGCTCCATCCTGACCCAGACGTGGATATTGTGGCCATCTGGGGGAGCAGCCTGTCTGTCTGTCCTTTCCTTCCTTCCTTCCTTCCTTCCTTCCTTCCTTCCTTCCTTCCTTCCTTCCTTCCTTTCTTTCTTTCTTTCTTTCTTTCTTTCTTTCTTTCTTTCTTGATTTTGTTTATTTATACGAGAGGTAGAGTTACAGACAGTGAGAAGGAGAGACAGAGAGAAAGGTCTTCCTTCCATTGGTTCACTCTCCAAATGGCCACAACGGCCAGAGATATGCCAATCTGAAGCCAGGAGCCAGGAGCTTCTTCTGGGTCTCCCATGCAGGTGCAGGGGCCCAAGCACTTGGGCCATCTTCTACTGTTATCCCAGGCCACAGCAGAGAGCTGGATCGGAAGAGGAGCAGCCAGGACTAGAACTGGCACCCATGATATGCCAGCGCCCCAAGTGGAAGATTAACCTACCGCAACACGGCGCCAGCCCCAGGGGAGCAGCATTTCTACAACACGGAGGGGATCCCTCTCTCTGTGTTGCTCTGCTTTTCAAATATATTAGCAAATAAATCTTTTTTAAATGTTCTTGTAGGGGCTGGCACTGTGGCATAGTAGGTAAAGCCGCTGGCTGTAGTACAGGCATCCCATATGGCCACCAGTTCAAGTCCCAACTGCTCCACTTCCATTCCATTTCTCTGCTGTGGCCTGGGAAAGCAGTAGAAGATGGCTCAAGTCCTTGGGCCCCTGCACCCACGTGGGAGACCAAGAAGAAGCTCCTGCCTCCTGGCTTTGGGTAGGGGCAGCTCTGGCTGTTGTGGCCAATTCGGGAGTGAATCAGTGGATGGAAGACCTCTCTCTTTCTCTGTCTTTCTTCTCTCTTTCAAATAAATAAATGTTTAAAAATAAATTAATAAATCTTTTAATATATATATTATATATTATATATTATATATTCCATTGAAATGGAAATAATAGATAACTTCGTTCTGGTGCAAAACTTTTTTGTAATCCACAGTTTTTCCATAATATGTATTTCTACAAACAGCCAGAGCTGGGCCAATTCGAAGCCAGAAGCCAGGAGCCAGGAGCTTCTTCTATGTCTCGCATGTGGGTACAGGGGCTCAAGTACTTGGGCCATCTGCCACTGCTTTCCTAGGCCATAGAAGAGCTTGACCAGAAGTGGAGCAGCTGGAACTTGAACCAGCGCCCATATGGGATGCCAGTACTGCAGGCGGTGTCTTTACCCACTACGCCACAGTGCTTGGCCCCTCTACAAACTTTTTTTTAAATGAATTTTTAAAGATTTATTTATTTATTTGAAAGTCAGAGTTACACAGAGAGAGAGGAGGGTCAGAGAGAGAGGTCTTCGATCCAATGGTTCACTCCCCAATTGGCCGCAATGGCCGAAGCTGCACTGATCCAAATCCAGGAGCCAGGAACTTCTTCCGGGTCTCCCACATAGGTGCAGGGGCCCAAGGACTTGGGTCATCTTCTACTGCTTTCCCATGCCATATCAGAGAGCTGGATCGAAAGAGGAGCAGCCGGGTCTTGAACCGGTGCCCATATGGGATGCCAGCACTGCAGGCCAGGGCATTAACCTGCTGTGCCACAGCGCTGGCCCCTAGACTTTTTAAAGAACTCTCATATGCTGTATTTCAAATTTTTTTTGCAGCAGAATAAACTTACATTTTAATACAATTCTTCATGAACTTTCTTCTCTCTTTTCTTTCCTTTTTTCTTTTTACAAGCAAAGGAAATTTATTGATGGAAAGAGAAAGCTCCCAGCAGCCCAGAGGGGTCCAAAAATAAATTGCCAAAGAAGAAGTGTGTTTAGGGATTTAAATTTTTATGTTTTAAATTGGGGAATTTTCCCTGATTGGTGGTTATATATGCTAATAAGGTGAAAACATCTAGAATTGAATATGGGCCACTCAAGGAGCAGCTGCCAGAATCAGCTTTTTGCATTTTCTATGTTAACAAGATGAAACTAAAGCACTCATCAGGAGGCACTCAGAGGTCAATGCCAGAGTAGCTTGTTCCGCAAAAGGAAGTTGATAGAGTGTTCAAACAGATCTGCAGTGGTCAGATCCTTTGGCTGATACAGTCTTGTCCAGTGATTTCAATGTTCTTCCTTAAGGCCCCTTGTCCCTCTTATCTGCCTGTATTAAGAATTTCTTGGAGCCAGTGCTGTACCATAGCAGATAAAGCCACCGCTTGCAGTGCTGGCATCCCATATGGGCGCTGGTTCAAGTCCTGGGAAAGCAGTAGAAGATGGCCCAGGTGCTTGGACCCCTGCATCCTCGTGGGAGACCCAGAAGAACCTCCTGGCTCTTGGCTTCGGATCAGCACAGCCCTGGCTGTTGCAGCCATCTCGGGAGTGGGCCAGTGGATGAAAGACCTCTCTCTCTCCTCCCTCTACCTCTGCCTCTCTGTAACTCTGCTTTTCGAATAAATAAATAAATCTTAAAAAAAAAAATCTTTCTGGGGGCCAGCACCATTGTGTAGCAGGTAAAGTCGCCGCCTGCAGTGCCGGCATCCCATACGGGCGCTGGTTCAAGTTCCGGCTGCCCCACTTTTGATCCAGCTCTCTGCTATACCCTAGGAAGGCAGTGGAAGATGGCCCAAGTCCTTGGGCCTTGCATCCATATCGGAGACCCTGAAGAAGCTCCTGGCTCCTGGCTTCGGATTGGCCCAGCTCCGGCCATTGCAGCCATTTGAGGAGTGAACCAGCAAATGGAAGACCTCTCTTTCTCTCTGCCTCTGCCTTTCTGTAACTCTGCCTTTCAAATAAATAAAATCTTTTAAAAATAATCTCTCTGGGGCCGGCACTGTGGCTCACTGGGTTAATCCTCTGCCTGCGGCGCAGGCATCCCATATGGGCACCAGATTCTAGTCCCAGTTGCTCCTCTTCCAGTCCAGTTCTCTGTTCTGGCCTGGGAAGGAAGTGGAGGATGGCCCAAGTGCTTGGGCGCCTGCACCCGCGTGGGAAACCAGGAAGAAGCACCTGGCTCCTGGCTTCGGATCAGTGTAGCCCTGCCTGTAGCGTCCATTTGGGGGATGAACCAACGGAAGGAAGACCTTTCTCTCTGTTTCTCTCTCACTGTCTATCTGTCAAATAAATAAATAAATAACAAATAAAAAATAAATCTTTCTGTCAAAGATTGCCTTCCTAAATAATTTAGAAGAATTTGTGGCAAATGTTGGTGTTCTCCTTTCTGTAAAATAAACAAAACTTAAAAAAACAATCTGTTTCCAGTCTCTAACAATCTCCCCTCTGAAGAGGTGACCCTAACTGCTATTAGGGAAAGGAGTGACAACCACCCTGGAGGCTTCAAGCTGGAAAGGGTTGGCATTAAGGGATGGCAGTCAGGGCTCTTCCAGAGGCATATCTGGGGGTCCCCTGTAGAATGAAGCTTCCAAGCAAGGCTCCATTTGTATGACCACCTGTAGCTTGATTAATTCCTTTTGATGATCCCAGGCAAGCTCCCAAGCATCCATATGGGTGCTGATTCAAGTCTTGGCTTTTCCATTTCTGACCCAAATCTCTACTATGGCCTGGGAAAGCAGTGGAAGATGGCCCAAGTCCTCGGACCCCCAAGTCCTCATGGGAGACCCAGAGGAAGATCCTGGCTCCTGGCTTCCAATCAGCACAGCTCTGGTCATTGGGGCCATCTGGGGCGTGAACCAGCAGATGGAAAACATCTCTCTCCTCTCTCTCTCTCTCTCTGCCTCTCTGTGACTCTGCCTTTCAAATAAATAAATAAAATCTTTAAAAAATATATAAACAAAGGGAACAGGTATTTAGCCCAGCAGTTAAGACGTCTGCCTGGGCTCAGTACCCAGCTCCAGCTCCTGATTTAAGCTTCCTGTTAACGTGCACCCTGAGAGGCAGCAGTGACAGCTAAACTAGTTGGGTCCCTACAACCAGCATGGGAGACCTAGATTGAGTTCCTGGCTCCCAGCTTTGTTCTGGCACTGGCCATTGCAGGCATTTTAAAGTGAACCAGTGGAGATCTCTCTTTCTCTCTCTCTCTCTCGCTCTCATATTTTCAAATAAAATAAAATAGAGAAATAGGGATTGGGGTTTTGGTGCAGCTTGTTAAGCCACTCCCTTAGGACACCCACATCCCATGTCAGATGGCTGGTTGGAGTTCAGCTTCCTGTTAATACACCTGGGGAAGCAGTAGACTATGGCTCAAGTGCTGGAGTCCCTGCCATCCATGTGAGAGATCCAGATGGAGTTCCAGGCTCTTGGTTTTAGCCTGACCCAGCCACAACTGTTGTGAGCATTTGGGGAGTGAACCAGTGAGTGTAAGTTCTCTTTCTCTCTCTCTCTCCCTCTCTCTCTCTTCCTGACTTTTATATAAGTAAATAATCTATTTTAAAAGTTAAAATAAAGTAAAAATTTAAGCAAACACACGCATATGTCTCCCTTACCAGTGGCATATGATGCACACTTCTCTCCATCTCGTTTTATGTGGTTAAAAGTCCATCTCTGGGCTGGCGCTGCGGCTCAATAGGCTAATCCTCCGCCTTGCGGAGCCAGCACACCGGGTTCTAGTCCCAGTTGGGGCACCGGATTCTGTCCCGGTTGCCCCTCTTCCAGGCCAGCTCTCTACTGTGGCCAGGGAGTGCAGTGGAGGATGGCCCAGGTCCTTGGGCCATGCACCCGCATGGGAGACCAGGAGAAGTACCTGGCTCCTGGCTTCGGATCAGCACGGTGCGCCGGCCGCAGCACGCTGGCAGCAGTGGCCATTGGAGGGTGAACCAACGGTAAAGGAAGACCTTTCTCTCTGTCTCTCTCTCTCTCACTGTCCACTCTGCCTGTCAAAAATTAAAAAAAGAAAAAGAAAAAAAGAAAAAAAAGTCCATCTCTGCTCTCCCATCTGGAGTCCATTTTGTAGCAGTATATAAAGCTAGTCCTCATTCCTTTCACAGCAACTTAGTACTTCATTAGGTGAATATACTATATTTTATTCAACCATTCTCTAACTAATGGCCATTTGGACTGTTCTCAGTATTCCCTTTACAATTAAAAATAGTTCTGTGATGAATAGCTTTGCATGATTGCTTTTTTCCTAGGTCAGAGAAATTTGCTACATATTGCCAAATTCCCTTTATAGAAATGGTTCTATTTTGCTCTCTTTCTTTCAAGTTAACTTGCAGATTTCTTTATGTTATTGAGGTTAAGCAACTTAACATAAGATAAAGAGAAATTTGTATTTCTTTTTCTATGAACCGTCTACTCATATCCTTTGCTATTTTTCTATTGATTTATTGATCTCTCAATTTCCAGAAATTCTTAAGGAGTTTAGTCTTTTTAACTTGATATAAGTGGCAAATATTTTTCCCAGTTTGTCTTGTCTTTTGACATCTTCTGCTGTCTTATTGATTTTTATTTATTTTTATTTATTTGAAAGGCAGAGAGAGAGAGAGAGAGATTACATCTGCTGGTTCACTCCATAAACAACTACAACAGCCAGGGCTGCGCCAACCCAAAACCAGGAACCCAGAACTCAATCCAAGTCTCCTTGGACCTAAGCAGTTGAGCCATCAGCTGCTGCCTCCCAGGGTGCACATTAGCAGGAAGATGGATTTGGAATCAGTGCCTCCCAGGCACTCTGATGTGGGGTGCTAGCAACCCAAGCAGCATCTTAACTTCTGTACCACATCCCCGCCCCCCACTGTTTTTGTTATGAAGAAATATTTCATAAAATGTAGTTGAAGTTGTCAATATTTTATTTTTGTAATCACAGAGAGAATTGCTTTGCCTACTCAATGTTTTTATTTATTTATTTAAAAGGCAGAGTGACTGAGAAAGAGATCTTTCACCTGCTGGTTCATTCCCCAAATGCCCACAGTGGCTAGCCCTGGTCCAGGCCAAAGGCAGGAGGAGCCGATAACTCCATTCAGGACACTCAAGTGGGTGGCGGGGACCCTAGTACTTGAACAATCATATGGTGCCTTCCCAGGCACATTAGCAGGAAGCTGGATTGGAAGAGCAGCAATCAGGCCTCAAATGGGTGCTCTGGGTGGCTTAACCCTCTATCCCACGATGCCCGCCCACATCTGATGTTTTTAAAGGGACTTGCTATGTTTCATTTTCTTGTGTTAGCACAATTTCATCTTTACATTTTATTATTCAATGTATTTGGAGTTTATTCTATTGTATGGTTAAGGTATTAACCATGTCATCTTTTTGAACTGTTTTCCCAATCAGTAATTTTTCAATTCTTAGCAAAACTGAGGAAATCAATGTCAAAGAGAAAAAAAGAACTATTCTCAAATGCTAAATTGCACTCCTTACCCAGGCTGTAATAAAGAAAATAACATTGTTTAATTATCAAAGCAGGAAAGCGATGCCAATTGCCGCTTTTGTTGCACTAAACTTGAACACTGAAGCCATGTAAAGACTGGTGAGAATATGAGCATAACTCATTGATGTCAGAGTAAGAACTGTATTTTCTTATGCTTGTGTTGACAAAGCAACGTACACTACAAGACTTCAAAACCTTAGTTTTCTCTTATTTTTTTCTTTTCAAGCTCAATCTTTATTAATAGCTTTAAAATCCTTTCTTTAAAGATTTGTTTTATTTATTTGAAAGAGAGAGATTGATCTTCCCTCCACTGGTTAACTCCCTAGATGGCCGCAATGACCAGGAGCCAGGAGCTCCTGAATGACCAGCTGAAGCCAGGAGCCAGGAGCTTCTTCCACATCTTCCACGTGGGTACAAGACCCAAGGACTTGGGCCATGTCTCACTGCTTTCCCAGGCACATTAGTAGGGAGCTGCATCCAAAGTGAAGTGGCTGGGACTGAAACTAGCACCTGTATGGGATGCCAGTGTCACGATGACCCACTGTGCCACAATGGAAGCCCCTAAAATGCTTTTACATGCAGCAAAATTCACTCTTTATGGTGAAAAATCTGTAAGTTTTGAAAAGTACATAGAATTATGTAATTACTATCACATTCAAGACCCAGAACAGCCATATAACCCCTAAACAATTCTCTCAGGCTACTCCTCTGCAAACCAGAAAACTGGCAACCACTGACCTGTTCTTCATCCTTACAGTCTTGCCTTTTCCAGATATTAAACATCAAATAAAGAGAATCTTATTGTTATGGTTGAATGTTTGTATTCACCAAACTTCATATATTGAGTGGACTGGCATTGTGGCACAGCAGATTAAGCTGCCACTTGGGATGCCTACATTTCGTAGTTGAATGCCTGATCAAGTCCCACCTACTCTACTTCCAATCCACCTCCCTGCTAATGCATCTGCAAAGACAGTAAAAGATGGCCCAGATACTTGGACCCCTAACATCCACCCCATGTGGGAAACTAGGAGGGAACTCCTGGCTGCTGGCTTCAGCCTAGCCCAGTTACCATTGCAGTCATTTGGGGAGTGAACCATGAATGAAAGATCTCTCCTTCTCTTTATGGTGTTCTGCTTTAAATTAAGTAAATATTGGCCGGCGCCACGGCTCAATAGGCTAATCCTCCGCCTGCAGCGCCGGCACACCAGGTTCTAGTCCCGGTTGGGGCTCCAGATTCTGTCCTGGTTGCCCCTCTTCCAGGCCAGCTCTCTGCTGTGGCCCGGGAGTGCAGTGGAGGATGGCCCAAGTGCTTGGGCCCTGCACCCGTATGGGAGACCAGGAGGAAGCACTCCTGACTTCGGATTGGTGCAGCGCCGGCCATAGCAGCATTAGGGGAGGGAACCAACGGAAGGAAGACCTTTCTCTCTGGCTCTCTCTCTCTCACTGTCTAACTCTGCCTGTCAAAAAAAATAATAAGTAAATATTAAAAATTCACATGTTAGGATCTAATCCTCCAATGTGACAGTAGTAAGAGATAGATACTTTAGAGAAATTTAGTCATGAGGGTAGAATCCTCATGGATAAAATCAGTGCCCTTGTTAAAGACACCCAAGGAATATTATTTTCTCCTTTTGTCACACGAAAACACACACAGAAGATGCTGTCTCTGAAAAACAGACCCTCTCTAGACACTGAACTCTGGCATTTTAATCTTGGACTTCCCAATCATCTAGAGCTGTGAGCAAAAAATTTCTGTTGTTTATACATTACTCACTTTCAGGTATTTTATTCTAAAAGCTCATCCTGCCTAAGACACTTACTTTATATAATTTTTTTCTGCTTTATGAGAGAGAGAGAGAGAGAGAAACAGAGACAGAGATCTTCCATCCACTAATTCACTCCCCCACAACAGCCAGGGCTGTGCCAACCCAAAGCCATGAGCCTAGAAATCAATCTGTGTCTTCCACTTGGGTGGCAGGAACCCAACTGCCTGATCCATCACCTGCTGCTTTCCAAGTGCACATTAACAGGCAGCTGGAATTGAAAGTGAAGCCAGGAATCAAACCCAGGCACTCCAATGTGGGATGAAGGCATCCCAAGCAGCATCTTAACCCCCATGTAACCTTTTGAGTTTGGCTTCTTTCACTGAGCATAATGCACTTGAGATTCCTCCATATTGTACATATAAAAATAATCTGGTTGTTTCTTTGTTTTGTGTCTGTTTGTTGAGTAGTATTCCATTAGACGTGCTACAGTTCATACCAATTGAAGACTATCTGGCATGTTTCCAGTTCTATGAGTATAAACATTCACATATAGATTTTCAGCATACAATCTTGTATGTATTCTGTTACATATGAATAAACTTCTCTCTCTGATGTGTGTATGTGTGTGTCTGCCATTGTAAATGGTACTTTTTTCACTGTTAATATAGGAAATACAGTTCATATTTCACATTTTTTATGCTGTGACCTTGATAAATTCACTTATTCTGGGAGCTTTTGTAAATGTCTTCAGATTTTCACTTTAGACGATCAGATCTGTGAGTAGAAACAATTTCTTCCTCACCTATCTATATAATTTTTGTTTATTTGCCTTGCCTCATTCATTGACTAAGACCTCATATGGAGGCCAGTGCTTTGGTGCAGCAGGTTAAAGCCACGGCCTGCAGCACCAGCATCCCATATGGGCACTGGTTCAAGTCCTGGCTGCTCCTCTTCTGATCCAGTTCTCTGCTATGGGCTGGGAAAGCAGTAGAAGATGGCCTGCACCCATGTGGGAGACCAAGAAAAAGCTCTTGGCTCCCTGCTTTGGATTGGTTCAGCTCCAGCTGTTGCGACCAATTAGGTAGTGAACCAGTGGATGGAGGAAGACTTCTCTCTCTCTCTGTCTCTCTCTCTCTGCCTCTCCTTCTCTCTGTGTGTAACTCTTTCAAATAAATAAATAAATCTTAAAAAAAAAAAGGATATAGAACTTTCATGTCTTTCTTCTTGACACAGTTTTGGATGCTTGTAATTTTAAATCATGTGCATTTTAGTTAAGTAAATTCCACTTATCTTAGCCAAAAGGCCGAGAAGTGATTAAGTAGTTAAATTTATATGTAAAGTTGTTAATAATCTTCTCTTATTTTTAAATTATTGGTAGGATCTGTAAATGATATGTCCTCTTTCATTCTTGAAATTAGCAATTTGTGTCTTTTCTCTTTCCTTCTTCACTTTGTGTTAAGAACTTTGAAGAGTTGCAGATTTTATCCTACCTGCAAGCTAAGAAGCTAAGTCGTCTGAGACTGGTGCTGTGGCATGGTGGACTGGGCCTCAGCCTGCAGCACTGGCCTCCCAAGTGGGCCCCAGTTCGGGTCCCAGCCGCTCCTCTTCCGATCCAGCTCTCTACTATGGCCTGGGAAGGCAGTGGAGGATGGCAAGTCCTTGGTCCCCTGCACCCACATGGGAAACCTGGAAGAAGCTCCTTGCTCCTGGCTTTGGATTGGCACAGCTCTAGCCATTGCAGCCATATCGGGAGTGAACCAGCGGATGGAAGACCCCTCTGTCTCTCTCCCTTTCCCTGTCTGTAACTCTGCCTCTCAAATAAATAAAAATCTTTAAAAAAAATTTTTTTTAAAAAAAAAGCTAAGTTGCGGCCGGTGCCGCGGCTCACTAGGCTAATCCTCTGCCTTGCGGCGCTGGCACACCGGGTTCTAGTCCTGGTCGGGGCGCCAGATTCTGTCCCGGTTGCCCCTCTTCCAGACCAGCTCTCTGCTGTGGCCAGGGAGTGCAGTGGAGGATGGCCCAAGTGCTTGGGCCCTGCACCCCATGGGAGACCAGGAGAAGTACCTGGCTCCTGCCATCGGATCAGCGCAGTGCGCCGGCCACGGCGGCCATTGGAGGGTGAACCAACGGCAAAGGAAGACCTTTCTCTCTGTCTCTCTCTCTCACTGTCCACTCTGCCTGTCCAAAAAAAAAAAAAGCTAAGTTGCCATAGTTTTGTGGATCTTGGTAGAAGATACAACTCCTTTATCGGAGATAAAATTCAGCTTACTACAAAAAGCAGTAGCAACCTTCAGAGCATCAGCATTCTTATAGTTGTTCCCTGGGCACAACTTCCCACAGAACAGTACAGAGAGAGAGTGAGATGATGACACCTGAAATTGGAGTGGTTGCTTTGTAGCAAAGGAACACTCAGTTTAGGCACCAGAGTCTTTTGCAGTAAGAAACAGCCATGCCTTTCCTTTGCTCCAAAGTGAGACATTCTCTTTATTACACCAAACAGTAACCATGACTATTCTTTTCTCTGGAAGGAATCACTATCTCTAACCACTAACTTCTAAGACTGCTTACTGTACTAACATTATTGGAAAAAATTGGGGCCAGTGCCGTGGCCCTCTTGGCTAATCCTCCACCTGCGGCACCAGCAGCCCATATGGGCGCCGGGTTCTAGTCCCGGTTGCTCCTCTTCCAGTCCAGCTCTCTGCTGTGGCCCGGGGAGGGCAGTGGAGGATGGCCCAAGTGCTTGGGTCCTGTACCTGCATGGGAGACCAGGAAGAAGCACCTGGCTCCTGGCTTTGGATCGGTGCAGCGCTGGCCGTTGCGGCCATTTTGGGGGTGAACAGAAGGAAGACCTTTCTCTCTGTCTCTCTCTCTCACTGTCTATAACTCTACCTGTCAAATAATAAATACATAAGAAGTAAACACTTTTAAAAAAAGAAAAAATTATAACAAAAGGAGTCAGTGTTTTGCACCTATATATATATATATATATAGAGAGAGAGAGAGAGAGAGAGAGAGAGAAATAAGAGACTCATTTTCTTCACCATAAGGACCTCTTCTTTAGGCCATCCTTTCCCAGCAGGTCACAGTTTCCAGACCCAAAGATCTCTGGTATTATCCTCAATTATTTTCCTTTTCTCTTTTCTGAGGTGGGTATTTGGCATAGCGATTAAGACCCTGCATGGGATGCCTGCACTCCAGGTCGGGATGCCTGCACTCCAGATCAGAATGCCTGGATTTCAGTCCTGACTCCACTTCAATTTCAGCTTCCTGCTTATGTGCATGGTAAGAAACAGCAGGTGATGGCTCAAGTACTTGAGTACCTGGCAACCATGCAGGAATTTCTGGATCCTGGCTTTGGCCTGGCCCTGCCCTAGCTGTTGTGGGTATTTGGGGAGTGAACCAAATGGATGGGAACTAAACCAAGTAAATGGGATATCTTTGTCTCTCTGCTTTTCAAATAAATAAGACAAGTAAAATTAACTTTTTAAAAAATTAGACTTTTAAACAAAAATTCTCAAAAAACAGAAAAAGAAGAGACTCATAGAACTGTTTTTCAGCACTTTGGCTGGAAATGATCAATTTCATGGGTCATTTCTAAGAATCAACTTTCATTAGATTGATATTCATTGATTTTCTATCTTCCTTTTCTGTTTACAGTTTCATTAATTTTCACTCTTAGTTTCATTCTTTTCCTCTTTCTTTTTGAAGTGAGGTTAGTTTACTCTTCTTTTTCTGGTTTAAAGAAGAAGGTTAAATTACAGATTTGAAGTTTTTCTAACAAAAGTATTTAATGCTCTAAATTTTATTCTTAGCATTATTTTAGCTATATGATGCAAATTTTTACAATTTTCATTTTATTTTTAATAAATTTAACTTGCATAAATTAATTTTTTCCTTTGTATTCTATATATTAACTATGACAAATCAGAAAATATATATTTTTCTTTTGGGGTCTGGTTTATTTAACTGAGCATAATGGTCTCTAGTTTAATCCATTTTGTGGCAAAATACATGATTTTATTCTTTTATGGTTGAGTAGTATTCCATCATGTAAATATACCACATTTTCTTTACCCACTCATCAGTTGATGGACATCTGGGTTGATTCCATATCTTAAATTGGGCTGCAATAAACATGGGGGTAGAAATCACTCTTTCAGATGCTGGCTTCATTTTGTTTGGGTAAATTCCCAGGAGTGGAATGGCTGGGTCATATGATGGATATATATGATGGATATATTTTATATAAATATTATTATATTTATATAAATATTATATTTGATCATATAAATATGTGTATTTTATATAACGTATTACATATTGTTATATACATATTATATATTTTATATATATAAATATATGATGGATATATTTTCAGATTTCTGAGGAATCTCCATACTGTCTTCAAGAATGATTGTACTACTTTACATCCTCACCAACAGTTATTAGGGTGCTTTTCCCCCACATGCTCACCAGAACTTATTGTTAATTGACTTTTGGATGAAAGCCATTCTAACTGGTGTGGAGTGAAACGTTATTGTGGTTTTGATTTGAATTTTCCTGATGGCTAGGGATCCTGGGCATTTTTTCATGTGTCTGTTGGCAGTGGAAGATGGCTCAAGTCCTTGGGCCCCTGCACCCACACAGGAGGACCCGGAGGAGGCTCCTGGCTTCCATTCGGCGCAGCTCAGGCCATTGCAGTCAACTGGGGAGTGAACCAGTGTTCTTTCTGCCTCTCCTTCTCTCTCTGTTTCATTCTTTTCCTCTTTTATTTCTTTCAAATAAATAAATCTTTATTTAGAAAAAGAAGTATCTAGATTAACTTCAAAATACGCATGGATTATTTGGGGCATCTTTCTGTCATTTGATTCCAATTTTAATTTCATGATGGTCAAAAAATATTTTTGAATGATTCAGTTATTTTAAATTGACTACTGTGTGTTTTATCCTCCAGAAAATAATCTATATTAGTAAATGTTCCATGGATACTTGGGAAAAAATGTATTCTACACTTGAACTATTTTCTCATGTCAGTTAGGTCAGGTTGGTTGAGAATGTTACTCAGCTCTTATACAGCATTGCCCACTTTCTTTATTTATTTGAAAGGCAGAATGACAGAAAGAGGGGGGCAGAGAGAGAAAGAGAGAGAGAGAGAGATACCTTCCATCCACTGGTTCCTTCTCCAAATGCTTTCAGCAGCCAGGGCTGGGCCAGACCAAAGCCAGGATCCAAGAACTCCATCTGGATCTACCATGTAGGTGGTAGTGAGCCAAAGACTTGAATCATCACCTCCTGCCTCCTATGGTGTGTATTAACTGGAACCTGATTGGGAAGTGGAAGCAGGACTCAAACACTGGGATGCAGGTGTCCCAAGCAGCAGCTTAACTTGTTGTGACACAATTCATGCCCCTGTTCTGTCTATTCTGAGAAAATAAGATTGATGTCTCCAAGCATAATTGCAGTTTTTTCAATTTCTCTTTTCTGTTCTGTCATTTTTCTAAATCAAGTAATTTGAAGCTTTTTGTTGAGTTTACATACATCTGGGATCATCATGACAGCTTAGTGAATTAATCCTTTTGTTATGTAAATGTCCCTCTCTTTATTCCTGGTAATTTCCTTGCTCTGAATTCTACTCTGGTATTAATATGGTCCCAGTTATTTTGATTAATGCTTGCATGATATAGTTTTTCTCTCATTTTAACCTGTGTATGTCACTATATTTAAAATGTATTTCTTGTAAACAGTATATATTTGGGCCTTGTTTTTCTTTTTCATTTAAAATTATTTATTTATTCATTTCAAAGTCATACATACTCAAAAAGTGAGAGGGAGAGCGAGTTTTCATCTATTAGTTTACCCCTCAAATGCTCACAACAGCCAGGACTGAGTCAGGCTAATACCAGGAGCCAAGAACTCAAAGAACTCAATTGAAATCTTTCATGTGGGTGACATGAACCAAAGTTCTGGAGCCTAGGCTGTGTACATCAGCAGGAAGCTGGAATCTAGAACAGAAACAAAACGCGGCCGGCGCCACGGCTCACTAGGCTAATCCTCTGCCTTGCGGCGCTGGCACACCGGGTTCTAGTCCTGGTCGGGGCGCCAGATTCTGTCCCGGTTGCCCCTCTTCCAGACCAGCTCTCTGCTGTGGCCAGGGAGTGCAGTGGAGGATGGCCCAAGTGCTTGGGCCCTGCACCCCATGGGAGACCAGGAGAAGTACCTGGCTCCTGCCATCGGATCAGCGCAGTGCGCCGGCCACAGCGGCCATTGGAGGGTGAACTAACGGCAAAAGGAAGACCTTTCTCTCTGTCTCTCTCTCTCTCTCACTGTCCACTCTGCCTGTCAAAAAAAAAAAAAAAAAAAAAAAAAAAACCTCAAATATAGGAACTCCAATATGGGATGTGGATGCCAAGCAATGTCTTAACCACTGTGCCAAATGCCAACCCTATGTCTTTTTTTTCTTCCAATCTAGAAATTCCTTAATGAAGTGATGTGTTTAAGCTGTTTACCTTTGATTTAATTACTAATATGGTTGGATTTTGATCTATTTTTTTTTAAGATTTATTTTATTTATTTGAAACACAGAGTTACAAAGAGAGGTAGAGACAGAGAGAGAGAGAGAGTTCTTCCATCCGCTGGCTCACTCCCCAGTTGGCCACAATGGCCAGAGCTGCGCTGATCCAAAGCCAGGAGCCAGGAGCTTCTTCCTGATCTCCCAAATGGGTGCAGGGGCCCAAGGACTTGGGCCATCTTCCACCGCTTTCCCAGACCACAGCAGAGAGCTAGATTGGAAAAGGAGCAGCCGGGACAGAACCGGTGCCCATATGCAATGCCGGCACTGCAGGCCAGGGCTTTAACCCACTGTGCCACAGTGCCGGCCCCTTGATCTATCATTTTATTTGTTTTCTGTTTATCCTCTGTTTTCCATCAGTCTGTTTTTCCTTTTCTTTATTTTGGATTCTTGTGATGTTTTTAGACTTTCCTTTTATTGGTTGGCTTTCTGGACATGTATATTTTTATTACTTTTAGTGTTTGTTCTAAGGAGCATAATGTACCTACATAACATTAGTCATCTATTGAACTTTAATATTAGCACATAAAGTAAAATGTAAAACATAAATAGAGAAGATATGTTTCTTTAGCTGTCCTCTCCTTTTATGTTGTACTTGCCATTATAGTATGTCTAGAACACTGAAACCCCTAACCAATCTTATAATTTTTGTTTTCAAAAGTCACACAGAGTTTTCTAAGATATATTTATTTATTTGAAAGTCACAGTGACAGAGAGGAAGACACACACACACACACACACAGAACAAGAGGGAGGGAGGGAATGAGGGAGGGAGGGAGAGAGGAAATGGATCTTCTACGTGCTGTTTCATTCCCCAAATGCCCACAACAGCCAGGGCTGAGCCAGGCTGAAGCCAAGAGTCTGGAACTCCATCCAGGTCTCCCAGAGGGATGACAGGAATCTGAGTGCTTGGGCCATCATCTACTGCTTCCTACTTGCATTAGCAGGAAGCTGGATCAGAAGCCAGGAAGCCAGAACTTGAACTGGCACTTTAACATGGGATATGGGCATCCCAAGGAGGAGCTTAACCTGTTGCACTACAAGGCCCACCTCTTAACAGCCATATACATTTTAAAGAACTTACAAGGAAAAATATTCTATTACATTTATCTAAGCATGCATTTGCTCTTTCTCTATTCCTGATGTCCCAATTTTCCCTCTTGCATCATTTCCCTCCAGCTTGAAATATTTCCTTTAGCATTTCTTTTAGAGTAGATCTGTTAGCAATGATTTTTCTTAGTTTTCTTCCCTTGAAGATATCTTTATTTCTTCATCCTATATGAAGAGTATTTTCAATGGTAGTAGATTTACAAATGAATATTTCTTTTCTTTAAACACTTTAAAGATGTTCCACTATCCATTGGGCTCTATGGAAAATTTTTCAAGATCTTTCAAGATTTTTTACTTCACCTTTGATTTTCAGAGAATTGATTGTAATGTGTCTTGTGTGGTTTTTTTTTTTTTTGACTTTGTCTTATAACCTTTTGTGTTTTACCAAATTGAAAAAGTGCAATGAAATGTGCAATTGTGCAATGTCACAAATGGTGTATCTTATAATACTGCTCCACAATCTGTTAGTTTTTTAAACCTTTTTTTGTTCTCTCAGTTCTTTGCATTTCAAATGATTTCTATACACTAATCTTCAAATCCACTGACTTTTTACTCCTTCATCTCAATTCTGATATTAAGCCCATCCAATGAAAGTTTTATTTTACACATGATGTTTTTCAGCTCTGAAATTTCCATTTGTTCATTTGTTTATAACTCCTATATATTTGTGGAAAATCCCTCTTTCATTTATTTCAAATGTGTTCACTTTTACTTCATCAGGGGTGATTATAATAGCTGCTTCAAAGTCTGTCTAATAATTCTAAACCCTGGGGCATCTCAGTATTAGCATCTATTGATTATCTTTTCAGTTGAGAATTGATCATATTTCCCTGTTTCTTTGCATATTAAGTAATTTTTAATTGTATGCTGGATATTTTAATATAGATTACATAACGAAATTCTAGATTCTCTTAAAATCCCTGGAGAATGTTGACTTGTTTTCCTTGTTCTAATGGATAAACAACACAGTTAGATTCAGACTATAAATTCTTTCATTCTTTAGTCAATTAGTGTCAACATCAGTCCTATTTTCAAATCATTTGCCATCTGCTTTGGGTCCATTCCACACACGTGCCTTTCAGGGGTTAGTCTCTCAATGGCACCACATTTTTTTTTATCATAAATCCCTCCTGAATATCTTTGTTACATGACTTTAGACCTGTTTGTGCATACAAAGCTTAAGTTTGAGATATAAAATTCCAAATGGCACTTCCACCTACCAAACTTAAGAGTTATGTGGATGTTATAATAAAGCCATTAAGACATTTTTTTCCCAATGTGGTTTCCAATGTGGTGCATGTTGTTACTCTCCAGCAATGTCAGCTTAATAGTAATTTATACTGAATCACAAAAACTACTAAAATTGATGTTTTTCTTTCTACTGTTAAAAAACACATTAAAATTTTGGAGTTCTTTAAATATCCAAAATTTTTTAATATTCAAAATCCAATGCAGATAAAGGGCATTCTTTACCACTTTAGGCTGATTTTAATCCAATTTTTCTCTCTTAGTTCCAGTGGATCTCTCTTTTATAAAAAGCTTTCTTGTGTTTTTATCTGCTCTGAAGATAACAAATGGATTTATATTTGATTCTTTCATTTACTAAGTATTTATCAAGTGCCTACTTTATGCTAGACATTGTTCTAAACACTTTACAATTTAAAAAACAAAAAGAACTGCCTGCCACTGACATTCATAGATTAGCAGGGGGAAAATGGAGAATTGATTTTTCCAGATTTTTGAAGGTAATTACTTGTTTATTCAAGATTATTAACTGGAAGATGGCTTGTGATGGAAAAAGGATGTGTCTCCTCTCATTGTTCTCTGAGTTCACAGACCATCAAATAAACCCAAAGCATCTCAAAGAAATTGAATTGTTTACAAGCTATTGTTTTGCAAATTGTAGCCCTTCCATACTGTTGCAATTATACACATTCCTGCTTCTCATACTTCTCTCCAGATCCCTATAAATTTTGAAGGGAGGACAAAAGCCATTATCTGTGAGACGTCCCATGAACTAATGGCCACAGTCCAAACATCTCACCCTACTGTCTTGGGGGCAGTGCTGCATGTTCAAACTGTTCCTATATTTCCACCACTGGTAAACAAAGTAGGAAAAACAGTGAGCTACACTAGGCTAATCCTCCGCCTTGCGGTGCCGGCACACCAGGTTCTAGTCCTGGTCAGGGCGCCGGATTCTGTCCCGGTTGCCCCTCTTCCAGGCCAGTTCTCTGCTGTGGCCCGGGGAGGGCAGTGGAGGATGGCCCAAGTACTTGGGCCCTGCACCCCATGGGAGACCAGGAGAAGTACCTGGCTCCTGCCATCGGATCAGCGCAGTGCGCCAGCCACGGCGGCCATTGGAGGGTGAACCAACGGCGAAAGGAAGACCTTTCTCTCTGCTCTCTCTCTCTCACTGTCCACTCTGCCTGTCAAAAAAAAAAAAAAAAAAAAAAAAAAACAGTGAGCTAACTGGGAGAAGAAAATAAACATACTGTCCTACAAACAATTCCTTATAAATGTGATTAGCATAAGCATTTTCACACGAAACAAAATGAGGCTTCACTAATGAGATGAGCATTATATATATATGTATGTACGTGTATATATATATATATATATATATATAAAACATAAAATCCACTTCTCTTAAACTTGTATACTAAAATGTAAGAAGAGAATGTAGTTAGATTTCATGATCCAACCTGGGTTTACCCCTATTTACTGACTGGGTGATCTTGGCTAAATTACTTAAGCCTTCAAGTCCCTCTTTCCTCAACCATAAAACTGAGGGAACAATAGCTCTCTTGTAGTTTGTTACATGACACAGTAGATAATTAACGTTAGGTGAATACAAACTCAAAGTCAGTGAAACTTTGGGAAGAGGGTATCTGCCTCTGCCTGGAAAAAAAAGTCCTTGGGAAGAATTTGTCAGGATCATTTACATATTTTATAAATTGAATAAAACAGTAGGATTTCTTAACATTCTCACCTAAGGCAGAAGAACAAATCTTCCTTTTACAATAAGTGTTTCCCTACTTCAATATCCAGCTCAATTAGACTAGGCTGAATGTTTTGGAAAGGCCTGGATATAATAATTCATAAAAGTTTGTCTCAGGCTGGCCACAAGCTTCTGCTGACACTAAATGAAATCTGTTTAATTACCCCAGTAGCCCCTGAGATGGCTGCTGTACTGGGGTCATTGGAAAGCTCAACCCTGTAGTACTTGGGATACAAGAACATCTTCTGCTGATTGAAATTTGTACCCTGTGGAAATGTTTTAATGTGGTCCTTGAAGCATGTCCTAAGAAATGCTGTCAACACATATTCTTCTTTGTCAGACTCTTACTTGGTCAGGAATCCTCCAGAGCTCTGCCTTTCTGCCCGTGGTTTACCACACTGTCTCCCATTTGGTTGAGCGGTGTTCAATGAAAGCAGAGGTAGCTGAATTAGAGGGACAGCATCAACCCTGTTCTGATTCACAGACATCACGTCCTTGCACCTGATCTACTTGCAGAAAACCACATTCTTAACACAGGCAGTGAAGGAGCATGCCCAACAGACCACGGGGAAAGCTGGGATTTCTCACAAACCTGCCATGTAAAAAGTTTCAAGAGAAGAAGGAAAAGGCAACAAGGAAAGGACAAGTTACTCAGAACGCACATTATCACAGGCAACATTTTTTAAAACCAACAAATGTTTGGATTCTACTATGTAATATAAACTAAAAGATATTATATAATCTTTAAAATGCATAGCTAGTAGAACTCCTAAAACACAATGTAGAAGAAAATCTAGATGATCTTGGGCTTTTCAGTGACATTTTAAATACACCACCAAAGTCATGATCCAAAAAAAGAAAGAATAAATTGATAAACTGGACTTAACTAAAACTTAAAATATATACTTTGCAAAAGACACTGTAGAAAGATAAATCACATACTGGAAGAAAATATTTGCAAAGACATATTACCAATATACAAAGAACTTTTAAAATTCAACAATAAGAAAACTCATTTGAAATATGTCAAGACCTTAACATAAGCCTCATAACCTTAACATTTGCCTCATAAGCTGATGGCAAATAAGTATATGAAAATCTGCTCCACATGATGTGTTATCAGGGAAATTCAAGTTGAAACAACAATGAGAAATCACTGCACACCTGTTAGAATGGACAAAATCCAGACATTGTAAGCATCAAATGCTGGCAAGGATGTGGAGCAAGAGGAATTCTCATTCATTGCTAATGGGAATGCAAAATGGTGTAGCTACTTTGGAAGACAGTTCAGCAGTTTCTTACAAAACTAAATGTGCTCTTACCACATGACCCAACAATTACCCTTGTTTTTTTTCCAAAAGAAATTGAAAATGGCCACCCAAAAATCTGTGCATGGATGTTTACAGCAGTTTTATTCATAATGACCTAAATTTGGAAGCAACTAAGACACCCTTCAGTGAAACAATGGATAAACTGGTACATCTAGACATTGGAATAGTATCAAGTGCTAAAATAAAATGAGCTATCAAGCCATGAAAAGAATGAAAGAAACTTAGATGCATGTAACTAAGTGATAAGCCAATCTGGAAAGGCTACATACTGCATGGTCCCAACGATACAGTTCTCTGAAAAAGTCAGCACTATACAGATAGATGAAAGATTTGCAGTTGAAAGGGTCTGGAGAGGGGAGGGATTAAACTGGCAGAGCACAGAGGATTTTTAGGGCAGTGAAACCACATGCATGATACTATAATTATGTACACATCATTATACATTTGTGTACATCAAATGTACCCTAACGTGAACTACAGGCTTTGGGTAACACTGATTTGTCAATGTAAACTCATCAATTATAACGAATGCCTTATCCAGGATGGGATATTGATAATGAGGAAGGTGATGTGTATGCAGGGGCCGAGAATGTGGAGGGAATCTCTGTTCCTTCCTCTTATCTTTGCTGTGAACACAACAAAATTCTCTTAAAAGGATCTTTTAAAAGATCTAGGGGCCGGCACGGTGGTGTACTGGGTGAGGCCACCGCCTGCAGTGCCAGCATCCCATATGGGCATCAGTTTGATTCCCGGGTGCTCCACTTCCAATCCAGCTCTCTGTTGTGCCATGGGAAAGCAGTGGAAGGGCCCAAGTCCTTGGGCACCTGTACCCACATGGGAGACCCGACCGGGGCTCTTGGCTCCTGTTTTCAGATGGGCCCAGCTCCAGTCGTTGTAGCCATTTGGGCAATGAACCAGTCGCTGGAAGACTTCTCTCTCTGCCTCTCTGTAACTCTGCCTTTCAAATAAGATACTTAACCTACTACACCACAGAACCAGCCCCTGTTGTTTGTTTTTAATGCATAGGAATTCCCAGGGGATAAGAAGCTGCCTTAAATGTTACTATCTGATGAATAAAAATCTTTTTTTTAAGATTTATTTATTAGGCCGGCGCCGCGGTTCACTAGGCTAATCCTCTGCCTTGCGGCGCCAGCACACCGGGTTCTAGTCCCGGTCGGGGCACCGGATTCTGTCCTGGTTGCCCCTCTTCCAGTCCAGCTCTCTGCTGTGGCCTGGGAATGCAGTGGAGGATGGCCCAAGTGCTTGGGTCCTGCACCTGCATGGGAGACCAGGGGAAGTACCTGGCTCCTGGCTTCAGATCAGCGTGGTGTACCGGCTGCAGCGGCCATTGAGGGGTGAACCAACAGAAAAAAAAGGAAGATCTGTCTCTCTCTCACTGTCTACTCTGCCTGTCCAAAAAAAAAAAAAAATATTTATTTATTTACTTATTAGAAAGGCAGAGTTAGAGGCAGAGGCAGAGAGAGAGGTCTTCCATCGGTGGTTCACTCCCCAGATGGCCACAACAGACAGAACTGCACACCAATCTAAAGCCAGGAGCCAGAAGCTTCTTCCAGGTCTCCCACACTCAGATCATAGAGACCTGAATCTGAAGTGGAGCAGCCTGGACTCGAACCGGCACCCATATGGGAATGCCCTCACTGCAAGCAGTGGCTTTACCTGCTATGCCACAGTGCCAGCCCCTAAAAATCTTAATGTAGGTTTATACTTCTCCAGAGAGAAGAATGTCTCATTGCAGAGAGCTAACTTGGTATGAATTTTTAATGTCCATAACAGCTGGTTATTTAGAGAAAAAGTAAGAACTAGACTTTTTAGAAATATGATAATCAGAGTAAACCTTGTATTTTATTAAAATAATTCTATTTCCAGTCAATATTAATCCAAGCAATAACTTTCAAAACTACTACATACATTTTAACCCGTTTGAGGTAAACTGGAATCCCCTTGCTGCATTTCCACTTTAGACACTAATTATTCATTGCACATTAAGCAACAATACTCCTAAGCAGGACTCTGTCCTCCCTAGTCATGGAATGTGACACGGGAATGAACAGCAACAGACAAGAGCCATGCTGGCCTTTGTCTTTTGCTCTTCTTCAGCCACCAACAGCTATGTGGACCATCAGGATATTCTTCTACCTCAAAAGCTCAACGCGGGAACACAGCGACAGTCCTGCATGTGAGGACAGGATAACATTGAACTAGAAACAGATGACAAGCTATTTCTGAACCAAAAACAATATAGTCACAACAGAATCCATAGAACTGAAATAAATAGAACAATAAACACTCAAGACAAATGTAAACACATTAAAAAAGATTTGAAAAAAACTGAAAGACCTATTCCTAGGTAGGAAAAAACAACTCTGAAAAAGTTTTACATGCAAACTACCTTAAAAGTCCATTCCAATCTCCTACTGTTAAACAGTGGTTACTCCTAAGGAGTGGAGCTGGGGAAAATATTTGCAATGCATATGACAGATAAACTTGCCTAATAGCAATTGATAAGAATAAAACAATAACCCAATAGAAAAATCTGGACAAAAGATATGAGCAAACAGGTCACAGAGGAGGAAATACAAATTGCTCTTAAGTATGTGAAAAGAAGCTTAGTCTCATTCATAATAGAAAAAATGTAAAATAATATACATCTAGGATACTATTTTTCATTTATCAGACTGACAGAAAGCAAAGTTTGATAGCACCCTATTGCCCTGACTGTTGGTAAACAAGAGCTCTTATACATTGGTTGAATATTATTATATTACTTGTGTACTATAAAGTGGTTCTACTCTATGGAGGGCAATTGCATAATATCTATCAAAATTATAAACACATGTTTTCTTCAATCCAGTAATTATACTTCATATACTCACAATCTGAAAGGCACAAAGTAAATCATTGAAATGCTATTTAAAATAGTAAAAGATCTAAACCAAACCAAATATCATTGAATTGCCTAGTGATTAAATAAAGTATGGTACAGTGCTTCAGCTGAATATTATTCAGCTGAAAAGGAAACATCTCATCATGAACTGATAGGAAAAATTTCCAAGATATAAAGTTAAACAAAGAAGACAAAGTATCTAAGTATTTAAGGGATGGACATTAGAGTGCAGCAAATTAAGCCTCTGCTTGGGATGCCTGCTTCCCATATCAGAGTGCCTACCACTGTTTCCAATCCTGCTTCCTGCTCATGTGCACCCTTGGAAGCAGTGACTGATAGTTAGGTATCTGGCTGTCTGCCACCCATGTGGGAGACCTGAATGGGGTTCCTCATTCCTGGTTTCAACCTGGCCCAGCCTTGGCTATTGCAAGCATTTAGGGAGTAAACCAGCAAATAGAGGATCTCACAGGATGAGGTGACACAGCTGCACGGTGACTACACTGGCTCTCTTTAAGGTCTCTAACAGCTAGGGGAACACTAAAAGCAGGACCCAGAGGGCCTGGCACCCAGGGCTGACAGGAGAAGGGTCACACACAAGTTTGGAGTTGGAGGAGAAAGCCTGGGAGGGATGATACACACAGGGCATCAAGTGCAAGACACCTTAGCAGGAGACAGTTGCCAGACATAAGCCAACATTTTAAATATTAATCATCTAGGGGCCGGCACTATGGCACAGTGGGCTAATGCCCTGGCCTGAAGTGCCGGCATCCCATATGGGTGCCGGTTCTAGTCCCGGCTGCTCCTCTTCTAATCCAGCTCTCTGCTGTGGCCTGGAAAGGCAGTAGAAGATGGTCCAGGTCCTTGAGCCCCTGCACCCACGTGGGAGACCCGAAGGAAGCTCCTGGCTCCTGGCTTTGGATCAGTGCAGCTCTGGCCGTTGCGGCCATCTGGGGAGTGAACCAGTGAATGGAAGACCTCTCTCTCTGTCTCTACCTCTCTCTGTAACTCTGTCTTTCAAATAAATAAACTAAATCTTTTAAAAAGATCATCTAAATTCAAGTTTGCATATATGTTATGTAAGTGATCAAATACAAGATTACCTGTGATAAATTACTGGGTGGAAAATATTTCATTTGTGACATGCCAAATACAATGGCAAAAACCTGGAATTTAAAAAAAAATGGAAATGGTACTTTCTTCTCCTGGCAGTCTATTTAAAGGAGTTAAATTAAGACATGAAATGATCCTATCAGTCTTAATTCTTCTCAGTTATTAATTGAACACCTTCTTGGAAACATGCAGATAAAAGTCCCACCTTGGAGAATTTGAGATAAGAGTGAATGGAAAGGAAGAGAAATTAGCCAGTTCGGCCTCACAATCGTCATGCTCTGTTTGTTCAAAGCTGCCTGCAGATGCACAATATTAAATGGAACCTTTCATGTACTCTCTTGTTGAGGGAAGCTTACAATAGTAAGGCCAGTACTTAGGTTCACACTTATCTTTGTACATAGTAGGGGCCATGAAACCAGGTGAAAGCAAAAGGCTGTTGTGAAACGAGATAAACGAGAGTTCCATGCACTGTAAAGAGACTCACACTGTTAAAAAATACACAAATACACACACATATTGTAGATTTCCTAAGTATAGTGGATCCCAGCATGCATTTGTTTACAGGCACTAATACGATGAAAGAAATGATTAAATGTGGTGCTTTGCCTTAAGAAAGACATTTTACAAATAGTAAAACTGTCCAGCTGTCTCGTGATCCTAAAAATAGGTAAGCTTCCACTGTGAAACCCATCACCGCACAGGAAATAAGGAGCAAAGCACAGCCTCACTCCATGGAAAACCACCACCAAGAATCAGCCAAAATTATTCCCTTCATTTAACCATGAACCCATCAAAGCTTCAAGGAGTGGGATCACCATTCAGGAACTATGTTCAGTAAATCCCACAGGCTGTGGCCTTCTTACACAATGAGCAGGAAAGACAGGATTTTATGAGGCTTGTTTTATGAGGTCTGAGGCCTAATTCCACTCCGGATTCAAGCTCCCTACTAATATGCCCCTGGGAGGCAGCAGATGATGGCTCAAGTACTTGAGTCCCTGCTACCCCTGTGGGTAACATGGATTGAGTTCCTGGCTCCTGGCTTCAGCCTGGCACAGTCCCAGCTATTGTAGATGTTTAGGGAGTGAACCAGCAGATGGAAGAGATCTCTCTCTCTCTCTCTAGCTTTCAAATTCAATAAATAAATAAAAATTTAAATAAGAAATATATGAAGAGCATAACTACTTTGGTTGAGAGGATCAAAAGAAAGAACAGACTTAAGATCTAAAGGAAACTTTTCCCAAATCTTAGTCTTGACCCTTCCCCCATTCATCCCTTGAAATGGAAAGAATAAACAAGGATTTTGGGGACAAAACTGGTATTCTTTTATTTCTTTACTTCCTATTTCATTTTTCAAAAATAAAAATACATGAGCTTTTAAAGTTTCTAAGTGAAACCACATTTTGGAAATTTTTTAAAATAAGCAAAAAGCTTCTATGAGTAGGTAACAAGAGCTAAGCATAAATTTTAACAGAACTAAAGAAAAATTGTTAGTTTAACTCTCTTGCTCTTGCTTCAGACTGCCTACCTCTCAGTTCTCTTTGTTCACCTGCATTCAGCAGTCTTCCCTGGAATCGCCTGCCTGTCACACTGGCGTGAAATTCACACACTTTTGTTCCAGTCTTCCAAACTTCTTAAAAAGAAAGACTGTATTGACGTGCAAACTGTTTCCATCTTCAATTTACAATTTTAAATAGAGTGATTTCACTCTACAAGATGAGAGAAAAGGTCCAAGTCTACAGTTACTCATGTGATTGGAATCCTCCCCACAGGTGAACAGATATTGCCATCTACTGTTGAGAAAAAATAAAATGGTTGAGCCAAAACTTTGCAGCCTTATTATGGTTTTGACAGATCATAAATTTAAAATGGAAAAAAGATGGCTTTATGAAAGTAGTCAGTTTTTCCTCCCTCACACAGCTAACTAGTAGTCACAAAGTAATTTGAGAACTAAAAAGCAGACAAAATAAAATAAAGCAGAAAACGTTCTCCCTAAAATCAGAGAAATGACTATGGGTAATTATTCTTACTTTTAATTAAAGGTTGAAAGCAGATCATGCTTTATTGCTTTCTATTTGACCCACCACGTTAACTGCTGCAACCAAGGAAAAGAAAGGTAAATAATGTATCCCTTTTTCATTATCCTAGTTTCATTTCAAAATTTTCTTAAGATGCCATTTATTTTCTGTGTTTTCTTGTAATGCCACTAGCAGTGCTCACTACAAAGTCTGTTTTTAACTTAAGATTTAGCTATAAAGAAATTTTCTCTAGAAAAACTCCGGCAGTTACCATTCAGCCATTTTTTTTAGGCCTCTAATAGTACATAGTTAAGCGCGAATTTAAAGAAAGCCCCTGTAGGGCAAAAAGCTACCACAAAAGTTATGCCTCTCAGAGAATGCAGCCACATCCAAACTCGCCTGCTAGCAATGGGAGACAGAGTTCCAAGCTCCCAGATCCATCAATGTGAAGAATGGCCTGTCTTTATTCTGGTGGCTGGTGTTGAGCTGGAGGAAATGATTTGGTGGCCGAAATTCAGTTGTTTTTGCACATAAAGAAGTATTTTCCTTTTTAAAGGATATTTATTTAACTCTGTCAACAGCCAAGCACCATGCCACGTCCTGTGTCAGCTCCCTCGCAGTGGAGAGAAGCAGATGTGAAGTGTGAGGTGTGGAGGGAGCAGAGTGGGCCTCCAAAATACGAATGTCTGCAAAGAAAAGGGAAAGACATCTTTCAGCTCTGCAGTGTATGACGGCTGCTTCCATGCTAGGCACTGTAGCATCAGTGTGTGTGTGCACGTATGCACAGGCAGGGGAGTTAATGATTTTAAAAATCAGTAGCTGATTTTGCTATATCAACAGATCTGGTCCCAACTATGATGGCTTCTTTTGCTGGTATTTCCATCATTCCTAACATTGGTTTAACAGTTACTACTTAGAAAACATCCTCACGCATGTCACAGATTATTTGCCCATTTAACAGATGGGCACTAGACACCAACTGTGTGCTGGGCTCTCAAGCACCAGAAATACAAAGATGAAAAAGAAACCAACCCTTCCTTCTGCAACAAACCAATGCTCAGCTGGATTTCAGAAGCAACGTTAGATACTCCACCAGAAGGACGAGGGGGTGTTGAGCAAAACGAAGGAGCACAGACCTGTATCCACAGGAGGACTGCAGCCAGGCGCCAGGACAGCATCACAGGAAGTGAGGAACTCCTGATCCAGCAGAGAGGAGACACACCTTGAGACCCACAGGTCATTGTTGGATGCCATACATTCAGTGGGCATCAGCAGATGAGTGAGTGGTAGGAAAATCAGGCATTTTCCAGGAACTTTCTGAAGATGCCTTGTAAGTATCTAGTATAGCAGATGATGTAAAATACACGTTATAGGAGAAAAGCTGACAAGCAAGGAAAGGTAGCATGTCCACAGTCCCCTGAACTCCCATTATTCTCCAGGTTGAGCCCAGCACAGATGATCCACACGCCCAGGACTCACATTCCAGCACACAGGGGCTCTGTGTGATAACATCCTCATTTACAGTACACAGAATCAGTAGGATTCCTCCATATGAAATGAACAATTATGCCAGCTGCCAAATAAGGAAAAGGAAGTTGAGCATGTAGAAAGAAATTGGACAATTTATACTTAAATTATGATCGACAGAGGGTGTACTGCAGACTGAGATGGGATAGGAGAATGAGAATGTGGCTTTGGGTTGCAATAAAGCAATTGAAAGAGAGTGTAGGATAATCCAATCTGAAAGCTCACATGGGGTCTTTTTTATAAACGTAGAATATGTGAGTTGAAAAACTTTTCTGTCAAGTGGGATTCTAAGCCACAGGTGTTATAAGGAATTCAGAGGCAGAAGCGTAGAGGATAAAACATTTGTATGATCAATGACTCATCCATTGAGTGTAATTTAAGGCTAAGTTCAAGAGTTGGAGTGAACATGGCAATGAGACAGAGTCAAAGGAAGACCAGCTTTAGGTGAGAATCTAGGAAAGCAGAGCCAGGTTCAAGAGGGCCAACAGAGGCAACAAAGTGCAGAAATACACCTAAGACCAGGTTTGGCACTGTGGCATAGCAAGTTAAAGTCACTGCCTGCAGCACTGGCATCTCACATGGATTCCAGTTCGAGTCCCAGATGTTCCTCTTCAATCCAGCTCTCTGCTATGGCCTGGAAAAGCAGTAGATGATGGCCCAACTCCTTGAGCCCCTGCACCCGCATGGGAGACCTGGAAGAAGCTCCTGGCTCCTGGCTTCAGATCAGCTCAGTTTTGGCTGTTGCAATCGTTTGGGGAGTTAACCAGTGGAATGACTGACTTTCTCTCCCTCTCTCTCTCTCTCTCTCTCTCTGTGTGTGTGTGTAGTGTGTAACTCTGACTTTCAAATGAATAAAATAATTCTTTAAAAAACTACACCTAAGACCAAGGCAACCAGAGTTGGCTATTGGGGAGTCAGCAAAGTGATGGAGCCAGTATTATGGGTGACTTTCTGATTCTAGAAGATGGACTTTTTACTATTTTTTTTGTAAGATTTATTTTATTTATTTGAAAGATGGAGTTACAAAGAGAGGTAGAGACACAGAGAGAGGTCTTCCATCTGATGGTTCACTCCCCAGATGGCCACAACGGCTGGAGCTGCGCCGATCCAAAACCAGGAGCCAGGAGCTTCTTCCAGGTCTCCCACGAGGGTGCAGGGGCCCAAGGACATGGGCCATCTTCTACTGCTTTCCCAGGCCATAGCAGAGAGCTGGATTGGAAGTAGAGCAGCCAGGTCTTGAACTGGTGCCCATATGGGATGCCAGCACTTCAGGCCAGGGCGTTAACTCGCTGATCCATAGCACTGGGCCAACTTTTTACTTTTTAAACTATTTTCCACTTCCTGTTCTGTGAAGCCCTGGGCCTTTGGGTATTATTCGTCCTACTCCAGAAGAGATCAAAAGATCTGCCATAAAATCTTCTTTGATGAGGATTGATATTACCTCACCTAAGATTAGTAGAGACTAATGCATTGGTTAGGATGCTCTTGGCTGCTGATAGCAGTTAACCCCAATTGAAGGAGTCACATAAAAAATGTATAATCTCAGATAAACAAGTCCAGGGCAGCAGATTCCAGAAGAAGTCAACAGAGCAGCTCAACAATAGCAGCAGTACAATCAAGGATAACACCCGTTCCATATTTCCCTCGACTACCTCAGGCTTTCCCCTTGAGGCCACAAAATGCAGACGAATAAACAGCCTATTCATCCCAAGATAAATCCAAGAAATTTATTTTGGGGGCAGATGTTGCTGTGGATTCGTTCTGAGAGGAGGAGCGCGGTGTGGGCAAGAGGCACGGAGTCACCACACAGACCCCAGGAGTGACAGCGGGCCAGAGGCAAGCAGCCTGCAGACTCGTTTATTTCAGTTGGTGCAGCAGCTTATATAGCCAAGGCAGCCAATCCGGTCAAGGGACGGTTTATGCCCTAACCAATCACAGCCTGTTGCCAGGCAGTTTCCAAAACCATCAAATCACAGCCTGTTGCCAGCAGCCATCTTGGCATGGCCTTCTCATTCCACCACCACAGGCAGACATTTGGCCTGGATGCTAGGATGTCACTTAGGATATCTGTACCCCAAATCAGAGTGCCTGGGTTCAATACCCAGCTATACCACCTGACTCCTCCATAATGTGGATGCTGGAAGGCAGAGGTGATGGTTGAAATAATTGGGCTCAAGCCATCCATTTGGATATGAAAGATGAGAGACCTAGACTGGTTCCTGGACCCAGGCTTTATCCCTCCAGCCATTGTGATGAATTAAAGGCTTTGGTAAGTTGAATGCTAGCTGATTGAACTCCTTTAGATCATTCTTTGCATTTCATACCTTTCCCAACAACCCCCCACTATCAGAATCAGAACATGTTCATGAGCTACATTAATTTCCTTTATTCTCATTCTCAGAATATGAAAAAATGACTCAATCTTGCTCTTAAACTAAGGACAGAGGTTGTAGAGCTGAGATTTGCATAGCAGTGCACTTTCACATAATCTACCTAATTTAATCTTTAAAAATCACCATGCGTTAAAGTAGATATTAATAACTTTATTTTAGAAGTGAGGAAATGGAAGCTCAAGTTTAAAAGAATTGCCCAAGGTAATTGAGAAACTACATGGAAATAGACATTTAACCTCAAATAGTTTCTCAATTCAGTGTTCTACTTGTGAGAACAATAAAATTTCTCTGGCCCAGTCAGGATATCACATATTAAAGCACAATCTCCTCATTACTATATTCATATTCATTGAAACACAAGAAGAACAAATATGAGAAGCACTATACTCAAAACTGTGATGGGGCAGGGGTGGTGTTGGGGGGAGGCCTGGCACTGTGTCATAGAGGGTAAAACTACCTGAAGTGCCAGCATCCCACATGGGTGTTGGTTCAAGTCCCGGCTGCTCTACTTCCAATCCAGCTCTCTGCTAATGCTCCTGAGAAAGCAGTGGAAGATGAGCCAAGTCCTTGGGCCCCTTCACCCACGTGGGAGACCAGGAAGAAGCTCTAGGCTCCCAGCTTCTGATTGGCCCAGCTCTAGCCATTTGGGGAGTAAACCAGTGGATGGAAGACTGACTCTCTCTCTCTCTTTCTCTCTCTCTCTGCCTCTGCCTGGCTGTAGCTCTGTTTTTCAAATAAATAAATAAATCTTAAAAAAAAACTGTTATGGTGGGGGATGGCACTATGGCATAGTAGTTAAGCCACAGCCTGCAGTGCCAGCATCCCATATGGGTGCCAGTTCGAGTCCTGGCTGCTCCCCTTCCTTCCTTCCTTTCTCCTTTAAGATTTATTTATTTATTTATTTATTTGTATATTTGGAAGTCAGAGTTACACAGAGAAGGAGAGGCAGAGAGAGAGGTCTTCCATCTGCTGGTTCACTCCCCAGTTGGCTGCCTCGGATGGAGCTGCACTGATCTGAAGCCAGGAACCAGGAGCTTCCTCGAGGCCTTCTCACGTGGGTGCAGGGGCCCAAGGTAGGCCAAGCAGAGAGCTGGGTCAGAAGTGGAGCAGCCAAGATGGGAACCGGCACCTGCCTATATGTGATGCCAGTGCTGCAGGCAGCGGCTTTACCTGCTTTGCACAGCACCGGCCCCTGCTCCACTTCTGATCCAGCTCCCTGCTAATGCACCTGGGAAAGTAGTGGAAAATGGCCAAGGTCCCTCAGACCCTGCATCCACATGGGAAACCCGGAAGAAGCTCTTGGGCTCCTGGCTTCAGCCTGGCACATCCTTGGCCACTGCAGCCATTTTGGACATGAACCAGCAGATGGAAGATTTCTCTCTCTTTCTCTCCTTCTCTCTCTGTAACTCTACCTTTCAAATAAATAAATAAATCTTTAAAACAAAAAAATTTAAAACTGTGAGGAGGGACCAGTTCAAGACCCAGCTGCTCCACTTGCAATCCAGTTCCCCACTAATGCCCTGGGAAAACAGCAGAAGATGGTACAAGTGCTTTGGTCCCTGCACCCACATGGTAGACCTGGAAGAGGCTCCTGGCTCCTAGCTTTGGGCTGGCCCAACCCCAGCCATTGTGGCCATTTGAGGGTGAACCAGAGGATGGAAGAGCGCTCGCTTGCTCGCTCTCTTTCTCTCTCTCCCCTCCTCTCTTTACCTCTCTTTCCTCCTCCTCTTTCTACTTCTCTCTCTGTAACTCTGCCTTTCAAATAAATAAAAAATAAATATTTTTGTTTAAAAAAAGAAGCTGTAAGACTGTGACAAAGAAGGAATCAGGTCAGACACTGAAGCAGACTCTAAACTTTAGTGCCATGAAAGGATGGCTATCGCTCACCCCCTTCTGCCTCAGCAGCTAAAGGCTGGCGAGGCAAGAACTTTAATTAGTACAGAGCAGGTGAAGGCAGGAAGGACAGAGGCAGCATTACTTAAAGGAGGGCATCAGAGGTCTCACATACCCGCAGTCTTAACCCATGTAAGATTCCGATCACAGTAGCTCTAACACTGTGTTTTGGTTCTGATAAAATAAGGTAATCGGTGACAAACACTCAATAAAGGGTAGTTCAAATGTGATAAGATTGAAAGAATCCTTGCAAGTGACCTAGGCTCTCATGTCACAGAGAAAAAAGCCGTAAAACATGGACCCCTTTAATTTCCCACTATCAGTCTTCAAATTGACTAATAGCTAATGGCTCGTCTCCTTTCCTCTTTGCTTTTTTTCTTTTATTTTCTTTTTTTGAGAGAGTTACAGACAAAGAGAGGGAGAGACAGAGAGAGGTCTTCCATCCACTGGTTCATTCCTCAAATGGCTGCAATGGCCAGAGCTGGGTCAATCAGAAGCCAGGAACCAGGAGCTTCTTCCTGGTCTCCCATGTGGGTGCAGGGACCCAAGCATTTGGGCCATCCTCTGCTGTTTTCCCAGAACACAGCAGAGAGCTGGATCAGAAGAGCAGCAGCTGGGACACGAACCAGAACCCATAAGGGATGCCAGCACAGCAGGTGGAGGCTTAGCCTACTATGCCAAAGTGCTGGCCCCACTCTTTTCTGCTGTACTGTCTTTCTTAAACCCTCTCCCTCTAGTTCCTATCAACAATCTTTTTTAGACTACAGGTACCACCCTATTAGCACATGAACATGGTTCTTCCAAACTGCCTCCTTGTGGGGAGCAACTCGGACTAGACTAAGTTACTGGAATTAAGACTTATTCTATGCATCTGCTCTCCCACAATATGGCGCTGGGAGAGGAGGAAACAGCTTCTACACAGCTGCCTCCAGTTCAACCAATAAACAGCAGGACCTGCTCCTGATTGGAGGAGAGCAGCGTACTCGGCATGTGGGTAGCAGAGTTGGGATTGGTGGAAGAGGACTATAAAGGAGGAGAGAGACAACATGCACCAGGAACATCTAAGAGAACATCTATCTGAAGGAACACCTGTGCAGCCCCCGAGAGAGCCGGCCGGCGGTGTGCCGCTCCCCCGCGGAAGTGGGGAAAAGTGGCAGGGGGAACCGCCCTTCCACGGAGGTGGAAGGGACGGTAGCCAACCCGGGAAGAACCAGCAGCAAACCCGGGAAGGGCCGAGCAGACAAAAGAACAGCGCAGGGTCCTGTGTCGTTCCTCCGCGAAGAGGGGGAGCGACACCTCCTTCAATTTATAATCCCATCCTCTGACTCTCCTGTTTCTCTTCTCTCCCTCTCAAACTGAAAAAGAAAATGTATAGTCCTATCACCCCTACAGCAATCCCTCAAAGTCAACTATCAGTCAACTATATACTGGTTCCTTGCCATCCCAGTCCACCAAAACTACTCTTACCAACAGATAGGTGACTACATAATGAATTATTCAAACCTAGATGCCCATTCTTATGAATGAAAGGTAACATAATAAACAATTACTCTAGAATTACAAGAGCAAACAGGATCTGCCTCATACACAAATTCGGACTTCTGGCAATTCTATACATAAGCCACTTGGACAGTTCATCCAACGTGAAAACACTGAATCATTGATTTCCCTACAAAAATCTGTTTTGGGAGACGGCACTGTGGCACAGTGGTTTAAGCCACTAAGCCGCTACCTGCAGGGCTGGAATCCCATATGGACACTGATTCAAGTCCCACCTGCTCTATCTCCAATCTGGCTTCCTGCTAATGGCCTGGGAAGGCAGCAGCAGTTGGTCCAGGTGTTTGGGTCCCTGCCACCCATAGGGGAGATCTGGATGAAGCCCCTGGCTCCTTCAGCTTGGCCAAGCACTAGCTGTTGCAGCCATTTGGAGAGTGAACCAGTGGGTGGAAGATCTCTTTCTGCTCCTCTTTCTCTCTAACTCCCTTTCCAATAAACAAAAAAATCTTTAAAAAAAAAATCTGTTCTTATATTGTTAAATTCCACATAGATCCATGCAGTTTACTCACGCCAGAAAGCTGGCATCCATGCCCAGTTCACCCTTCCCACTCTCCCCCTATACTCTGATGTCCTTTCTGTAAAATCTCTGGCATAGATCTACAAAACATAACCCATTTCTCCCCTCCTCCAGTCACTACCAAAGAGTTCCTCCACCGGCTGCTCCTGCACATCACCTGATGATCTTTCTCACATTCTGTAACCGCTGTTTATATCTACTCACTATCTGTCACTACATGTCTTCTCTAGTTTATTGCCACACTGAGTTCCTGAAGTATGGTCACTGTAGTGCGCAGTGCACTCCACAGCACAATGCTGACACATAGATGATGCTCAATAAAGTAGATAAATGCACTAAGGAACAAAAGGGAGGGGGCCGGCGCTGTGACATAAAAGCCGCTGCCTGCTATGCCAGCATCCCATACGGGTGCCGGTTAGACCCCGGCTGCTCCACTTCCAATCCAGCTCTCTGCTGCGGCCTGGGAAAGCAGTAGAAGGTGCCCTAAGTCCTTGGGTCCTTGCCCCCATGTAGGAGACCCAGAATAAGCTCCTGGCTCCTGGCTTTGGATCAGCCAAGCTCTGGCTATTGTGGCCATCTGGGGAGTGAACCAGTGGGTAGAAGACCTCTCTCTCTCTCTCTCTCTCTCTCTCTGCCTCTCTGTAACTCTGCCTTTCAAATAAATAAATATATTTTTTAAAAGTTAACAATAAACAATCATCCTGTGAAACACCTTTGGAAAATACTGGTTAAAAAAGCATGAGATTAAGAATACTACAGCTGAATCCTGGGCCTTAATGAAATGTCAGCATCTGAATTTCTGAGGCAAATACCAAACAATTAAATAAGATCAGAAGTAGGCCAGTAAATTACAGGAGACAAGGAAATAACAGAGAACTAGTGAATCCAAAGCATTCCCTCTATTCTTCTCCTTTGATTCCTGCTTTCTGTATGACCCTGTTTTAATTCCCTATCTTGCATCAACAGAGAAAAAAACACTAATGAAGAGTTTAAAAAAAAAAAAACCTTCTGGTTAAAGTACATCGTTCTGTCTGAGAGAGGGGCAGATCAAAATCTGTTGATGTAAGGTGGCATGTAGCAATGCCCTCTCACTAGTCCAAGTGATCAGTTTCAGTTCACAATTGATCATAATGATAGGACTAAGAGTCAAAGGGATCACATAAATAAGACTAATGTCTGCTAATACTAACTGATAGAATAAAAAAGGGAGAGAATGATCCAACATGAGAAGCGGGATACACAGCAGACTTATAGAATGGCAGATGTCCTAAACAGCACTCTGGCCTCAGAATCAGCCCTTAAGGCATTCAGATCTGGCTGAAGAGCCCATGACAGTATTTTAGGCATGGAAAGCCAAGACACTCTGGCAAAAAAAAAAAAAAAAAAACCAAAAAAAAACACCTAAACGAAAGATCTCTGGGAGTGAGATCCCAGTGGAAAGAACAGGCCATCAAAGAAGGAGGTACCTTCCTCTGAAGGGAGGAGAGAACTTCCACTTTGACTTTGACCTTGTCTAAATATGATCAGAGTTGGCAAACTCAAAAGGCTTCCATGGCCTTGGCAACTCATGACAAGAGCCTAGGGTGATTACTGACGCCATAAACAAGAGTGTCAATTTGTTAAGTCAAAAACAGGAGTCACTGTGCACTTACTCCTCATGTAGGATCTCTGTCCTTAATGTGTTGTACATTGTGAATTAATGCTATAACTAGTACTCAAACAGTGCTTTACACTTTGTGTTTCTGTGTGGGTGCAAACTGTTGAAATCTTTACTTAACATATACTAAATTGATCTTCTGTATATAAAGATAATTGAAAATTAATCTTGATGTGAATGGAATGGGAGAGGGAGTGGGAGAGGGAAGGGTTGCAGGTGGGAGGGAAGTTATGGGGGGGAAAAGCCATTGTAATCCATAAGCTGTACTTTGGAAATTTATATTTATTAAATAAAAGTTTAAAAAAATCTGTTGATGTGGAAATCAAACTTTCAAAAAGATTATCCTCAGCAATGTTATATATTTGCTATAGTTAGGTTCCTACAATAAATAGCAAAGGAAGATTTATTCCATAATAAGAATGATAGTGACAACCATCAAATAACAACTTTTTAAATAGTTTTTTCAAAAATTAAGACAAAAATAAGCTAAACAGATATTCTCATGTCAGCTAAAACATCATTTATATGACTCTGTCTTTAACAACCAGCCAACCAAATAGGTAAGAACTAGCACAAAATGGGAGTGAGAAATGGAGATGAGCAGAATCATGAATCTTCATTATCATGTGTCATGAAAAGCTACTCACTGGACACACACACTCAAAAAGAAAAGAGTCTTCACCTTTAGGGATAAACACTCCAAGCACACTCCATGGTTCTGCAACCCTGAACAGCACAAGGCTATTGTCAAGATTGATTCTGTCCCACAGTTACAGCCTGTATACCTTTGTTATTTGATGTTATAAATAATCAAAGGCCGTGTCCATGGTACCTGGTAGTTACAAAACATCTCAACTAAGAGAAATTTTCCTTGTAAATAGGACATCTGAAAGTTGCATGTCCTAACTTTAAAAACAGAAATGCCACCTGTCACTGCAGCCAGGAAAGAGGTGTGAGAGAAGAGCAGCTCCCAGAAACTGCTGAGGCAGGCCTCCTGTGTTGCAGAGAACATTTTCTTCTTGGACAGTGCCACAATACAATTACTGGCAAGATTGCAATCATATTGCAGTCTTGCCAATCTTCCTCCATCAATTAAGGTACTTTTGAATGGAAGCTACAAAAACTCTGACTCCAGTTGGCTTAAATGATCAAAGTGATCTCTTAGTTCACATATTTGAAAAGTCCAGAAGTAGAGCTCCACCTGTCTTTTTCTCTGGTTTTCTGGGCTCTGCCTTTCTTTGTTGCCTCGGCCTTCAAACTGGCTTCCCTCTTAGTTGCAAGTGGCTAAACAACACTGGTTACCTCTTCATTAACATTCAAGGGGAAAGACCCTTACTTCACTCAACCATTTCGGCACTTTGTTCTGTTTGGGCCACCCCAGAGCTGATCCTGAAGGTTTGGGAGAGGCGTTTGGATCCATCCCTGGATATAGGCATGGGTCAATCCATTCCACATATAATGCAAGGTTGCAAATGAGGGCAGGAGGAATGTGTGAGGCAAGGGAGGCACTGTCATATCCACATCCAGCTTCTGCATTGATACCCTTGATCTCTATGACTCGGAATCACAAATTTTTAAAAAAAGTGAAAAACAGACTCAATGTTGTAGCCATATTCTCTCTCTCTCTCTCTCTCTCTCTCTCTCATCTATCTTTACCTTCTGCTTTGTCAAAATGGTTGGCAATGAAAGCAAGGTAGGAAAGGGAATAAGGAAAGATAAGACAGGAATAACGTGTTCTTCACTTAGGAGTTTAAGGACTCTGGAAAAGACTGAATGATTTAATCAGCACAGCTACTCCAGGGTTGTAGCCAGATCTTGTGCTCTGGAGAAGAGAGTATGCAGTAATCAAGAAAATTCATTTTTTGGTAAATTGCAGAAGAGAGAGTAAAATAAATAGATCACCCAGAGGTACTATATGAATATGACAATTCTTGAAATAAAATACTGCCCCTGGTGTTAATTACGTACTCTGTAATTACATCAAGGGCTAATCTAAAATATGGAATGTAACTGCTAACAATAGCAGGAAAAAAACTGAAAATAAGTTTAATATTCATTAGTAAGTGAAGTTTTACATCATGATACAGCATCCAATGGGACATCTGCAACAGTACTAACTGATGGTTTTGAAGACTCTGTCATAACCACAGAATAAAACTTAGGATTTAACTAAGTGAAAAAAGCAGAATTTGAAATGTAATTGTGTAAAATGTACATATAAGATATAATCAGGCTGGCGCCGTGGCTCACTTGGCTCCTCTGCCTGCGGAGCTGGAACCCCGGGTTCTAGTCCCGGTTGGGGTGCCGGATTCTGTCCCGGTTGCTCCTCTTCCAGTCTAGCTCTCTGCTGTGGCCTGGGAAGGCAGTGGAGGATGGCCCAAGTGCTTGGGCCCTGCACCCCATGGGAGACCAGGAGGAAGCACCCGGCTCCTGGCTTCAGATCAGCGCAGGACACCAGCTGTAGCAGCCATTTGGGGGGTGAACCAACAGAAAAAGGAAGACCTTTCTCTCTGTCTCTCTCTCTAACTCTGCCTGTCAAAAAAAAAAAAAAAAAAAAAGATATAATCGAACATGTAAAGAGACTGGAAATACACCAAACAATAACTTGAATTTTACAGAAATGTGATTATTTCCCACTTCTCACTTTTTTCTGTGATACTGTTACATTCATTTTATTACTGAAAAAAAATGAGAAAACACTATTAATTGTAGCTGTCTTAGCAGTTTGCCTCTGTGCTAGCAAAAGAGCAGTTCTAATTAGCTAGTCAGTTCCCTACCTCGAAAGCATTCATTCTTTCTCTGAACAAGAAATCAATTATTGGGCCAGTGCTGTGACGTAAAGGACTAAGCCTCCTCCTACTTAGCTGGAATCCCATATAGGCATTGGTTCAAGTCTGAACTACTCCACTTCTGATCCAGCTCTCTGCTATGGCCTGGGAAAGCAGTAGAAGATGGCCCAAGTGCTTGGGTCCCTGCACTGGCATGGGAGACCTGGAAGAAGCTCCTGGCTCCTGGCTTTGGGTCAGCTCAGCTCCCGCTGTTGTGGTGGCCATTTGGGGAGTGAATCAGCGGATGGAAGATTTTCTCTCTCTCTCTC
Source organism: Oryctolagus cuniculus (assembly GCF_051225735.1). Lineage (NCBI taxonomy): Eukaryota > Metazoa > Chordata > Mammalia > Lagomorpha > Leporidae > Oryctolagus > Oryctolagus cuniculus. The sequence continues at coordinate 110,479,404 of NC_142870.1, read as the reverse complement.
TCTGCTTCTGCCTCACCCTTTCTGTAACTCAATCCACCTTTCAAGTAAAATAAATATTTAAGAAAGAAAAAACAATTATTGAGCACCTATTATGTGCTAGGCTCCAGTGATCTGTCATTGAGCTAAATAACATGTTCTCTGTCCCCAAGCTCATAGCCCAGTGAAGAACATGGATCACAAGCAAATAATTTATTTCAAATTAGGAAAACTTGTTATGAAGGTAACTAAGAAAACATCATAAGCAGAGGAGGAATCTGCTTTAAAAGGGAGTCAGAGAGATTTTTTTTAAAACAAAAAATATATTTATTTATTTATTGAAGAACAGAGTGACAAGAGGAGAGGGAGAGATCTTCCATTCACAGGTTCACTCCCTCAAATGACCACAACAGCTAGGGCTGGGCCAGGCGGAAGCCAGGAACCCAGAGCTCAGAACTCTATCTGGGTCTTCATCATGAGTAGCAGGGGTCTGAGTACTTGGGTCATCTTATAATGCCTTCTTAGGCATATTAGAGGGTGTTGGATTGAAAGTGGAGCAGCCGGGACCAGAACCAGCACCCAAGAGTAGGTTCTCCAACCAGTGCTTCAACATGGATGCTGGTGTCACAAGTGCCAACTTAACCTGCTGGGCCACAATGCAGGCCCCAGGAGGATTCTGAGGAGATGGTATTTAACTTGAGGCTGAAGAGTGGGAAGGTGTCTGTGAGCATAAAGTAAGCAGTGAACTTGAGATGAAAAGGAGTTGCCAAGGCATGGGGATTGCAAGGAGGCGGCCAGCATGGCTAGAGCAGGACACAAGAAGAAAAAAGGGTTAACATGAGGTTGCAGATCATGCAAAGCCTTGATAAGAGTTTTGGATTTTATTCTCAGCACAAGAGATATGCCAAGAAGAAACCTGGCTCAGTTTGACTTTTAAAAAGATTACCCATGCCTGATTGTGAAGAATGAACTGGTAGTGGGCAGGAGGCAAGATAAGCAGTAGGGAGTCAGAAGGTCTCTGCAGAAGATGGTGAACTGGATAAGGATAATGGGAAGGGAGATGAATTATATGGAAGGCTTCGGGATACGTTTTCAAGATATACCAGAGGGGGAGGAGAGAGCGAGACATCAGGGATGGTGCCCAAATTACTGGTTTGAGCAGTTGGGCATATGGCAATAGCATTCACACAGGGGAAAGTGAGGAAGAATAGATTTAAGGATAAAATGAAGACTGCAGTTAAGTTTAAAAAAACATGACTCTCTGTGTAACTCTTTCAAAACCTCTTTCAAAAAAAATAAATAACTCTGTAAAAAAAAAAAAAAATGAAACTGGACCACACAATCTGTTTCTATAATCTCTCCCTAGGAAGACTTTTAAGGATGGAGAATATGCTTTGTCATCTTAGAAATCTCAGCATCCTGAACAATACAACATACTGCAGAGCAGGCATTTAGCATGTGTTTCTTAAGTAAATATCACAGCTTTGCACATATTTCACTCATTCCAGTGTAAAAGGATTCTAGTCAGGCTGGCATTGTGGAGTAGCAGGTTAAGCCGAAGCCTGTGATACCACCATCCCCTTCGGGTACCAGTTCATCTCCTGGCTGCTCCACTTCTGATCCAGCTCCCTGCTAATGCACCTGGGAAAGCAGCAGAAGATGGCCCAAGTACTTGAACCAGTGCACCCACATGGAGATCCAAATGAAGCTCTTAGCTTCGGCCTGGCCCAGCTCTGACTACTGTGGCCATTTGGGCAGAGACCCAGCTGATGGAAGATCTCTCTTTCTCTCTGTCTCCCTCCCTCTAACTCTACTTTTTAAATAAAGAAGTAAATCTTTAAAAATAAAACAAAAAGATTGTAGTTATTGTAAAAAATTCTTTTAAACAGTTGTTCCTTACCAAGGAAAACAAGGGAAGACCATTAATTATTCCTCAACTTAAAAAGAGATTAAAAAGTATGAGATTCTTAGCTTAAAATTCTTCTTTTAGTTTTCTGTAATTACACTAAAATAGGACTACATTTAGCTTTCTGTGATTAAAGCTTTAATATAGTGTATTCAACTTAATATAGTGTATTAAAGAAAAACTTTAATATAGTGTGTTTAAATGATTTTGCCTACTACTGACCTTCCTCAAGTGATTTTACCTCCCAGTGTTTTAGCTTCTGTCTTTGCAAAAGGGAGAGATAATGGTGGTTGCCTTATCTCACAAGGATGTCATGAAAATAAGTCAGATCAATTGCTTGGAGGGGGCTCTAGGAGGTAAGCATTAGTGCATATGATGATGAATACCTACAACTTCAAAGATATTTTGAAACTGCCTCCCCCTGAGTCTTTGAACATGGGAAGCCTGTGAATAGCACCTGGGCTAAGTGTTTATCCAGTTCTGGCAAGCTTTCACCTCTTGTTAAAGCAGCAAATGGTCTCTGAACAAATGTATTTCTCATTCTTTGATAACTATGCTTCCTTGTTTGTACACTTGAAAGATGATTACCATCTGGCATATGAGGTCAAGTTGAACTCCTTGGTGCCATTATACTTCAATTGTAGCTCTAATTGAGTTTTTTCCCCCCAAGGTTGAAAATAAGTCACTTGGTTCAGTTTAGCAATACACTCACATTTTTCAAAAAGATTGTGAGATGAATAGACCACTGCTCTGCAAATTATATGTATAAATGTATTGTAGTATTCTCAAAAATTAATCATGAGAAATTATATGCTTCTATCTATTCATTGCTGCATTTTTTCTTGATATTTTTCTTAAATTGCTTTTAATAATTAAAATCATGCCTTTAACATTTTTAATATAGGCAGTCATGGAACACATATAAATATCACCAAACTAATACCCTACAGGCCTCAAAAAAACAAAATACAAGACAGTTGGGTCTGGCACGGTGGCACAGCAGGTTAAAGCCCTGGCCTGAAGCGTCAGCATCCCATATGGGCTGGTTCAAGTCCCAGATGCTCCTTTTTCAATCCAGCTCTCTGCTATGACCTGGGACAGCAGTAGAAGATGGCCCAGGTCCTTGGGCCCCTGCACCCGCGTGGGAAACCTGGAAGAAGCTCCTGGCTCCTGGCTTCAGATCAACATAGCTCTGGCCATTGCAGCCATCTGGGGAGTGAACCAGCGGATGGAAGACCTCTCTCTCTGTCTCTACCTCTCTCTCTAACTGTGTTTCAAATAAATAAAATCTTAAAAAAAAAAATACAAGACAGTCAAATATCATTTAGGCCCATATTCTTACTGCGTGTGTATTAAGCTCATAGTGTTATATAAAAATCTCACAAACTATTAACACTGCCATAATTCTCCACCTATTCCTTTACCTGTATACCCAACATAAACTGTAGCCACTTTCCTGCTGCAGAAGGAGTAGCACTACTATTTTCAGAATATTAAAGTTTAATTCTGAAACTTTAGTCACTAATGATATCCTACAAAGGCCTATGAAAGATAGCAACACATAGCCTTCTCTCAAATACATTTACCTTGGGTAGGCCCTAAACTGGTAGGGAGACCTATACCTCCACACTTGTAGAGAAGGCATTCCTGACTTCTGGTATTATTGAATTGTCCTGTGCCAAAGGTCACAGATTACTAGTCTACAATGCATCAGATTTTACCTCAAAAAGTGTTCTGATTGGCCAATTGCAATGACTTCATATATCAACAACTCAACCAAACTTCACAGGCTTAGGGCAAAGTCCTTCATAAGACTGCCCTTATTGCAGACACCAGCTGTAAATTCAGGGGTCCACATTCCACCCTCACTTCTAACCAGCTGGCTACAAATTCCAGGTCCCCACTATCCTCCAAGGCCTAAATCACTGGAATGACTTACAAAACTCAGCAAAGTGCTGCACTTACAATTACAGTTTCATTATGGCAAAAGGATTCAAATCAGAGCCAGCCAAAGAGACCATGGGGTGAGGTTTGGGAGGGTTCTAGACGTGCAGCTTCCATTGATCCTCTCCTAATGTTCTCAAGAACATCATGCTGCCAGCATGCTGATACATGACTGTTGCTGTAGATTCGGTCTGAGAGGAGGAGCGTGGTGGGGATAAGAGGTGCGGAGTCACAGACCCCAGGAGTCGGTTGAAAGCAGGCCAGAGGGGAGCAGCCTGCAGACTCACTTATTTCAGTTGGAACAGTAGCTTAAATAGCCAAGGCAGCCAATCCAGTCAAGGGGCAGTCTATGCCCTAACCAATCACAGCCTGTTGCCAGGCAGGCTCCATTGCCAGTGGCCATCTTGACATGGCCTTCTCATTCCACCACATTTCCCCCTTTTCATTTATTTTTGAGCAACAGGAGACATGATTCTTGACCATACAATTGTTGACCCCGTTTCCTTGTGGTCTCCGTACGCAGCTGTGCCTCTTAAGTTGTCCCCCAGGGGATCTTATCCGTCGTTGACTAACCAGTGCTCAAAATGCGAGGCCACAGGAATGCTTGCTCAGATGGGGGTAGGAATGAGGAACAATGGTAATCAAGAATGGCATGACCGCACACAGGCTGTGGGCCGTTTGAGGGCCTGACCAGAGCTAATGGGGTATAAAACAGTAGAGGATGTGGCTATGGGCAGTTTCTCAGGGTAGGACGATAGGGCAGGTGCGTCTGCTAACAGGCTGTGATTGGATGGCTTCAGAAACCACACATAACAATACAGGGAGTATCACTGACCAGGAAAGTTTAGCGAAGTTTCTCGTGCTCAGAGTTTGTATTGCAGCTTCAATGCAGGCACGTTGTTTGGATCATCGGTCATGTGACAAAGTCTCTAGCCCATCTGCCTCCTGGGAAGTTAGGCTGCTAAGAGTGGGGTCCAAAGTGCCAACCCTCTAATTACAGGGTTAGTCTTTTCTGACATGACAGTCCCTTTGCTGGCTCATGTCATTAGCATAAACCGTTACATGGAGACCACGGAGACCACAACATAAGGCACTCCTACCACATGGGAAATCCCAAAGAGTTAAGATGCCTTTTCTCAGAACTCAGGAAGAAAAGCCAGCCCAATTTTTTATCTTATGCATGCACACAATATTTAAGTTTCATTTCAAATTAACTACCAACACTTTAACATCAGTGGTATTGGCGTAAAATTCTAAATGCTTGTCTTTCCTTCCAATATTGGCAATTTTAGGGCTCTATTCCTACAATGCTGCTGCCCCTTTTAACAGACCCTTGTTCTTCCCCTACAACCTCCATAGTTCCTATTTTCCCATACCTGGTGTGATTCACTCCTTTGTTTCCTTCACATTAAATAATTATTGCAGGTACTTAAATTTATAAACCGGGCAGCAGTATGGCCTAGGGGGGTTAAAATAAGTCCCAAGGGACTGATGCTGTAGTGGGAAAACCATCACCTAAAGCATCAGCATCCCATATGGGCGCTGGTTTCTATCCTGGCTGCTCCACTTCCAATCCAGCTCTCTGCTATGACCCAAGTGCTTGGGCCCCTGCACCCTCATGGGAGACCCAGAAGTCATCCCTGGCTTCAGATCGGCTCAGCTCTGGCTGTTGTGGCCATTTGGGGAGTAAACCAGTGGATGGAAGACTTCTCTCTCTCTCTCTCCCTGCCTTTGCCTCTCTGCAACTCTGCCTTTCAAATAAATAAATAAATCTTTTTAAAAAAAATCCTCAAGTACTTAATCAGCCATGTAACCACTTGCACCCTCTCTCAGGTACAGATGTCACACAGGCCTTAAGGCACAATCAAGGGGCCAGCGCTGTGGCATAGTTTAAACCTCTGCCTCTGGCACTGGCATCCCATATGGGTTCCGGTTCATGTACTGACTGCTCCTCTTCTGATCCAGCTCTCTGCTAATGTGCCTGGGAAAGCAGTGGAAGGTGGTCCAAGTGCTTCAGCACCTGCACCCACGTAGGAGACCCAGAGGAAGCTCCTGGCTCCTAGCTTTGGATTGTCCCAGCTCCATATTTTTCACATTTTTTGTGCTTTTTGTTGGTGACTTTGCTGTTTAAAATGGCTCCCCAGCCTTATGCTTAAGCGCTGTTTAGTGTTCTTAAGCACAAGAAGGCTGTGATGTGCTCTATAGAAAAAAAAAAAAGTACTTTAAATGAGTTACAGTGTTATCAGACAGGAGTTCAATGCTAATGAATCGACAACATGTATTAAATAAGGCGTCTTTAAACCAACACACACAGGGAACAAAATTCTGTATTGATCAGCTGACAAAAATACTGTGATCGGACACCCTCAGGAACCTAATCCTGTGTTTCTTCTAGGAACAGTGGTTCAGTATTCACTAAGCCAGTGTCCACAGCGAAGAACTACTGCAAATAACAAGAATCAGCAGAAGGAGTGGGCAATGTGGCACAGCAAGTTTAGCTGCCACTTGGGCAGCCCACAAATCCATACTGGAGTGCTGGTCCAAGTCTCAGCCACACTACTTCTGATCCTGCTTCCTGCTAATGTGACTGGGAAGGCAGCAGAGGATAGCCCAGGTACTTGAGTCCCTGCTACCCATATACAAGACCTGGATGAAGGCCAGCGCCGCGGCTCACTAGGCTAATCCTCCGCCTTGTGGCGCCAGCACACGGGGTTCTAGTCCCGGTCGGAGCGCCGGATTCTGTCCCAGTTGCCCCTCTTCCAGCCCAGCTCTCTGCTGTGGCCAGGGAGTGCAGTGGAGGATGGCCCAAGTGCTTGGGCCCTGCACCCCATGGGAGACCAGGAGAAGTACCTGGCTCCTGCCATCGGATCAGTGCGGTGTGCCGGACGCAGTGCACCGGTCGTGCCAGCCATTGGAGGGTGAACCAATGGCAAAGGAAGACCTTTCTCTCTCTCTCTCTCACTGTCCACTCTGTCCAAAAAAAAAAATCTCTCTTGCACTATTTTTCTGTTTCCCCCTCTGTCACTCTTTCAATTAAATAAGTATTTTCTTAAAGTGCCAACTTTTTTTTATATTTTATTTTATTTAATGAACATAAATTTCCAAAGTACAGCTTATGGATTACAATAGCTTGCCCCCCCATAACTTCCCTCCCACCCACAACACTCCCCTCTCCCACTCCCTCTCCCCTTCCATTCACATCAAGATTAATTTTCAATTATCTTTATATACAGAAGATCAATTTAGCATATATTAAGTAAAGATTTCAACAGTTTGCACCCACACAGAAACACAAAGTGTAAAATACTATTTGAGTACTAGTATAGCATTAATTAAACAGCTAAGAGTAATTGTGTATTAATTACAGAGTTCAACCAATAGTTTTAAGTAGAACATAAAAAATACTAAAAGGATAAAGTATTAAGTTCTTTTTTTGTTATATAGTTTTTTTTTATTTAATAAATGTGATTTTACAAAGTGCAACTTTTGTATTGTTGTGGCTTCCCCCCAACACCTCTCTCTTGTGGCCCTCCCCTCTCCCACTCCCTCTCCCATCCTGCCCTTCATCGAGTTTCATTTTCAATTACCTTCATATACTGAAGATCAACTTAGTATATACTAAGCAAGGATTTCAACAGGCTGCACTCACACAACCGCACAAGGTATAGGGTATTGTTCGACTAGTAGTGTTGTTTTTAAGTTTCATAGTAGAACACATTAACGACAGAGATCCTACGTGGGGAGCCTGTACCCAGTGACTCCCGTTGTTGATTTAACAATAAAGTGCCAACTTTTTAAAAAAAAAGATTTTTTCATTTTTTATTTATTTGAGAGGTAGATTTACAGACAGTGAGAGGGAGAGACAAAGAGAAAGGTCTTTCATCCACTGGTTCACTCCCCAAATGGCTGAAACGCCTGGAGCTGAGCTGATCCAAAGCCAGGAGCCAGGAGCTTCCTCCACGTGAGTGCAGGGGCCCAAGTGCTCAGGCCATCTTCTACTGCTTTCCCAGGCCATAACAGAGAGCTGGATCGAAAGAGCAGCAGCCAGGAATAGAACTGGCACGGATATGGGATGCTGGCGCCACAGTCGGAGGATTAACCTACTGAACCACAGCATCGGCCCCTAAAGTGCCAGCTTTTTAAAAAATCAGCTGAGCTTGTAAAACAAGACAAAGTCATGTCAGAGAATACCAGGAAGCCAGCACTGTGGTACAGCAGGTTAAGCAGGAGTCCCAGGTGCTCCACTTCCGATTCAACTCCTCAGTGCACCTGGGAAACAGCAGAAAACAGCCCAAGTGTTTAGGTCCCTGCCTCCCATGTGAGAGATACAGATGAAGCTCCTGGCTTCAACCTGGCCCAGCTCTGACTGTGGCTGCCATCTGGGGAGCGGATGTAAGATCCTTCTCTGCCTCTCCCTACATCTGCCTTTCAAATAAGTCAATCTTTAATTTAAAAAAAAAATATTGGGGAGAAAAGCAGATACAGGGTGGAAACAAGGTCACAGGCTAACATTATGGATGTTATTTTAAACTAGCAAATGATGGGGAGAGCTAATTCTAGCCATTTTTCCCAGACTAACCAAAACAGCCTAGAATAGAACTGAAATTTGGGAGGCCTTTCTTGCCCAACTCTGTAAAAAAATTAACTTGAACTAAATCATTTAAACCCTTCCAAGCACCAGTTTCTTCATCTATTAGAGCCATTTAAATCTTGTGGTAATAAGAAATCAAATCTGCCATAATGTATTATCCACAAATTTTTATGTTTTCACATAGATTATCTCATTGTATGGCCTCATTGGACTCTTCTTACTCCAGAACCATGTAACTTAAAAGAAGAGAATAACTTGGCCAAAAAGAAAAAAAAAAAAAAAAAAAAAAAAAAAAAAAAAAACAACTTAAATGTTTGTAATACTAAGAAGAAATGTCCTTTGGAATCAGACGTTAGTCAGAAGGACTTCAAATATAAGAGTTGGACAACTGGGAACTTTCCAAATCAACGTCTTAAGTCATTAGTGTCTTTCACAAAGTGAGAAAACTATTCCATGGGTATGCTTGCTTCAGGGTCCCACAATCACCACCAATTTTGCAAATGTGGAGGAGCAAAAGCACCACTAGATGGAGCAGGAACAAAAGACGTGAAAGCACACTTGTAGTCTCCAAACAGTAGTATTTAGATATCCCTTTCTAAACAGAGTCTAGTGAAGCCGAATTACTCTCAGTGTAGAACTCAGTAGCAAAATCAGAACTAGAACTTCAATCTATCCTTAATTACATTGGGTTCTTTTCCGCAAACAATGACGACAGGGAAAAACTTTTTCCTTTATAATGAACATTACTAGCAACTATGGGTTCTGGTGTTTTTTTTTTTTTTTTCCCACACTTCTTAATAACGCTTAGAAATATTTTTGTGTGCCTAACTGGCTGAGATGCTATACACATACAGGTTCATGAATTTACTGACATTGAGAGCAGGCATTTGGTGCAGTAAGCCACCTCTAGAGACTGGCCCAATCTTTTATTTGTGAGTCTGACTTAAGTACCTGCTCCTCCACTTCCTATCCAGCTCCCTGATGTACCTTGGGAGGCAGCAGATGATGGGTCAAGCACCTTAGTCCCTGGCATCTACATGGGATACCAGGATAGAGTTATGGATTTCTGACTTCTGCCTAGCTCAGTCTTGTTGCAGGCATTTGGAGAAAGAACCAGTAGATGGAAGATCTGCCTTTCAAATGTTGAAAATACTTATATTTACTTACTTGACCCTCCTGACTCACCTCAGGATTAGGACTGAGACCCTCCCTGATGGTTGGCCTTTACTGAAGGTCCCTTGCTCTCTCCAAGAATCTGCCCCTGGAAAGGCAGTCTTAAGAAAGTGAAAGCACTGAATTGGGATGAATCCTCACATATCCTTGGAGTTGCATTTTCAGGATGAATGAGCAGAATGGTGGCCTGTCAGCTGTGAGCATCAATTTGTTCCCTTAAGGGAAACCTGATTCATGGTTAGAGCAGAGGTCTAACTGCTTGGAAAACCAGCATCCCACATAAGCATGCCTGAGATAGAGCCCCATCTTCCCTTCCTGCTAATGGATGCCTGGGATGCAGCAGGTGATGGCTCAAGTACTTGGGTCCCTGCCACCCATGTGGAACACCCAAATTGAGTTGAGGCTCCTGCCATTGGCCTGGCCGAGTTCCAGCTGGTGCAGACATCTGGAGTGTGAGTCAGAGGATGGAACACCTCAGTCTGCCTTTCAAATAAATAACAATAAAAATTTAAGAGATTAAAAAAAGGGAGGCCAGCGCTGCAGCATAGCAGGTAAAAGGCCACTGCCTGCAGTGCCAGCATCCCATGTGGGTGCCGGTTCAAGTCCCGGCTGCTCCACTTCCGATCCGGCTCTCTGCTATGGCCCACGTCCTTGGGCCCCTGCACCGACATGGGAGACCAGGAAGAAGCTCCGGTCTCCCGGCTTTGGAAGGGCGCAGCGCCGGCCATTGTGGCCATTTGGGGAGTGAACCAGCGGAAGACTCTCTCTCTGCCTCTGCGAAACTCTGCCTTTCAAATAAATAAATAAATCTTTATTAAAAAAAAAAAAACACGGGAAAGGCTGAGATCACGTAAGAGGGCATACATCCTTGTCATTCATCACTTAACACTTCACTGGGAGATGGAAAGACGAAAACGCGCAACTATATTTACTTGAGAGGCAGAGTTGGGGGGAGGTATAGCGGATCTTCCATCTGCTGGTTCACTCCTCAAATGGCTAATGCGAAGCCAAGGGCCTGGAACTTCATCTAGCTCTCCCTCAGCGTGCAAGGGGCAGAGCACTTGGCGCCATCTTCCACTGCATCCCCACGCCCACCAGCAAGGAGCAGGATCGCAAGTGGAGCAGCCGGGATTCCACTGGGCACCATTACCGGATGCCGGCATCGCTAAATGGAGGCTTACACAGCAGTGGCATAACGCTGGCCCCAGCAGCAGCTGTTGAGGAACACAATTTCCGTTGACAGAGCTACTAGCTCCTCTAGTTAAATAGGAACTATTTAAAGGTCTCATACACACAAATCACTGCTCTTCCATACCGGAATAAGGAACTCGGTGAGATTTACCTTAAGACGTAAAAACAACTCGAAATCTGCAGAGCACGAACTAGACTTTACTAACAAAAAGCGGGAGAGTGAGACATACTCAGCAACCTGTAGCTGGCAACCTTGGCTCACTGCCCACTCATCTGGCCAACCTTGCAAGTGCGTCCCGGCTCCCATGTGCACGCACCACGGCCCCATCGGCCACGTTTGGGGTCCACAAACACACCCTCGATAACGAGGGAAGGCACACTGCAGCGCGCCTCGGCAGGTAGCGTGTTTGAGCCGAGTCCCGGGTGCAAGTCCCACAGCTCAGGGAAGCGCACCACGCTGGGGGACCCGCTCCGTTCCTCTCCCTGCGGCCAGACGGCCTGCGCCTCGCCCTTGGCCCCCGAGGGACCCGCGGCTGACAGAGCCTAACTCTTCGCGGCGGCATTGGGCACCTCCGGAGAAGCCCCGGGCCGACCGCGGCCTCAGGCGGGGCACGGGGGCCGGGCGGGCGAGCCACCGCAGGTCCCCGGGAAGGGCGAACCGGCCAGCGGCTGACATTTTTTGTTTACTGCGAAATGAACGGTGGACGGCGGTAGGCCAAGGCTTTTCCCACGCGCTGAAAGTCAGCGAGAAAAACAGCGCGCGGGGAAACAAAAGCGCGGCGCCTACGCCCTGCTCAGTTAGGGTTAGATGAGAAATGACCGGGCCCCTCCCGAGCCCACCCTCCTCAGCCCGCCGCGCGCCGGCCGGAGTCGTCTTATAAAGGGAGCGGCGCTGCGCGCGCGGATTGGCCGAGGCCGAGCGTCCCCGGCTATCGCGAGGTTTTCCAAAGCTCCGTATCCGGCCACGAGGCCGAGCGCGGCCCCGCCCCCGCGTCGAGCCGGCGTCTAGATCTGATCTTCCGGCTGTTCCAGAGGCGAAGCTGCGTGGAGCCGCTTTACGGACCGGAGGCGGGTGCGCCTTGACTGTCGTCAAAGAAAATGGAGTTCATAGGAAAACGGAGTTCGTAGGAAAATGTTTAGAGATGACCACACAGAACAGCGGTTCCAAGTTTTACTTGCCACACTGGTTGGAGGACTTTGTAAAAATAGATTCCCAGGCAGCCCTGATGAAACCAGGTGCCCGCCCGGCCCAATGGGCGCCCGTCCCCTTCTCTGAACTCTCGCTTCTTAAGCTTCTTAAGCAGAGGATGGACTTTATTATGTTACTACTTCATTCTTAGTTTTAATATTAAGGACGGAATCTCCCTTTTCTTAGGAAAGAAAGGCTTTGCAATCATTGCCTTTGCTTTAAAGTCTGAATGACTGTAGTCATTAAGACTAAAAAGAATACGCCAGAAATGGTTTTTTTTTTTTTTTAGGTCCAGAGTAAGTGGTTTTACATATAACCGGTCGGCCGATCTTAAACGTTTTACACTGTAAGTGGCTTATAACTGTTCGGCTGATCTTAAACGTTTAACCTCTGTTGGATTGGGTGAACTGCGGGAGGTTGTCTCCATTGGTTCTTGATCTCAGAGAAGTAAAAGTGAGAAGTTAAAAGGGGGGAGGGGGTAACGTTAAATCCCTGGCCTGCAGCGCTGGCATTTGGGCGCCGGTTCTAGTCCTGACTGCTCCTCTTCCAGTCCCGCTTCCTGCTGTGGCCCTGGAAGGCAGTAGAGGATGACCACGGTCCTTGGGCCCCTGCACCCAAGTGGGAGACTTGGAAGAAGCTCCAGGCTTCGGATCTGCGCAGCTCCTGCCGGTGCGGCCCTCTGGGGTAGTGAACCAGCAAACAGAACACCTCTCTCTGTCCCTACCTCTCTCTCTAACTCTTTCAGATAAAAATGAAATAAATAGGTGCTGTGCGGTTAGAGTCCCAGCTGACCTACTTCTGATCCAGCTCCCTGCTATGGCCTGGGAAAGCGGTGAAAGGTGGTCCAAGCAAGTGCCTGGGCCCTGCACCCGCCTGGGAGAACTGGAGGAAACTGGAAGCCCCTGGCTTCCAACAGGCACAGCTGCGGCCTATGCGGCCAATTGGGTAGTATACCAGCACATGGAAGACCTCCCTCTCTCTCTCTCTCTGTGCCTTTTGTTCTCTTTGTGTAATTCTTTGAAATAAATAAATAAATATCTTTTTTAAGAGGGGGGAGGGTTAGTTTGCAACCATTTTTAAAGCGAGGGAACTATAACTGAATGTTCACGTTTTATTCCCCCTATCTCGAGTTACTGCAGGGGAAAGAACTATTAGTGAATCTATAAGAATATTGCCAGCTAGTTAATCAATTCACTGCCCAAGAGGCCATGTGCCCGGCTAGCCGAGCAAGGTACTTCAGTATCACTTTAAACTTTTATCTCTTAACCATTTCAAGTCGCAATATGTAAACTTCTAAAATGGGAATAACACCTTTCTTGCCTCACTCTCTGGGGTACTGATGTATAAAATGCTATGATGAGCTATATTTTCTTTAAATTGCTTTAAACAGAGGGGTTAGGATCATCCTCTGCAATGCTTGTTAATATAGGGATGCTACTAGCATCAGCTGTTTCCACCGCCCTTGTTTCCTACAAGTTACCCAATCTAGTCTTGTTTACAATCAAGGAATGAAGGGCACTTCTTCACAAAGGTTTTAATCATGCCAAACCCAGTTTCTTCCTACTACTTGTACATGCCTATTGTCTTGGCGCCCTGGCTCTGCAGTTCTCTGGTCGGTTCTGTATATTTCTATACCTCCTGACTGCACCACTGGACAACACAAAGGCATACCTGGATGCCATGGAGGAAGTGGACCAGAACTGTAAATTCTCTAATTCTCAAAGGCAACATACTGCATTTTGAAAGTGCCTGTAAGTACATTATCTCACCTTCACAGTGACCCTGTGAGACAGACAAGATTGGGAAACCCCATTTTACTGAAGAGATTTGTCTTCAAAATGTTTAAACAACTTGCTTAAGTCATACAAATCATTGTCCCTAAATACAAAGGGAAAGGCACTTCTTTGGGTTTAAATTCTAGCTGGCCTGGGGCCGGCGCAGTGGGTTAACGCGCTGGCCTGAAGCGCCAGCATCCCATGTGGGCCTCAGTTCGAGACCCGGCTGCTCCACTTCCTATCCAGTTCTCTGCTATGGCCTGGGAAAGCAGTAGAAGACAGCCCAACTCCTTGGGCCCCTGTACCCACGTGGGAGACCAAGAAGAGGCTCCTGGCTCCTGGCTTTGGATCGATCGGCGGCTCTGGCTGTTGTGAGTGAACCATCAGATGGAAGACCTCTCTCTCTCTGTGTAACTCTGACTTCAAATAAATAATCTTTAAAAAAAATAAATTCTAGCTGTCCTTTAAACAAAGACCTAAAGCTAAATCTACTAGAAAAATCTTTAACTTGATCTTCAGATGGTACTAGACCCTCTTACAGATCTACAGAGTATTTTATATTTTTTAGGTCACTAAACCACTTTCTACCTTGTGTCACTGGCATTTAGGTATGATCTTCATCTCTTCTACTAGACTGACAGTTTCTTATGATTAGATCTTACTCCTGATTTAGCACCCATTGCGCTTAGCACAGTACCTTGCATAGAGCAAACACTAAATACTTTGAGTTATATCAGTAATACCACCATTCTCTAGCTATCCAGAACATCTCAGTCCCAACTTTCCCTTTCACGTCATGGAGTCTTGTCAGTTTTTCATAATTTCTTCTTTTTCCTATTGCTGATAGTCTGGAGCACAAGACTTGGCTACTTTATTTCTAACAATTTCCTAACTACGAAATCATCAAGGCTCTTTCCAATTTATTCTCCAAATCACTTCCACATTTACCTTAACATTCCTGTGTCTACTGCTTCTAAATCTTTAATTGATCCCCTTTGGCTATAGGACATTTAGCACATAAAGCCTTTCAGTCCCTGGCCTTAATTTGCCTTCGTGGGGCTGGCATAATAGTGCAGTAGGTTAAGCCACCCTTGATGTCGGAATCCCATATAAGCAGCTCCCTGCTACTCTGCTGCTGATCCAGCTCCTTGTCAATGTGCCTGGGAAGGCAGTGGTCTTTGGACCCCTGCCACCCACATGGGAGACCTGGATGGAGTTCCTGGCTACTGGTTTGGGCCCGGCCCAGCCACACCTGTTGTGGCCATTTGGGGAGTGAGCCAGCAGATGGAAGTTAGTTCTCTCTCTCTCTCTCTCTCTCTAACTCTGGCTTTCCAATAAATAAATCTTTTTTTCAATTGCTTCCCTACTCATAACTCACACCATTGCATACGCGCTCTTCATTGTAACATAATAAGTCTATTCAGCATGCCTTGAATACACTTTGTCCATTTTCATCACAGGTTCCTTTCTCATCTCATTGTGCTTGCCTGGATATCTGCCTTCTTTTTCCCCACCCACCCTAATGCCACCCGTAGCAGCACAGCAACCTCCTTTACTTCCCTTCTTCAAAAAACTTTCATCTTACAGCACTCATTGGACACACAGCACATTGTACCTCAATTGCCCTCTCTTTTAAGGAAATATAAGCTCTTCGAGGTCAAGAATAGTGTTTCAAGGGGCAGGCATTGTGGTACAATGGGTTAAGTAGCTGCCTGGGATGCCCACATCTCATATTGGAGTGCTCTTCCAGTACCGCCTACTCTGCACTTTGGATTCAGCCTTTGGCTAACGCACCTGGGAGGCATCAGAAGATGATCTAAGTCCTTGGGCCCTGCTACCAAGGTAGGAGACTAGAATGAAGCTCCTGGGCCTGGCTGTTAAAGGCAATTAGAGATGGAGCTAGCAGATGGAAGAGCTCTGTCTCTGTCTCACCCTCTTTGTGTGTCTGTCTTGCAAGTAAATAAATAAATGCATAGCATTTAACTTTGTTCTACTCAACATGTGTTGTTTGAGTATCTCACCATTATTATTTACCCTATTTATAGAAATGCAACAAAGACATGGGCATCCCAATCACTGAAATATTTTCTGTTCTCCCAGAAACATAATAGCGAAAGTTTTCTGTCACATATACAAAAAACATTTTTTTCTAACCATTTTATCTGCATTTCAGAAGCATCTTTGGTGTACTATGTTGGGCCCCACTTCTTTAAATTCTGCAGCAGTGATCCACATGTCCTGGAAGGCAGACAGGGATGCAAGAATAGAACCTCCCATCCACACTGATATTTTCCTTTCTGGGGGAGCTGTAACCTGTACTGGCGTGTTGGCGGGTGCCACCTTTGCTATATCCTTAACCAGCCGCTTGTCTAAGCCAGGGAAAGAGGTTGATCCCCCAGAAAGGATAATATTGGAGAAGAAGGAATTTCTCAGCTCTGTATCGCATTTCATTATGCTGCTGAAGCACATCTTATCAATGCCAGGGCCATCCACGTTCATGAAACTTGGACAGAAGAGGGCCTCTGGACAACGAAAGAGCTGCTCATGAAGCTTGATCATCTTCCCATCGGGGAGTTGGTAAACTTTCTCTATACTCTCAGGTTTCTTGGCCATTTCCTCTTCATAGTTCATTGCTACATAACAGGTGGTCTCCTTAATGTCTGCGACCACCTTTCTGTCTGCAGCACTGAGCAGCATGATCCCATGGTCTTTCAAGAGCATCATGAGGTAGCTGGTGAGGTCGAGGCCTGCCAGATCCAGCTGCTGGACACCATGAGGCAGACAGTAGCCCTCAAAGATGGGCACACACTGGGTAGCCCCGGCGCCTGAATTCAGCACAAAGCCAGTAGTGAAGCCAGCAGCAAAGAGAGCCAGCACAGCCTGGATGGACATGTAGAAGGCAGGCACATCTAGGTGCTCAAAAAACACCTCGGCGATGCGCTGTCGGCTGGCCAAGGGGTTCAGAGCCGGCTCCGTGATCAGGACTGGGCCCTCGCAGGGTTTGAGCTTCAGGTTGGCGTCGTAGATGTGCTTCCACATGATCTCCATGTCCCCCCAGGAAGTGATGAGACCGCGCTCCACCGGGTAGCTGTGGGGAGAGTGACAAGACCAAGGCAGCGTTCGCTTTTCCAGTTTCTGTTCCTAGTCCCTGTGTTTATTCGCAATGTCCCTTCATGAACAGCACCTGCCACAGCCCCTCAGAGAAGATAGTGGTGCAAAAATGAGCACAGATACTACCTTCTTGTACCGTTATTTCTTGCTTACCAGTTTCTCTCTTTGTTGTTTTTAAAATTGTAAGTTTGAAAGGCAGAAAGAGAGAGATTGAGAGAGAGAGAGAAATCTTCATCTACTGGGTCACTTCGCAAATGGCCATAACAGCCAGAGCTGGACCAGGCTAAAGTGGAAGCCAGGAGCCTGGAGCTCCATTGGGTCTCCCACGTGGGTTGCAAGCGCCTGGGCACCTGGGCCATCTTTTGCTGCTTTCCCAGGCCCATTAGCAGGGAGCTGGATCGAAGTGATACAGCTGGGACTCTAATCGGCTTAATCCCCTGGGCTACAATGTTGTCCCTTTGCCTTTTTCTTGTAAAACTGGGAACTTCCTACATTACAGTATACTTTCTTTATCTCATTTAATTAAAGAGTAAAACCCCAAATGTCAGCAGCTACCAGGAATTAGCTAACATCCGTCAGTCTTCGTGTCCACGTTTGGACACTTCTCTGTAGTACAGTGAGCGAGTACCTTTGGGTCGTCGGATGTCCCGGACCCGCCGGGGCTGGGTGGCCGCGCCTTGGCAGGCCCTCCCTGCGGCCCCCGAGACGGGGCGCTCTGGCGGTGGCCGCCTCCCGGCCTCCGCCCGCCCGGCACCCCTGCGCCCGGTCGCCGGCCACCGGGAGGCAGTACCTGATGGACAGCGAGCTTCTCCGGTCCTGCGCCTGGTCGCCCACGCACAGCTCTTGCGCGCCCTCGACCGCCCAGTTCTGGCCCTTGGCGCGGCCCACAATGTTGGGGTAGACAAACTGGGGCTCGCGGCTCCCGGCCATACCCGCCTTGATCACCCCCGAGCCATTGTCGATCACCACGGGAAGGTGCTCATAGTTCATGCCGCCGCCGCCCCGGCCGCCAGGCCGCTCAGTCTGCGGGCTCGGGGGTCCCTCGGCCTGGAATGCCGCGTCACAGAGGCCCTTCACGGCCTGAGGCAGCCTGGGCCCGAGCGCAGGCCCTGGGTCGGGAGCGCCCAGTGCAGCCACCCCAGCCCCCCAGTGCGGGAATATCGTGATCAGGAAAATCCCACTTTCCTTCCCAGGAAACGAATCTCACTCTTCACGAGTGCACCTCCCGCACACCCCGCAGAGCCGCGAAAACAGTTTCATTTCCCTCAGCCATTGAATTCTGCTTCACAGGTGTCCGAACGTCCCGGGGCCTGCGGGGAGCCTGGAGAACCGAGAAGGAATGAGATTAGACAGTGTGCGGGGAAGCGGGGAACATCTTTCCTTTCATTCGTAACCGAAATGTACGCAAGTCAAATGGTAGACCTCTCACGTTGCATTAAATTCCCCGCTGTCATCCGAAAACTCATTCTCATTCCCTAGCCTTGAGCTTTAATCCCAAGGACGAGTCTCCCTCCCCCTTTGCAGACAAGTGAGATCCTTTTAGGTCGCGGGAAGCTCAGGAGAAGAAAGGAAAAAAAAAAAAAAAACCACACTGCTTGTCCCAAAGCCTCTGATTTTGCACACCCTTTGGCGGGTTTTCAAACAGGCGCGCAAACTGGAACCTCTTCGGAAGCGCGAGGAGGAAATGCCCGAGTCATTCAGGCGTCCCTCGGTGAAGGGCCGAATCCGAGCGGCGGCGCTGGACGCTGCCCGCAGCTCGCCCTCGGGACTGGGAAGCGCCTCGCAGGGGAAGGACCCATAATGGAAACGCTTCGGTCTCGGGAAGAAAGAGTGCTCAAGGGAACGAAGTCAGCAGGTGCCTGGTGTCTACCGCAGCACACGGGGATTTCGTACGCAGATTCACACTTTGGAAACAGTTCGGTTGGACATGCGGTTGTTTTCACGTTTCGCGGTGTTTCTTTGCATCCTGTTAAAAATTACAACTGATTCTGCATGTTGAAACAGCCTACGTACATGTGCTGAAAGTATATCAAGGACTTCCTGAGCGCCATGGAACAGGGCAGTTTCCGTAGTGTAGTGGTTATCACGTTCGCCTAACACGCGAAAGGTCCCCGGTTCGAAACCGGGCGGAAACAATAACGTTTTCTTTCCCCTTACCTTTTTTCCCTTTCTTGATTGCTGAGAATTTGAACTTTCAAATGTTTTCACTGAAATCTTGCCATATGGAAGAAGGACCCGGATTTTAAAAACATGAGTTCGACTCAGAGTCTATCGCTGAAAGAAGCGCGCAGAAGGGCAGCTCAAACAGTATGAAAACTGTGAGCCAGTCTCCTACTACATATTCTTTGTAGTATGCCACTAGATTTTCCACAGCTTTGCCTTCTAGATCACCTTTTCCCCTAAACGCCAGGAGACCATGTTTTATTCTCTATCCTAGCTGTCCTGCTTGATAGCTAGGTCCACAAGTATTTCTGAATTAAAATTGTCGGAAAGGGTTCTGACGACAAAGGGAGCTCTCAAAATTATACTCGGAAAGATAAAAACAAGAAAGGGTGCAACTCCAGTTTTTCCTTATGAACACAACGGATGTGCATTTTATTTTAAAATGTTTCTTACCAGGAAGAGAGGAATTTATAGAAAGCAAGGGGGTGGGGGTTGTCTCAAAAGAGACAAATTGAATCCCATTTTTTTTTCAATAGTCTCTTTCGGCCACGACAAAAGACTTTTTAGCCAATCATCCCTTGGTTTTCTGATATTTACGATGTCCACAGATACGAGGGGAAAATCCACCTTTGCAAGACTTGTTTCTGATACTTCCGCATATTACCGGCCCAAGCGGTGCCTTTTTCCTCACTGTTACAAAATCTGAATAAGATGTAAATAATTGCATTAAAATTTCTCCAGTTCCAGACGCCGGCAAACCTTTTCCGGTGTAAAACCCACCTCCCTCTAATGTTGCGCATGCCCGTGTGCCCCTCTGCTTTGGGTTTCGCGCATCTCGGACTTCTGACACCAGGTAAGGGTATCCTGGAAACTCATCTCTCGTTGGCTGATGCAAACAAAACCCAGGGGATCCAAAGACCTTCCGGGTACGCAGAGGGGAAAGGGGTGATCCGTCTCCGATCAGACGAGCCCCCAGGACCGTCAGCCCGAGTACACAAAGCAGCTGTTCCCACTGGGGGGGCCCGAGGAAAGGGGGTGACGATGGGAGACGGCGAGCAACTACAAGCCCCAGCATGCAGTGCGCAGCTTGGCTGTGGGAGCGCGGCCCGGGGCGCGGCGCTCCCCGGCTTCCGTCCAGGAGCCCGGCCGAGCGCGAGGTGCCGACTGTTGGCCGGCCAGAACGCTCAGAACCAGAAAGACGAGCTGTGAGATAACCCTCAGCTGTCGGGTCCATGACGCCTGCTGTTTCGAGGCAGCCCTGGCATGCCGGGGAGTGGGGTCGCGGGGCCAGCCCGCTGGCCCCGGCTGGCGTCGGCCCTCTACCGCCCCAGAACCTCCTGCGCCGTTGCCGGACGACACACCCGGATGTGACGCCGACGTGGAGGAAGAAGGGAGAGGCGGAGCGTGGCGCGGTGACGTCCTCCCAAGATGGCGGAGAGAGAGTGAGGAAACTGTGTTCCCGCTTGGGTTGCTAGCGGTGAGTTCCGACTTCACCCCCAAGCCCACCATTCCCGCCCACCCCAAATGCAGGGCCATTGTGGGGGCGGCTCCTTGTGGTTCGAGCACGGGCCGGGGCGAAGGTGGGAAGGCTTGGGCGAAGCAGCCCCGGTGGTGGCCTTGGCCACAACCTCTGCCGTGTGAACTCGCGGGAGTGGGAGCTGGGCGGAGGACAGGGCAGGGCAGCCGAAGCCGCCAAGGCTGTCTCTTTGGTTGTCACTCTCCGATGACGCTCGATGAGGAGCGAGAGGGAGGGGAGGGGGTGTGGCCGCCTCGGAGCCAGTGACAGAGCCTTTGACAACCCGTGGCCCGGCGCATTCGCCCAGTGGCCGCCTCTCGTTTCGGAGATACCGCGGCCGGCGAAAGGGTTTGGGCGATTTGAGAGCAGATTTTTGAAACTCATGCCATGTTCGTCCCCGTGCTGTCCCAGGGAATCATTTCTAAGTGACTTAACATGCTTGTCTATTGAGGGTTCAGCTAGTGAAAAAGTGAAAATTTGCAGCCCTTGTCAGCTTCTGAAATTGTTTTCATTCATCGCCACTTATTGTGTGTCCAAAAGATTGCATTAGTGTCTCAGATGATATAGAGACGGAAAGGCGCTGATAGTGGCCTCATTCTTACCGTGTATGTTTGAGAAGGATTTTCAGGGGGGATAAATGGAGAACTAACTTTATTCTGGTTCATGGTATGGCCCCTGTCCTTTTTCACTCCTACCAATTGCTTGTGTGAATGTTTGAGTAAAACTTACGGTTGCTGATTCACTGTTTGTTTCTGTCTTTTAGATCAAGAGTAAAAGTCCATTCTGATACCAAAATGCAGTATTCGCACCACTGTGAGCACCTTTTAGAGAGACTGAACAAACAGCGGGAGGCAGGTTTCCTTTGTGACTGCACCATAGTGATTGGGGAATTCCAGTTTAAGGCTCATAGGAACGTGCTAGCGTCTTTTAGCGAGTATTTTGGTGCAATCTACAGAAGCACATCTGAAAACAATGTCTTTCTTGACCAGAGTCAGGTGAAGGCTGATGGATTTCAGAAACTCCTGGAGTTTATATACACAGGAACTTTAAATCTTGACAGGTAAAGTACACATTTTATTTCCAGTTATACTAGTCAGTAGTCTTTAGAGCTAAAGTGATTTGTATTTTTTTTTCAGTCTCTGAACTCAGTCTTCAGATATTTATGCACACTGAGCGTGTATGTGTGTGTGTCAAGATTTTATTTATTTGAAAGCCAGAGCTAGAGCGAGATCTTCATCCGCTGGTTCACTCCCCAAATGACCGAAATGGCTCCGTAGCCACAGGTCTCCCACCTGAGTGCAGGGTCCAAGGACTTGGGCCATCTTCCACTGCTTTCCCAGGTGCATTTAGCAGGGAGCTGGGTCGGAAGCAGAGCAGCCAGATCTCAAACTGGTGTCCATATGGGATGCTGGTGCCACAATCCTTGGTTCCACCCCTTATACCACAGTGCAGGCCCCTCCATGGTGTTTGTTTTAATGAAGATGTCAGTATCACTGATTTGAGATGAGCAGATATTTGATAAGTACAAAAATGGCGTTTTAAACAGTAAGATTCTGACACATCACTGAAACAAAGCCTGTGGTTTCAGTTATGTAAACTTGAGTATCAGACAAAATGAATTCTTAGTGAATGACAGTTGCCCTTTGCATTTTGGCCTTTATATTCTCCTGGTCTCCAGTCTCTCTCCCTTACGATCCTCTCCCTCTTAAACAGGGAGAAGTAAAGCATAGATGGAGAAAGAAGGAAGAGCCAACCTCTGTGCTCAGACCTTCAGTGCTCCCCTTGCCTGCCGGGTTACAGTGTTCAGGACTTAGTCCTAATCTAGTTCTGGAAGATACCTTCTTTGGAGCATAAATGGCAGCAACTCTTATCTGTTAACCTACTAGTGCCGATGCTTCTTTAAGATGCTTACTGCTGTCACTTTGTTAACAAAAAATAGATTCTGAGGATTCTGGTAGTACAGTCACTTTGCGCCTCCCCTACATAAATGAACTAGATAATTAGATTAGTAGCAATGCGTTTGCTGATTGTTGGAGATAAAAGTAACAAACACGGATCAAACTATCCCATCTGCTTTTCTCCATTTCTTAAAAAAAGTTTAACCAGGAGTAGCTTTGATAATCCTCTGACAAAAATCTGTAGGCTTTAGAATGTCAGCTAGTGCAAGATGCAGCCTCTCTGGGCCTCAGTTGCAAAAATGAGATGATACCTTGTATAGCTGTGCAGAGGCCAACCTCTAATAACTATTAGTCTCCTTCCTTTATGTTCTCTACTCTCATCTCCCCTTAAAATTTCACATTTCTTGAAGAAATATTAGAAACAAAAAAAAGAAAGAAAACTCTTGAAATTCTGCCACCCTCTGATAACTACAATTAATATTTGAAATACATTCATTCTTTCTCAGGTGATCTCTATAGGTAGACACATGCACATTTTAGCTTATCAGTGCTATCCTTTTGAAAAGGACACAGTTTTATTATAAACATTAAAGCAGCAGAACAGTAGGGCTGGTGTTGTGGTGCCATGGGTTAGGCTGACACCTTCAGTGCTAGTATTCCATATGGGTTCTGGTTTAAGACCCAGCTGTTACATTTCCAATCCAGCTCCCTGCTAATGTGCCTAGGAAAGTTTGGGCCTCTGCACCCATGTGGGAAAACTGGTGGCTGTTGCACTAATTTGGTGGGTGAATCAATTGATAGAAGATCTCTGTCTCCCCCTCTCAAATAAGTAAGTAAATCATTAAAAATAAATAAAGGAGCAGGTGCCTCTAAGAATTTAAGATACTGATAGAAAATAGCTACAAAACCAGTGAATTTTGGTTGACTTTAAATGTAATGGTTTCCCTTTTTTAGTTAATTCTGTTGGGACAGGAAGAGGGGAATCTTACATTGATTTGAAGACACTGCAGAGCACCATTCTTTGAGCCCTTGCAAAGATTCAGTGTGAAAAAGAGCCAGATCTCTGGTTAAGCCTTCTTTCCTGGCCCTGTCTTCCCTGGGGAGCTAATTGTTTGAGCCCAGCCAGAAATGTGAGAAGACTCATACCAAAATATACAACTTAGTGATTAAGAAATCAGGCAGAATAATAGATAATTAAGTGGGCTCACGGACCAGATTAGCTTGGTTAAATCTTGATTGCAATACTCTGATCTTGGACAAGTTACTTAACTTTTTGGACCTCTGATTTTTCATTTGTATATGAAATGGGGATTATTACAGATTCATGAGCATGTCCTGAGTGTTAACATGAACTAATTTTGTCAAGCATTTTAGCCACATACTTAGCAGTATGTAATTAAATGACCTTCAATGGCTGTTCAAATGACAAAAATAAGTTTGGAAGCATGATAACTTAATGCTGATAAATAAAAGCAGATCAGTTATTTAAGTAAACTATTGCTGATTGTTTCTCTTGACTGAAATTACAGGATGTCCATTAAATAGCTGGTATAAATTACTGTTTTAGTATTGAACAATTAGTGTGCAGCTTAATGCTGGTTTGTGCTGGTCTTAAAGGCTAGCGGACCTTAATACCCATTATGGAATACTAAGCACAATCACAATTTGAGACCAAAAAATCATTAAATATAGTAAGTGGTAAAGTAAAATTATGTTCTAGTAAGTCTCTCATTTTTACTGTACTCTTTAGATTGTGTAACAAAATCAATAAAAATACTTAATGTTTTTGAAGAGATCATTTTGTAAACAAGATAACATTTGGGGCATCTGTGCTATTTGCAAGGAGACATTATCTTGATTACAAAGATTCTTTGCTTTTTATTAAATATAGCCAAAGATCATAAAAAATAAGTAATTTTTTTAAAAGATTAATTTATTTATTTCAAAGTTAGAGTTACACAGAGAGACAAGAGGCAGAGAGAGAAGTCTTCCATTCACTGGTTCACTCCCCAGTTGGCCGCAAGGGCCAGAGGTGTGCTGATCCGAAGCCAGGAGCCAGGGGCTTCTTCCATATCTCCTAAGTGGGTGCAGGGTCTGCTTTCCCAGGCCATAGCAGAGAACTGGGTTGGAAGTGGAGCAGCCAAGACTTGAACTGGCACCCATATGGGATGCCAGCACTGCAGGCAGCGGCTTTACTTGCTACTCCATAGTGCTGGCCCCAATAATTTTTTTTAAATCCAGCGGATTCAGATTATATACCAAAAGTTACTTGTAATATGTTTAGGAACTTGGGATTTATTTCCCCAAAGGATAAAATATTCTCAAAACAAGTGGCTAGGTTTCAAAATTAGCCTATAAGTCTACTTAATCTAAGCTAACTAAAGAAAAAAAAAGTAATTGGTGTTAATACCAACTCAGCTAATTTTACAGCTAAGAAAATTGAAGTTTCTAGAAATGTTGATTTATCCTGATTAATTTAATTGAGTTGGTAATGTCCCAGCCAGTACTAGATTAATCAAATGAACTTTCGCTGTATTGTAAACTTCTGGAGGGCAGGGATTGTTATTTAATATCCCTTTTAGTATCACATATGGTAGATAATGTTGAACAAGATGACTTAAGCTTTCTGAATCATTCTGCTGTGACACACTCTCTAGCTAACTTGGGTTGAGTATCACCAAAAAGGTGGGAGAATTGCTCAAAGTTGCTTCACACATTCTAAAATCTGTTCCTCCAATTATGCTCTGTGGACCATCAGCATCAGCAGCACCAGGGAGTACAGTGGAAATGTACAATCTCAGGCCCCATCATCGACCTGCTGAATCTAAATCTTAACAGGATGCCAGTTGATTCTTATGCACAATAAAGTTTGAAGAGCAGGGAGAGTAGTAGGAAGCAAATTTTATTAGGCTTCCTGTTGCCAACCCAGAAAAGTTGGTTGCTCTCTGAAGAGGCCTCATAATGAATGGGAGGAGGTGATGAGGAACCAACATCTATTTCTTGGTTTTAGGCTTTTCTAAAAAACAGCCAGAAAAATGTAACATTTTGGTTCTCTCTAGTGTTGCACTGGCAGGTATAAATAGCCATTATTTTTCAGCTTTTTAAGTTCTGTAACGTTGGAGACTTGCTTAAACAGTATTTTGAATGAATGAATTTTGTAAATTGGTTGTTCTTAGTTATGCCCTTTCCAGTGATCTGCTCCATTAAGTCTTAAAGGCACTGAGCTGTGTGTGCAGCTCTATTTCAAAAAGTTTTACTCTGATGAGAATATTGTCATTTAGCCGCATTGTTTCCTTACAGTTGGAATGTTAAAGAGATTCATCAGGCTGCTGACTATCTCAAAGTGGAAGAGGTGGTCACTAAATGTAAAATAAAGATGGAAGATTTTGCTTTTATTGCTAATCCCTCTTCTACAGAGATATCTAGTATTACTGGGAACATTGAATTGAACCAACAGACTTGTCTTCTTACTCTACGAGATTATAGCAATCGAGAGAAATCAGAAGTCTCTACAGATTTAGTTCAGGCAAATCCTAAACAAGGGGCATTAGCAAAGAAGTCATCTCAAACTAAAAAGAAGAAGAAGACTTTCAACTCTCAGAAAACAGGGCCGAATAAAACCGTGCAATATCCCAGTGACATTTTAGAGAATGCATCTGTTGAATTATTCCTAGATGCAAATAAATTGTCTACATCTGTAGTAGAACAAGTTGCACAAAGAAATGATAATTCAGAACTTGAGTTGACATCAGTTGTGGAAAATACCTTTCCAGCACAAGATACTGTGCAGACTGTTACAGTGAAACGGAAACGTGGAAAGTCACAGCCAAACTGTGCCCTGAGAGAACATTCTCTGTCTAATATAGCCAGTGTCAAGAGTCCTTATGAGCTGGAGAACTCTAGGGAGGAGCTGGATGAGAGGTACTCCAAGGCCAAGCCAATGTGTAATACCTGTGGGAAGGTGTTTTCAGAAGCCAGCAGCTTGAGAAGGCACATGAGAATACATAAAGGAGTCAAACCTTACGTGTGCCACTTGTGTGGAAAGGCATTTACGCAGTGTAACCAGCTGAAAACACATGTAAGAACGCATACAGGTAAGACTGTTTTGTGGGGAGAGAAAATTGTTTCCTACTGTAATTATAATATTTTCTTATAGTACAATTATTGACTATAGAAATTTGGCATATTCTATTCATAAAAGTATTTTAGCAATGTTAGACTGTTAAAAATATATTTGTAGGTATAAATAAGTATTTTAATGGTGGTTTTATTGAAACTGGTATTTTAAGTCCTAACACATCAACTGCTACTACCACTTTCACTCAAAATAAGCATAAACTTAGTTCTAGTTTACTAAGATTTGACAGACAAAAAACTATTAAGACAGATAAAGAGAAAATACAATTAACAATTCAGGGCAGTTTTTAGATAGTGCTAACATCTCCTTGCATGCTTCCTAACTTCAACATTTACTTTATTTTGCATGTCCTCTTTGTGGTGGTGAAGGATGAGCACCATTGGTACTCTTAGATATGTACCATTTAGGATGTAATACGTATTTTCTAATTGATCACCTTTCAGTATTATGAATCGAGAAACTAATTTAATTCTACCAGTATTTTCAGTAGTCTGAAAAAAAAGATCCTATTTGCTTTTACTTTTAGCAATTAACATTTTCTGACTACCAAAGCTAGTATTGTTGATGAAACTTTTGCAAGTTTATATAGCTTATGCACCTAAAACAGAATATTTCCTTCTAAATGTAAGTTTTATTTACTTGTTCCTTTAGGTGAGAAGCCATACAAATGTGAACTGTGTGATAAAGGATTTGCTCAGAAATGCCAGTTAGTCTTCCATAGTCGCATGCATCATGGTGAGGAAAAACCCTATAAATGTGATGTATGCAATTTACAATTTGCAACTTCTAGCAATCTCAAGATTCATGCAAGGTAAAAAATGAACTGTTTTCATCTTTTATTCTTGTTAATAATCACCATTGTTCTATGAATAGACTACTGTATTCAAATTCAGGACTGTAGAGTTCTAATTGTGATTCTACTACACAGTATTCTTAGCACATTCACAACAAGAAGTCATGGTTGGAAAGGAATATAAGGAGGAAGCTACTAGGAATACAGTGATAGTGTGGTCCTCTGGTAATTAGTTTGTAGGCCATTATAAAGCTTTTCATCTTGAGACTGAGAATTATGTGATACAGTCCTGCTCGCATTTTCAGAGTATCGCTCTGGCTGCTATATTAGGAATAGATCACAGGATTGCAGGAATGGAAGCAAGGAGACCAGTTAGGAATCTATTGATAATACCCAGGTGAGAGTGATGACAGTTCAGGAAAGAGTGGTAGCAGTGGAGGATGGATATAAGTGGCAGGCTCGGCCGGCGCCGCAGCTCACTTGACTAAACCCCAGGTTCTAGTCCCGGTTGGGGTGCCGGATTCTGTCCTGGTTGCTCCTCTTCTATTCCAGCTCTCTGCTGTGGCCCGGGAAGGCAGTGGAGGACGGCCCAAGTACTTGGGCCCTGCACCCGCATGGGAGACCAGGAAGAAGCACCTGGCTCCTGGCTTCAGATCAGCGCAGCGCGCCGGCCGTAGCGGCCATTTGGGGGGTGAACCAGTGGAAAAAGGAAGATCTTTCTCTCTCTCTCTCACTGTCTAACTCTGCCCGTCAAAAAATAAATAAATAAATAAATAAATAAATAAATAAATAAGTAGCAGGCTCTGAATATATTTTAAAGGTAGAACTAACACAAGGCCAGTGCCGCAGCTCAATAGGTTAATCCTCCACCTAGCGGCGCTGGCACACCGGGTTCTAGTCCCGGTTGGGGCGCCAGATTCTGTCCCGGTTGCCCCTCTTCCAGGCCAGCTCTCTGCTGTGGCCCAGGAGTGCAGTGGAGGATGGCCCAAGTCCTTGGGCCCTGCACCCACATGGAAGACCAGGAGAAGCACCTGGCTCCTGCCATCGGATCAGCATGGTGCACCAGCCGCAGCGCGGCGGCCATTGGAGGGCGAACCAACGGCAAAAAAGAAGACCTTTCTCTCTGTCTCTCTCTCTCTCACTGTCCACTCTGCCTGTCAAAAAAAAAAAAAAAAACACCTAACACAATAAAAAAATACCAACAGCTCGGATATGAGGTCTGAAAGAAGAGTCAAAGATGATACTGAGGTTTGGGCCTGAGTACCTGAAAAGATAAAGTTGACATTAAGTAAGATGGAGAAGGTTATAAAAGAAGTTTGAGAGAGAGTACGTGCTAAATTTGAGATGAATATTAAACTTCTGAGATGTGTGCAATAAGAGATTGGTTATCTGAGTCTGGAGTTGAGGGGTTTGGTTTGAAGATATAAATTTAGCAGTCACCAGCACATGGTAGTATTTAAAGCTATAACACAGGCTGGCATGGTGGCATACTAGGCTGAGTCTTCACCTGTGGTTCCAGCATCCCATATGGGCAGCATTTCGTTTCCTGGCTGCTCCACTTCCGATCCAGCTTCCTGCTTTGGCCTGGGAAAGCAGTGGAATATGGCCCAAGTGCTTGGGCCCCTGCGCTGGCATGGGACACCCAGAAGCTCCTGGCTTTGGATCGGCACAGCTCCAGCCATTGCGGCCATTTGGGGAGTGAACCAGCAGATGGAAGACCTTTAAATAATAATAATAATAATAATAATAATAAAGCTGTAACACTAAATAAGTCTCCAAGAAAATGAATAGAAATAGATAAAAAGACTGAGTCCTGAAGCCTTATAATCTTAAGATTTTTTGGGAGATGAGCAACAACCAGCAGAGGTGACTAGCAAAGGGCAGCCAAAATAGGAGGAAATGTAGTTAAGTGGGCTGCCCTGGAATCCAAGTAAAGGAAATTGTTCCAGATGGGAGTGATTAGATCATTTGTGTAAAATTCTGATGGTGAAAGGAGGTGAAGGCTCGAATTGGTTTGGATTTAACAAAATGGGAGGTGAGTACTCTTTTGACAAAAGCATTTTTAGCAGAGACAAGTAGAGAAGCAATGGAAGTGGAACATTGAGAACGCAAATTTTTGGTAAAGTAGAGAAATGGAAGAGCAAGTGCTGTCAGGGATATTCTTTGTTATTTTCTTAAAAGATAGGAGCTATCAATGTTTGTAGGCTATGATTCAGTGGAGTGGGGAAAGATGATGTCGAGTGGGGAAAATTGTAGGAGTAATATTGAGTAATATCTGAAGTACTATACAAATCAAACTATTGGATTTAGATGAATTTTCATCCTCTTGATCAAGTTAACCTGAGGGAAGGCAAACCATATAGGTGCAGATCCTTATAAGCAGAGTTGTGATGGTAGAAATTTTCTTTTGATGAAATTTTTCTCAGTGAAATAGGAGACAAGGATATTAGCAGGAAGTAATGATGGGTGAAGGTGTGCCAGTGGTTCGTGGAGACCTGACAAGTGAGAGTGAACTAATGAACTAATGAAAATAATTGCCTGAATATTAGTGGTCCATGACAAACACATAAAGTTTATGACAGATTTTTTTTTTTATTATTTGATAAGTACAGTTACAGACAGTGAGAGAGACAGAGAAGAAAGGTCTTCCTTCCATTGGTTCACTCCCCAAATGGCCGCCGCGGCTGGCGCTGTGCCGATCCGAAGCCAGGAGCCAGGTGCTGGTCTTCCATGCAGGTGCAGGGGCCCAAGCATTTGGGCCATCCTCCACTGCCCTTCCGGGCCACAGCAGAGAGCTAGACTGGAAGAGGGGCAGCCGGGACTAGAACCCGGTGCCCATATGGGATGCTGACGCCGCAGGCAGAGGATTAACCAAGTGAGCCATGGTGCCGACCCTGAGATTTTTTTTTTTAATACATCTTAGAACCAGAACTGATATTTTGGTATTTGTTATTTTTGGCAGTGTACATTGAGAAAACTGTTAATTTTACAGTGTTGGCCTTTCAAGATGAGATGAAATAAAAATCTTTGTGAAGAATGTTTGCTATATAAATTAACCTCCAAATTTTTTTACTCACCAGAGTATAACTTTATTTATTAATAGGAAGCATAGTGGAGAGAAGCCCTATGTCTGTGATAGGTGTGGACAGAGATTTGCTCAAGCCAGCACACTGACCTATCACGTCCGTAGGCATACTGGTGAAAAGCCTTACGTGTGTGACACCTGTGGGAAGGCATTTGCTGTCTCCAGTTCTCTTATCACTCATTCTCGAAAACACACAGGTAAGAGTTTGACAAAAAGAAACTGCTAAACATAAGGAATAAAGGAAAAAGGGGAATTGGGCCTTTACCGAGATTACAGACTTTATATTTAGCTATCTGTGTTTGCACTTCTCAAAGCCATATCTATGATTTTCACATATTTATAAATTAGATATAAAAGCTAACATTTTCTAGAAAAATACAGGGTGGGTAAAATTTTTGACCTTGTAATTGATACAGATTAAAATGAGTAGAAAATTTTGATTATGTGTGAACTTGAATTGAGATATGTTTTATGACTTTAGAAGACCTCAGCGTCTTCAAGGTTCATTTCCTTTGGATGAAATTGTGGAATGATGTTAGGGATAGGGAGTGGGTTTGGATAGAACATTTATTTTACAAGTTCTTAGGAGGTTTCCTTCACAGACTTTCTGAGATCATATGCAAAGTATTAGTTTTGAAGCAAATTTGTATTGGTCAGAGATTTTCATTTTTTGTAGGTTACATTTTTTAATAGAATCATCTCTAAATACTCATTCTCCTTTGATAATATAATAGATAATAAATGAAAAAGAGTAATGATTTACATGTCTTAATCATATAAAAACTTAACTCATTACTCAGTTCACCTCTACTAGAAATTATATTTGAAGTAATAAAATTTTAATATGTGAAAAGTATCAGGTTATATGAACAGTATAAGATAACTATTAATATTCATTTGAAATTGGGTCACTAAAATCTATAAAATATAATAGAAGTTTTATAAATCATATTTTAGAACAGCTTACTTTAGATTATTTGTAATTGCTAAATATTTTATTGGTATAGTACACCACTTCGCTTTTATTTTCCATCTAGGTGAAAAACCATACATATGTGGTATTTGTGGGAAAAGTTTTATTTCCTCAGGAGAGCTCAACAAACACTTTCGATCCCATACAGGTCTGTGTTTAGGGAGAACGTATTATTTTTTGTTCTCTCTTAATTTCTTTTTATGTAAACATTGACTTTTAAACCATTATGGACTTCATGGTGTCTAGTCATACTCTACCTATAACAATATTTAATGTATAAATATCAACTTTTTATTTACGTATTTTAGGTTTTTGTTTTTTTTTTTTTTTTTTTTTTTAGTTATTGGGAATGTTAAATTTGGTCAAGAATCATACAGTTTTCCCAGGAAATGTGCCAGATAATTAATAGTTTTTAAATGCTTCGAACTAAATTGCAAAGATATTCCAACAAATGAAAAGGGATAGATAATACTAAGATCAGATTTTCTTATTAAACAATGTTTAGTATACAAGTTTTAGGAATAAATTTTAAGACATGTTCTAAGAAGTAGTTTGTAAGTAATATGAAGAAAATACTAATTATAAACAAATTTTAAAGGAAAATGTTACTTAAAGTATACTGCTCTGTTTCAAAATCCCTCCTCACAATTCTTACCTAGATTAATGAATACCTAGTAGAGATTTAATAAGTTTGTTGGAAACTTCTATTTGTATTTTCGTGCTTCTTAAATGAACAGTTCCTTATTTTAAAACAGTTATATGATTGTAGCATACTGCCAATATTTTTTAAAGAATCTTCTAATTTCAAGGTACCTGAAAGCGGAAACTATAATTAGGCGTTTTGCTTCTTCCTCTATATATTTGCCAGAATATGGCATAAATATTTCCATCAGATATTTATAGTGAATGCCATCCAGTGCAATTCACTAAGTATCTGATAGAAATAAAAGAATAAATTTGTTATAGTTGTTGTTGTTGGAAACAATTTCTTTTAATGAAGAAACTGATTTTTCCTGAAATAGGGCTTCATTTTCTGTAAGAGTGCCTATGTGTATAGGATTTTTCATGTCATTTTATTGTAACCAAATGATTAAAATAATCATTTAAAACCAAATATAAAAAGTACAATAGTTTTTACCTTATATTCTGGAACATTATATTTTTGTCTTAACTAGCAGCTTTTAAAATATTAAGGTTTTAAACTTTTTTTCCCCCAGGAGAAAGACCGTTTATCTGCGAATTATGTGGAAATTCTTATACAGATATCAAAAATTTAAAGAAGCACAAAACAAAAGTCCATTCTGGTAAATGTGATTTTTAAAATTTGTTGCTGTTATATTGGTGCTATTCATTAAAATGTTGAGATGTACATTTTAACAATTTTAGATATATATACATGAGTAAAGCAGAAATGTTCTCTGGATTTCTTTTTATATTGAGCTTCTAATAAAAAAAATTTCCTCCTTTAAAAACTTAAGAATAGTTTCAAGAATGAAGGAACATGTGAGCAAGCTGGATATCACTGCTTCCATTCTAGAGTCTGAATAACTCAGGATAAAAGGGTATCACAAACACTAGTCCTGAAATGTTTGAGAGAAAGTAGGAAAATAGGCAACCCAAAATTTTATAATACATAAAAATGAAAAGCCAGGCTATAAAATTTTAAGTCTGTTGCTTAAAATGAATCCTTGAAAAAGTTTCCCAGTGCTTACCATTTTATTTGTCATGATGATAAATAACAGTAGGCTTTTTCAGTGTATAAAGATGATATGATTGGCCAGCGCCACGGCTCACTTGGCTAATCCTCTACCTGCGGCGCCAGCACTCCGGGTTCTAATCCCGGTTGGGGCGCCGGGTTCTATCCCGGTTGCTCCTCTTCCAGTCCAGCTCTCTGCTGTGGCCCAGGAAGGCAGTGAAGGATGGCCCAAGTGCTTGGGCCCTGCACCTGCATGGGAGACCAGGAGGAAGTACCTGGCTCCTGGCTTCGGACTGGCACAGCGCGCCGGCCGGAGCAGCCATCTGGGAAGTGAACCAACAGAAGGAAGACCTTTCTCTCTGTCTCTCTCTTTCACTAACTCTGCCTGTGGGGGGGAAAAATATGATATGATATTACATCTCTTAGAGCAAACATGACATCAAAAGGATTAGGTTGGAAGCATCTGAAAACTGCAGTGAATTGTTCATTCAAGACCACTTATTAAATACTTATAAAGTACACAAATATGCAGAGAGCATGAAATTAAACAAGGCATAGTTTTGGTCCTCAAAGAGCTTACTACCAGGTATAGAAACCAAACATCTAAATTAATAACTATAAGAGATAATCTAGGACATAATAAACACAAAAATGCTGAGGAAGATAGTAAGCTTTTCTGAGGTGAGCACTGGAAAGGACTTAATTTTGGGGAACTTAAAGAGTGGAGAAGAGTTCAAAGGATGGAGATAGGGAAAGGAGGGTTCCTTCTAGGTGGAGAACATTGTGAAGAGTCACTGGGACAAGAAAGCACGGGCTGTATTCTTGACTGGTTGAACTGAAGAGTAGAAGAATATGGAGAATTATAATTTTATGGAAGTAAATTCTGTTTTGTCTGTTTAATGAGGATAGTGAAACTGAATCCATGGCAGCACATAGCAGCATGTTAAGCTACTCGAAAATCTGAAGACAGTACATCTTTTCAGTTTAAATTGCCACCAGTGGGACTGACTTAATTGAAGAGAGTTTGAAAAACTGCTTTTGTATACTAGAAACCCAGTATTTGGTTATTTAAGAAATGTATGCATGTGTTCTAAGTAATGTATTAAAAGTTAATATAACTTAAAAAGTTATAAAATGTTCAGCTACTCAGAACAGTATGAACTCATTAAAACCTCCAGTGATGATATAGAGTATTTATTATGGCATATCAGTGTTCCATACTTTGAAGGTGTTAGAGAAGTATAACTTCTCTAACAGTAATTTACCTTCAAGGAATTTATAGTCTAGTTGAGGATTTTAGGATTCAGAGTATCCTTGAGTAGAATATTAAATAGCAGTAAGAGAGATGCCAGAAGTTTATGAAACTTAACAAATGTGTGATAAAGTAAATAAGAAACAGCTCACCCTGGTCCAGAATTATTAACTGTATGTTTATAATAGAGGTGGTGCTTGAACTTAGCCTTGAGAGCCAGAATGAGTTTTAGATGATGAGGGATGAGCAAAAGAGAAACAGCTTAAGTAAAGGTATATAGGTTCAAATGTAAATCCTAGGAATGCTAAGTAGATTATCTCAGGAGTTTTGTATGTAAAGATAGCATACTTTTTTTCCCCTTTCCATTTCAGGTGCAGATAAAACTCTAGATTCCAATGTAGAGGATCATACTTTGAGTGAACAAGATTCCATACAAAAAAGTCCCTTGTCAGAAACTCTGGACGTAAAACCTTCTGATATGACTTTACCCTTGTCTCTTCCACTTGGCACTGAAGATCACCACATGCTTCTACCTGTCACAGATAACCAGTCTCCTACAGCAGATACATTGTTGAGGTCAACTGTGAATGGGTATTCAGAACCACAATTGATTTTTTTACAGCAGTTATACTGACTTTGTGAGGAATATGGAATTGCTAAGATGTCTTTGGTAAATCAAACATCTCTGGTAAGGTGCATATATTCATATTAGATTTCCATTCATTCAAGTTGTCACCATTATTTTTCATTCACTGGAGTAAAAGCAAACCTGATTCTGCATCATAACTGCAATGCTTATTTTTGATTTTTGGCTTTTATGTCTTATACATTCAGCTTTTTACAGAATGAATTATACTAGAGTAGTACTATTTTGGGTGGATAAGTTTTAATTTTAATTGCCTTAATTCCTTTTTTTATGTTGCATTTTAGAATTACCCTTCATTTACTGAAGGAGAATTTGTTGGTTTACATGATTTAGTTTGACTTGTGGGTTTTTTTATTTCCTTACCCCAAAAAATGTAGGCAAAATCCATAAGAGTAGAAGCCCAAGAGTGTTGCTGTTTGTGAACTCCATTGACCAATATATAAACTAAAAAAGTTCGTATTTCTGCCTATGAAATTTAGGTACTAAATAAGAATTGTGCTATTTCTCTATTAATATATTCCTTTAGAGGTAATTTTTCTAATGAAACAAATGTTTCTTAAAAGCTAGAAAACTGTAAATATATTTTCCTTCATTTAAAATTAGTATTCTGAAGAAAACCAACGGTCAGTACTTTTGGTTTGAGTTATTTGAGACTGTGCTTTCAAAATTTTAAATAGATACTTGATGTTTTTGTCAAAAGTTTCAGAATTTGATTGAACTTATGTTTTAATAGCTTCTAGATTACTGGAAGTGAAAATATGGTGAGTTTTGAAAATATTTTGATAAGCTCTTTTATGCCTATTATGCACTTTTTAAAATAAATATTCTAAAAAGTTTCTAGACATAAACTTTATGCATACTAGAAATCACCTGGCTTCTAAATTTGATACATTATATTCCATAAACAGTTAAGAAATTAACTTCAGTTATAAGTAAACATTTTGGGTTATCAGAAAGTCAGTTTATAAAACTTTTTTTCTATAAACTTTGGGCTTTTAAATTTTGTAAGTTAAACCACAACTTTCTGTTGTTGGTTGTCATAGTTTCACTGTGGTCCTTTTCCTTTGAAGTGAATGTAGAAATATTCGCTACCACCCTTCCCCATCCTATTTTCCACATACTAATTTATTTCACAGCCTGATCTTTGGACATTAAATTTTCAGTTCCACAAAGTCAGTCATACAGTGTTGATCAAACACCACGATGACATTATTTCTTATTTCTGCCATGCATTAGTTGTGGCTTATTTGTTTCCTGGTTTTAAACTACACTTGTAATAAAGTTAATGTGTTTTTTACTGGTATTGGTTTCAATTGTAATTTTCTTGATTTGGGGTCCAAGTCATAGAAGCTAATTAGAGAGTATAATGAAAACACTTATTTCTTATGGAGCTCTTCACTATTGCACAACACACAAAGCATTTTCAGTTTAAATTGCCACCAGTGGGACTGACTTAATTGAAGAGAGTTTGAAATACTGCTTTTGTATACTAGAAACCCAATATTTGGTTATTTAAGAAATCTATGCATGTGTTCTAAGTAATGTATTAAAAGTTAATGTAACTTAAAAAGTTATAAAATGTTCAGCTAATCTACTCTGGCTTAAATTTGATAGGAATTCATTGGAATGTGACAATTAAAGAAAATTTAAAAATTAAAATTAGAAGGCATGGCCTGTTTAAGAAGCTACTAAAATGAAAAAGTTGTGTTTAATTTGTATCTTCATTAATCCAAGCAGCTAATGAACAAAAGAAAGATGTCATAATTCTATAAGGGCAATAGTTGGCAAGGTTCCTCTAATAAAATAATTTGCATTTTGTCTTTGCATAGATTAACCTTCAAATTTGTTATTTTTAGTATTATTTGATCGTACTAGAGTGGCTAAGGTTGATTGATAGTGCTTTTTATCATCACATTGGCTTGGCTAAGTAACTATTTTAAATTGACATGGCTTGAGTTGATCAGTATCATCTGCTCTTCCAGAATGACAATGTAAAGGGAGCTTGCAAACTAAGTATCCCTTATCATCTCATACTGCTATGTGCTGTTATCATAATATGCATTTACTTAGGTTGTATGTATCCAGTGTCACTCTGACAATCATAATCATTTTGGTCAAGTCCATCTTTAGATATATTTGTTATAATCAATGTTTTGGGAAAGGTCTATTCTTAAATTATTTAAGTATTATAAAGCTTTTTGAACATCTTTAAAATGCTGGATTTCTTTCTGAAAAACAAAATATTTTCTAAATGAATATAATTTTGTATTTGTATTAGATTATTCCTAATGTATTGCTAGATTTTAGACTTTTTTTAAAGGAAATTCTAGGTTATATATAAATTATTTTTGATATTTTTTAATGGTACTTGTTTTATGCTTAATTTCACAGGATGATTTTGATAGACAAATTTTGGAAAATTTTTTTCGCCAAATTTCTGTCAGTCCATTGCCACAGTTGTTTATCATTTCTGTATGTTTTAGCCTACAGAAAATATGCAAATGAGTATGTAAAATAGACAACGTACTAATTTCTAAAAATCTCCTGAACTAATAGTTACAACACTTGATGCATACCAGAAACATGGTTGGGAAATAACAATCTTCAGGCCACTCTACCTGAGACCTGCTGCAGCAGTCTACTGGGCACATACGGTAACACTTCTTGGCGTTCCGCCTTTTGGAAAGCAGATAAAATGAATGAAATTCTTCAATGTACCTTCCCATTTTTTAATGGAGATTTGAGTCCCTTGAACTTGGCTAGAAATATCACCCAAAAAGAAACTGTATTTAAATGTGTACTCTTTTTTTTTTTTTTTTTTTTTTGACAGGCAGAGTGGACAGTGAGAGAGAGAGACAGAGAGAAAGGTCTTCCTTTTGCCGTTGGTTCACCCTCCAATGGCCGCCACGGCCGGCGCACCGCGGCCGGCGCACCGCACTGATCCGATGGCAGGAGCCAGGTGCTTTTCCTGGTCTCCCATGGGGTGCAGGGCCCAAGCACTTGGGCCATCCTCCACTGCACTCCCTGGCCACAGCAGAGAGCTGGCCTGGAAGAGGGGCAACCAGGACAGGATCCGGCGCCCTGACCGGGACTAGAACCCGGTGTGCCAGCGCCGCAAGGCGGAGGATTAGCCTAGTGAGCCGCGGCACCGGCCTAAATGTGTACTCTTTAAATTCTACATTTTCACTCATTATTTATCAACCACATTGAGATCTAGAAGTACTTGGGTCCCTACCACCCATATGAGAGACCCAGTCTGAATTTCAGGCTCCTGGCTTTGGCCTGGCCCAGCCCTGACTGTTGCAGGCATTTGGAAGATCTCTGTCCCTTTGTGTCACTTTGCCTTTCAAAAAACAAAACAAATTTTCAAAAAAGATAACTGTAATTACCTTTACTTAAATGCTATTTCACTACTTGGTTGTATTTTCCATTGTAAAAGGAATTAAATGGGTTCCTAGGCTTATTTCTTCAAAGTTAAAATTTCAGGCTATCATATTTCTTGTAGAAAATTACAGGTTTTTTCACAATGCAGTTTAATAAAGTCATACCTTTATACATTTGTCAAAAGTAACTTTTCTAATTTATGAAAGAAAATACATGTAATGGGCCATATTCCAAAAGCAATTAGAGAAATGTAGAAAACTATTTCAGAGCTCTTTTTTCATAGATGTTGACCTACTGGAACAAGAGCAAAACCTGCATTAGACGAATGGCCATAAGCTTCTCCGTAAGTTGGTGTCCAATAATAGTGTTTTTTAAGGCCATTGGAGAGTTCTGCAAGATACACACGTCCATCTACCACAAACGGCTCCACATCTGTATTGTCTGGTTTTAGATAGCTCATTTTAATTAAATCTGAATATGCCTAAGGTTTTTAAGAAAAGAAAATCTGTGATTAATATGTA
Organism: Oryctolagus cuniculus; assembly: GCF_051225735.1. Taxonomy (NCBI): domain Eukaryota; kingdom Metazoa; phylum Chordata; class Mammalia; order Lagomorpha; family Leporidae; genus Oryctolagus; species Oryctolagus cuniculus. The sequence continues at coordinate 110,440,483 of NC_142870.1, read as the reverse complement.
TTAAATTGTAAACATTTACATAATGCAAATTAAGTTTGATTTTCAAATTAGCTATGTTAATTTGTAGACAATATTCTAGGGCTGGTGTTGTAGCAGAGTAGGTAAAGCCCCCGCCTGTGATGCTAGCATCCCACAAGGGCTCAGGGTCAAGGCCCAGCTGCTCCACTTTGGAAGAAATTCCAGGACCTTGGCCTGTCCCAGCCCCAGCCATTGCGGCCATCCGGGGAGTGAACTAGGGGATAGAAGATCTCCCTCTGTCTCTCCCTCTATGTAACTGCCTTCCAAATAAATAAAAATAAGTCTTTAAAAATATTTTGAATAACATGAATTTTAATATTTTGCAGGTATTAGATTTTTATTCATTTAATTAACACAATGAAACTCGGTTATAAAACCTACTTCTAAGTTTTAATGGATGAAACATTTTTGTCATTTTGTAACTCCTACAGTTAATTATACTGTCAGCTCTGTGTAACAAAGCTCCCTTCGTCAAAATTTTCAGATCCTACAGGTATTCTTTGCTTTTTTTGTTTGTTTTTGTTTGTTTTTTTGACAGGCAGAGTGGACAGTGAGAGAGACAGAGAGAAAGGTCTTCCTTTTGCCGTTGGTTCACTCTCCAACGGCCACCGCAGCCAGTGCACTGCGGCTGGCGCACCGCGCTGATCCGATGGCAGGAGCCAGGTACTTCTCCTGGTCTCCCATGGGGTGCAGGGCCCAAGCACCTGGGCCATCCTCCACTGCACTCCCTGGCCACAGCAGAGAGCTGGCCTGGAAGAGGGGCAACCGGGACAGAATCTGGCGCCCCAACTGGGACTAGAACCCGGTGTGCCGGCACCGCAAGGCGGAGGATTAGCCTAGTGAGCTGCGGGGCCGGCCCCTACAGGTATTCTTTAAATGGCAAGAGAGATTGTTTTATTTGCTTTCAAAAACCTGTTAGTTAGGGACCTATCCCTTAGAAAGTAAAAGAAATTCTGGATTTGGGTATACAACTGTAATGGAGTTCATGAACACACCACCCCCACCCTTCTGAAGCCAATTGACATTTAAAGATGTATTTATCTATTTGAAAGTTAGAGCTACATGGAGAGAGAGACCAAGCTTCCATCTGCTGGTTCATTCCCGAGACGGCCACAATGGCTGGGGTTGGGCCACGGCCACACCAAAGCTGAGAGCCAGGAGCTTTTTCCAGGTCTCCCACATGGATGCAGGGGACCAGGCACTTGGGCCATCTTCTGCTGCTTTCCCAGTCACATTAGCTGGAGCTGGATTAGAAATAGAGCAGCTGGGACTTGAACCAGTATCCACGTGGGATTCCTGTGTTGCAGGCTGCAGCTTAACCCACTGTGCTGGCCCTACTAATTGACATTCGGGTTAATAATAACTCTAATTTCAGGGGTGGGGAATCTTTTTTTCTTCCAAGGGCCCCTAAATATAAATCAGGGACCACACAAAATTAGCAACTTAAAAATTAACCTGGCCAAATGATTTAATGAGCCTTATTTGGCCCACAGACAAGATGTCCCCCACCTCTGTAAGAATGCTGGCCTATTGTTCTCCTTATAGAATATTCTTTGTACATCTCTTAGGGATCCTTGATATCTACGTAAGGGTGTAATACACATGTGTTGAACTGGTTTGTCAGTAGAACTGCCATTATGGAGAGGGGCTCAGAAATTTAGACTAAAACATTTAAAAATTTGCTTGTGTTTAGTTTGTTCCAGACTCAACTTACATAGCTTCTAGTGTAGAACTAAAAGGATATAGATGTTATTCTAAAACTAGAGGTTTTTTTGAGATCCTGGTATTTATTTATGTGCATTTGTTTGAAAGGCAGACATATGCCTTCCATCCACTGGTTCAACCGCCTATATGCCCACAACAGCCAGAGCTGAGCCAGGCAGAAGCCAGGACCCCAGAATTCATTCCAGGTTTCCCACAAGGCACAGGGACTCAGGAACTTGAACCGTCATCTGCTGCCTCCCCAGGTGTGCATTATTGGGTAGCTGGATTGAAGCAGAGGAGCTGGGACTCAATCCACACTCTAACATGGATGCAGGTATCCCAGGTGTTAACTTTTGTGCCAAACACCCTATTAAGTGTATACATTTTATTAATTTTAATAGTGGGATTTTATTTGGTCCTTTTGCAAATTTTGAGAATTTTACAAGTTTTTGTTATTTTGATTACATATAAATCCATAGTAATACTTTAAGACTCCTATTGTGTGAAGTAAAAATTTCACTGAGATAGTTCTTCAATACTCATTTCAAAACAAAAGCATAGGGGGCGGCGCCGTGGCTCACTTGGTTAATCCCCTGCCTGTGGTGCTGGCATCCCATATGGGTGCCGGATTCTGTCCCGGTTGCTCCTCTTCCGGTCCAGCTCTCTGCTCTGGCCCTGGAGGGCAGTGGAGGATGGCCCAAGTGCTTGGGCCCCTGCACCCACCTGGCAGACCAGGAGGAAGCACCTGGCTCCTGGCTTCGGATCGGTGCAGCGCCGGCCGTGGTAGCCATTTGGAGAGTAAACCAACGGAAGGAAGACCTTTCTCTGTCTCCCTCACTGTCTATAACTCTACCTGTCAAATAAAATTTTTAAAAAAGCATAGTAACAATTTTCTTCTTACTTGAGAGGGAGGCAAAGAAAGAACGCCAATCCAAAAGTTTTCTCCCCAAGTGCCTGCCTCAGCCAGAGGTGGGTGAGGCCAAAATCAGGATTGAGGAACTCAATCAAGGTCTCCCACATGGATGGCAGGAACCCAACCGCCTGAACCACTACTGCTGCCTTCCAGGCTCTGCATCAGAGCTCCACCAATGGGAGTTCATTCCAGGCATTCTGAAGTAGAATAGGTGTGTCTTAACTGTATCTTAACCTCTAGGCCAAGCACCAACCTAACAATTTTCGTGTGGAAAAAAAATGAAGAAAAAATAAAAGTCAAAATTTGTATTTCTATAATATACCAAATATTTTGACAGCTTGTACTATAATTTCTTCAATTCTACATCTTGGTACAGTTATTAGCAAGTAGATTGGAAATTTTGCACATCAAATCAGTTTTTTTAAACTTGATTTGGAGGAGTTAGAACTGTAAGATGATACTTAACATCTTTTATTATTTCAACCACAAAACTTCCTACTAGTTAACTTTTAGGACTTAAGTGTAAAATTATCAAATGAGCAGTGCCTCATAAGACTTTGTAATATTTTCCAAGGCACCTGTAAATAATGTCTGAGTCAGATGTTACACAGATGATCCTAGAAAAAGTCATCAGTAGAGATAAAAACTTACCACACATGTAGCCTCATCAAATTTGTTTCCCCAAATGTAGATATTAGAGAATGTGGGGTTTGTTTTCATTGATTTTGAAAGTGCAACAAGACCTTCTCCCTCTATGTTGTTGCTGACTACTGACAACCTGTAGGAAAACAAAATAACCCTGGAAACACAATTCCACAAAGAAATCCATTATTCCATATTTTAAAAATATTTTTATTTATCTGAAAGAGAGACAGAGGGAGATCTTTCATTTGTTGGTTCACTCCCCAAATGTCCATTACAGCCAGGACTTGAATAGTAAAGCCAGAAGCTCAGAATTCAATCCGGTTCTCCCACTTGGGTGGCAGGAATCTAAGTATTTGAGCCATTACCTGCCACCTCCCAGTGTGCAGTAGAAGGCTGGAACCAAAACCAAGAGCCCGGACTTGAACCTAGGCACTAAGTCATGGGATGCAAGCAGCATCTTAGCCACTACGCCAAACACACACCCCTTCAGTATGTTTTAATGTTATCATCAAAATATTGGCCATGTAATTCCTAAAATCTAAGAGATGTATTTTTCTAATTGGATGTATTTTCTTTTCACACTCACTTTTAAGCCTATCATATTGAAAGTTTATGATTTTTTTTTAAATTAAAGACAATATAAGCAGTCATAAGCAGGATTATGATTAAAAAATGTTACTTAGGAAAAGCAGAAATTGAAATGTTTACTGAAACTTTATACAATGAAGTTTAGAAACTACGCTTTCATATTTCATCATCCTTTTTTGAATATTTATTCAATTGAATAAATTAATCCAATTGAATTCAATTTATTTTTTTTTAAGAGAGAAAGCAGAAGACAGAGATCTGGTTCACTCTCCAAATGGCCACAATGACCAGGTCCCTGGTGTATTAGCAGAGAACTGGATCAGAAGTGGAGTGGCTGGGACTTGAACCAGTGCTTATATTGGGATGCTTAACCCATTGTACCACAACATCATAATCTTCAGAGTTAGGGGCTTTGAGATTAGTATTCTAAAAATTTAACTTTTTCTGTTGTCTTGATTAAATATAAAATCATACTAACGCTTTAAGACTTCTGTTGTATGAAGTTAGAGTTTCACTGAGATAGTTTGCTCCTGCATTTTCTATTCTGTTAAAAGAAAGATCTATTACTTCCAGAGTAGTATTGCATTTCAGTACATCAGCCAAATACACCATCCCATCATGAGTTATTTTATTGCTAGGAAAGAAAAAAAGTTATATTAGAAAACACAAAGTATTATTCTTGCATTCACAGTGATACCTCAAATCATTAATAAACAGTACTTTCTATTTTATTTTACTCAGTTTCTAAGACAAGTTAATGGAATTTAACCATAAAATTCTACTTTCATCCTGGTTTACATATGTAAACTGCTCATTCAAGTTATTTAGATATAGGATGTTAGTATAAACAATAAGTATTAAAGCTTAAAAAATAAAAGGTTGGTAACAGTGCCTGCATTTTCTAGTTAGAAATAATGTCTAATGAAGTATACCATGTACTATGGGATCTTTACACAGATTACTCCCATGACTTAAATAATTCATATGTAATTTATCACTTACCAGCTGACATCAAGGTACCGTAGGCTACTGTTAAGATACAGTGCGTCACATAACTGTTGTAAACCACTATTTTTTATATCATGCTTACACAAATGTAGTTCAACAAGGAAGTGATTTTCTTTCAACATGTGGCTTAGGTGAATGGTGGACTCTTCCTAAAAATAGATATAATCTAGTTTCTAAAATATAATTTTGAAGCAGTACATGTATATTCCAAACATATGCTGTTATTTAAATTATTTTTTAAGTATTTATTTACTTATTAGAAAGGCAAGATTGCAGAGAGAGGAAAAGAGAAAAAAGGAAAGGGAGAGGGAGGAGGGCAAGGAAGAGAGGGGGTGGGGGGTACCTCCCATCTGCTGGTTCAATCCCCAAATGGCTACAACAGCTGGGGCTGGGCATTTCCAAATCCAAGAGCCTGGAATTCCATCTGGGTGTCTCATGTGGGTGCATGGGCCCAAGTACTTGTGCCATCTTCCACTGCTTTCCCAGGCACATTATCAGCAAGCTGAATCAGAAGTTAAAAGGGACCAGTGCTGTGGCACAGTGGGTTAAAGCCCCAGCCTGCAGAGCATGTGCGCCGGTTCGAGTCCCTGCTGCTCCTCTTCAGATCCAGCTCTCTGCTATGGCCTGGGAAACCGGAAGATAGATAGCTCAAGTCCTTGGCCCCTGCACTCACTTGGGAGACCTGGAAGAAGCTCCTGGCTCCTGGCTTCAGATTAGCTCAACTCTGACTGTTGCGGTCATTTGGGGAGTGAACCAGCAGAATCGAAGACCTCTCTCTCTGACTCTACCTTTCTCTGAAACTGACTTTCAAATAAATAAAATAATTCTTAAAAAAAAAAAAAGGCACCCCAATATGAGTTGTGAGCATTCCACGCAGCATCTTAACCACTGTGCCAAGCACCTGCCCTTCTAATAAGCTTTATAGTCACTGGAAATGTTGATGATGAACATGGAAAACTGTATGTTCTTTGTTAGGTACAAGTACTCAGAAAAATCTGAAAAGCTAAATGAAACCACTTAGCAATAGCACAAAAGGTAAGTTTATAATAACCAAAACTGTCCAGGTGCTAACTTTACCTTTTACTTTACAAACAGGCAAATTGTTACCCAGCTGAGTCTATTTCTTTTTCTGTAAAGTGAAATTATGCTGTCCCTAAAATAATACATATAAAAAACACCTAGTGGGGCCTGTGCTGTGGCTCAGTAGACTAAGCCTCTGCCTGTGATGCTGGCATCCCCTATGGGTGCCCGTTCGTGTCCTGGCTGCTCCACATCCAGTCCAGCTCCCTGCTGATGCCCTGGGAAAGCAGTGGAAAATGGCCCAAGTGCTTGGGCCCCTGCACCCGCGTGGGAGACCCAGAAGAAGCTGGCTCCTGGCTTTGGATCGGCCCAGCTGCAACCATTGTGGCCATTTGGGGAGTGAACCAGTGGATGGACCTTTCTCTCTGTCTCTCCCTCTCTGTCTGTAAATCTACCTTGCAAATTAAATAAATAAAATCTTAAAAAAAGAAAAAGACCTGGCACAAAACAAGCATTCTGTAGCAAACTGAAATTTATTTTTTATAGTTCAGTATTCTGTAACTCTAAATCTGATTTGTTGGGAGTGTTGCTTTGACATTGAAAAAAAGGGATGATTTCTAATTTAGGGCTTTGAAATGCAAACTGACCACTTAGAGGGTGCAATGCTACTCTACCTGGTACCTGGGCACAGATGACATACCCAAGATATTTTTGCATTTGCATTTTAGGCTAAGAATCTTGAAAGAGAGGGGTCACCCTTATGAAGGGAGACATAGTAAAGCATTTTAGCCCCATTCACTGATTTAATTTGTTCAGAGTGGCACTTGACAATGACATTTTTCCAAACTCCCCATGAACAATCAAATTTGAGATCCAACATCTTACTGCTTCTTATTTTGTTATTTGTCCTTCATGTAATTAACAGTAAAACCCTTAAATGGAATAATTTTACAGGCTTTTATATAGGAACAGCAGAGCAGGGAAGTACAAGTACTTAATTCACAGAGCTCTGCAATCACCACCACCATCAGTGTTCTTAGGATTTTTTTTTTTTTTTTTTTTTTTTTTTTTTTTTTTTTTTTTGGACAGGCAGAGTTAGAGACAGAAAGGTCTTCCTTCCATTGGTTCACCCCCCAAGTTGCTGCTATGGCCAGCGCCCTATGCCAATCTGAAGCCAGGAGCCAGGTGCTTCCAGGTTGTCTTCCATGCGGGTGCAGGGCCCAAGGACCTGCGCCATCCTCCACTGCCTTCCCGGGCCACAGCAGAGAGCTGGACTGGAAGAGGAACAACCGGGACTAGAACCCGGGTTACCGGCGCAGCAGGCGAAGGATTAGCCTAGTGAGCCGCGGGACTGGCCAATGTTCTTAGGACACTTCCATCACTCCCCCCACCCCAAAAGCAGCCCCACACCCATTATCAAATACTCTCCCATTTTTCCCCTCCCCCTACTCCCCAGCCTCAGCAGCCACTGATCTCCTTTCTGTAGACTTGCTTATAAGTAGAATCAAAGTGGCTTTTTGTGACTGCTTTAACGTATTCAAGGTTCACCCATGTTGTAACATACCTGCACTGCATTCCTTTTTACTGCCAAACAATATTCCATTTTATGGGTACTCTGTCCCATCCCCAACCCCATCTCTCTGCCTCTCAAATCAGTTTAAAAAGTTTTTTAAAACACGGTTAATTCTCTTTAAAAACAAGTTTAAAGTTCATTTGAACACTGAACTTAAATGAACATTTGAACCTGAACTCGAATGCTTATTTTTTTGGGCTACACAAAGTGCTTTAAATATTTACCTTTTCTCTTAGGAGTGATATCTCTATTTTTGTTTAAAACAATAATTAAATTAATTCCTATTCCCTAGCTTTTTACTGATGAGAGTAATGTTAAACAGGGAGAATGTTAAACAGGGAGAAGCCTTGAAAGTGGGAACCATGTTTTTTGTTTATCTTTCTGTCTCCAGCCAAGAGCTTACCTAGAGATATGACCAAATCCCAATTCACCAGACCACCGTTTCGTTACAGATTTAGTAATGGCTAAGTCACATCACCATAACAGTAAAAAACTGCCACTTGATCATTTATGCTTTCCTTTTAAGTACTTTTGACCTCACAAGTTTACTTCCTCAGAAGAAAGGTGACACATGAGCTACATCTAAAAGCATATTTAGTTATAAATATCTTATAAACATTAGTATAATTTTCCTTTAAATAAGTTTCTGTTTGTAATTAGTACTTTATAAGTAAACAATTCCAAAAATATAATGAATATTGAACATAAATCACAATAGTACCTTAGTTTTATTGATCATTATGCTGCTTTTATTACCTACCATCACTTTGTACACATACCTGTTCACCATACAGTATGGGTCGGTTGAGGTTCATTCCCTTAATTGCTTGGTTTTGAGTTAGTACAGTAGCAAATGCTATCACACTTTGCATTCCCTGAAAACAGGTAAATTCATTAAGGAAACTGACAAACTTCATAAATTAATTCTCCTACATAAATATTTCAAGATCTGAAGTTCTGATAAGTCAAAATTGTTTTTTTTTAAAAAGGTTTATGTATTTCCTGCTCTACGTATTGTAGGTTGATCAAATTCAGAAATGAAGTGTTACTAAATTCTTTTTTCTCTGCCCTAAAATCTATCTCCAGCCTGCATGGGTGGTTCCCTGATGTCTCGCTGTTCAGTTTCTGGGCGCTTGCCCCAGGTCTGCTTGCCCCAAGTCTGCTCCCAAGCCTCAAAGTTCTATCCGATGCCCAGGGATGCAGACCTCCATGTGCAGACACACACATGGATTCTGGCTGGGGCTAGGATACTTAGGCAGTGCACATCCCTGAGCAAGCCTTTCATTTTCTTCCTCACACTCTGGTGGGAACATGTTACTAATCAGATTTTGTCACAGCTCCCACTGACCTCCCTCTCTCTACCCGACTGGAAGGGCCTAATCCTCCTTCCCTTGGGTGTTATTTGTTTGAAAGGCAGAGTTAGAGAGGAAGACACACACGGAGAGAAGAGAGATCTTCAGTCCTCTGGTTCACGCCGCAATTAGCCACAACAGCTGGGGCTGGGGTACACTGAAGCCAGCAGCCAGGAGCTCCATCTGGCTGTTCCACGTGGGTGCAGGGGCCGAACACCCAGGCCACCTTCTGCTTTTCCAGGCACATTAGCAAGGAGCAGGATGAGAAGTGGGACAGCAGGAACTTGAACTGGTGCTCATATGGGATGCCGGTGTTGCAGGCCATGGCTTAACCCACTGCACCACAATGCCAGGCTGACTTTCTCGTTATGAAAGTCTGTCATACTTCATATTTCATTATTCCTCCCTCCTGACTGCTGCCATATCTGAATATGCAAAATTTCTCAGTACTACTTTCCTATTAATACTTTGCCACAAAGCTCACTGTTCCACTGTAATATTGTGTCCTGCCATAAAAGAAAATCATCCCTTGAAATAAATAGAAACATCTATAAACATGAATATCAAAATTACTTCGTCGCCCATACAGGCAGTGCTACTCATACCCTACTTAAGGAATCACTGTCTTTGTGTCTTACGCTAGCTCCCCTGCCTGCAGTGTTCTGCCACAGACCCTCTCCATGGTGGTTATTCCTACACCTTATTACTGCAGCACCTTCCCAGGTTTTAACTGACCATCCTGTCACCATCTCTTCTCTTCTCAAAGAACTCAGTCATGGTTGCGTTTTTCTCGGTTTCTTCCCTTCTCTCCTTCTTCCCATCTCTCTTTCTTCCCTCCCCTCCCCTCCCCTCCCCTCTCTCTGTCTCTCTCTTTCTCTCTCTCTCATCTATTTATTTGAAAGGCAGAGAGAGAGATACCAGTCTTCTATTTGCTGGTTCACTCCTCAAATGGCTACAAATGGCCCAGAGTTAGGCCAGATTGAAGCTAGGAGCCAGGAACTACAGTAGGTCTCCCACGTGGGTGGCAGGGCCCATGAACTTGGGCCATCACTTGCCACCTCCCTGGCACATTAGCAGAGAGCTGGATCAGAAGCAGAGCAGCTGTGACTTGAAAAGACCTTCCAGTAGGGGATGCCGGTATTGTATGTGGCAGCTTAACCTGTTGCACCATAGATAGATATTTTACCAGCTAAATATAATCTGGGGGGCCAGTATTGTGGCACAGGTTAAGATGCTACTTTCGATGCCACATTGGAGTGATAGTCTGGGTCCCAGCTGCTCTGCTTCCGGTCTACCTCCCTAACATGTCTAGGAAAGCACTGGAAGATGGCCCTTTGGGCCCCTGCCACCTATGTGGAAGAACAGGATGGAGTTCCAGCCTGGCTTCAGCCTGCCCAGACCTGCCTGTCATTTGGGAAGTGAACCAGCAGATAGAAGATTTCCCCTTCTCCCAACCCCTCCCCCTGTTGCTCTACCTTTCAAATGAATAAATAAATAAATAAATCTTAAAATATAGGGGCTTTTTACACATCAGAGCCATATCTAAATCGCTTTGGTAGTCTTAGTACCTAACAGAATGGCTGACATGTATCCAAAATGAATATTGAATTAATGCTTTCCCAGAACCATACAGGTAGCATCTACTACCTTAAACCAACAACCCCAAAGAGCTGCCTGGCCCATCTTACTATTTTCATATCCCAGTGAATTTTGCATTACTCTTAAGCTATGTACCAGGTTCCTAAGAGTGGGCCTTGGGGCTGGCGCTGTGGCGCAGTGAGCTGACACCTTGCCTGAAGCATTGGCATCCCATATGGGTGCCGGTTCAAGACTCGGCTGCTCCACTTCCTGTCCAGCTCTGGGAAAGCAGTAGAAGATGGCCCAAGTCCTTGGGCCCCTGCACCCCTGTGGGAGACCCGGAAGAAGCTCCTGGCTCCTGGCTTCAGATTGGCACAGCTTTAGCCGTTGCAGCCATCTGGGGAGTGAACCATTGGATGGAACACCTCTCTCTCTCTCACAAAAAAAAAAAAAAAAAAAAAAAAAAAAGAGTGGGCCTTAATTTTTGAAAGCGTGTTTGACAAAGTGAAGTCTGAAGACATACAAAGCACACATTTCTCTATCAGGCCAGAAGGCGGCTCATAGCAGCTTTTAGCATCCTAATTTTAAGTTTTTAATGCTATTAATATAAATAATAAGTATCTATAAGCTATTTTCATAAATAAAAGAACTTATAAGGACTGGTATTGTGGTGCAGTAGGTTAAGCTACTGCTTGCTGTTGGGACCATTTGGGTGGCAAATCAGCTGATGGAAAAATCATTCTTTATCCCTGTCAGTCCCTCCCTCTGCCATTCTGCCTTTCAAATAAACAAAGTTAAAAAAAAAAAAAATTGGGGGCCCCATGTTGTGGCATAGCGAGTAAAGCCACCACTGGGTCAAGTCCCAGCTGCTCCACTTCTGATCCAACTCCCTGCTTATGGCCTGGGAAAGCAGTGGAAGATAGCCAAAGTGTTTGGGTCCCTGTCACACATGTGGGAGACCCAGATGAAGCTCTGGGCTCCAGGTTGGCCCAGTTGGCAGCCATCTAGATAGTAAACCAGAAGATGGAAGGTCTCTCTCTGTCTCTCTTCTCTAACTCTTTCAAATCAATCAATCAATCTTTTTTTTTTTTAAAGAATTTATATTATACTAATGAGGTACTATTTAGTTAAAAAAGAGTACTTTCTTTTTTTTTTAATTTATTTATTTGAAAGTCAGAGTTACACAGAGAGAGAAGGAGAGGGAGAGGGCAAGAGAGAGAGAGGTCTTCCATCCTCTGGTTCACTCCCTAAATGGCCACAATGGCTGGAGCTGTGCTGATTCAAAGCCAGGAGCTTCTTCCAGGTCTCCCACGTGGGTGCAGGGGCCCAAGGACTTGGACCTTCTTCTTCTGCTTTCCCAGGCCGTAGCAGAGAGCTGGATGGGAAGAGGAGCAGCCGGGAATAGAACCAGCGCCCATATGGGATGCCGGTGCTTCAGGCCAGGCCATTAACCTGCTGCACCACAGCACCACTTTCTTTTTTTGTTTGTTTGTTTTTTGTTGTTGTTGTTGTTTTTAAAGATTTATTTATTTTATTTGAAAAGCAGAGTTACAGAGAGGCTGAGGCAGAGAGAGAGAGAGAGAGAGACAGACTGACTTCCATCCGCTGGTTCACTCCCTCAGATGGCCACCAAGGCTGGAGCTGCACTGATCTGAAACCAGGAGCCAGGAGCTTCTTCTGGGTCTCCCATGTGGGTGCCATCTTCCACTGCTTTCCCAGGCCATAGCAGAGGGCTGGATTGGAAGTGGAGCAGCCGAGACTCAAACCAGTACCCATATGGGATGCTGGCACAGCAGGCGGTGCCTTTACCCACTACATCCCAGTGCCAGTCCCCAGTTTTTTGCTTTAAAAAATCCAATACAAATTAAAATGAGCTATGAATGCAAGTTTTAGAATGTTTTTATTATTACTGGGTAGTTTTCTATAGTATTTACTATTACTATAATCTGATTTTATTAACAGTCTGTACTATTATGTTGAGGGAGAGGAAAAAACACTTTTTCTCTGACATTGGACATTAGTGGCAAGATGAATCATTCTTCTTCTTTTTTTTTTTTTTTTTTTTTTTTTGACAGGCAGAGTGGACAGTGAGAGAGAGACAGGTCTTCCTTTGCCGTTGGTTCACCCTCCAATGGCCGCTGCTGCAGCCGGCGCACTGCGCTGATCCGATGGCAGGAGCCAGGAGCCAGGTGCTTTTCCTGGTCTCCCATGGGGTGCAGGGCCCAAGCACCTGGGCCATCCTCCACTGCACTCCCTGGCCACAGCAGAGGGCTGGCCTGGAAGAGGGGCAACCGGGACAGAATCCGGCGCCCCGACCGGGACTAGAACCCGGAGTGCCGGCGCCGCAAGGCAGAGAATTAGCCTAGTGAGCCGCAGCGCCGGCCCAAGATGAATCATTCTTAAAGACTCATTTAGCTGGTCTCCTGAACAGTTCTCTCCGTTAGTTTCATGGAAGAATGACCCACAATCAGGGTGGTTTCTCATAACTCATTTACTCACCAGATCACAATCACCCAGATCTAATTTCTCTAAAGAGGAATTTATTTGCAACATTGTAGCAAAAAACATTCCACCTTTATTTTCAATCTTGTTTCCAGTCATTCTTAGGTATTTCAGGGTTGTATTCTTCTGAAAGGAAAAAATTAAAACTTAATTAAGTTTTAGTCTACAGAATTCTCTAAATTACATGAGTTAGGAAACCATATTACTATTTGTAGACTCATCTGTTTTTCATGGAGTAAGACATGTTTCTTAAAGTTAACCTTCAATTTCCCCGTAATAGATAAGAATCTAGTTTGGTAGAAAGAATGCTCCCGAGACAAGTGCCTAAACAATAAACAGTAAATAGAGCAGATTTTGGTAAACTTTCCTTCTAATGCAATGTCAATAAATTTATCTTCTATGAAAATTACACCATTTCACTTTTTTTGTATTCAGGTGAAATTTATGTAAAATTAATCATTTAAAGTGTTCAAACTAGTGGTGTTTGGTGCATTCACAGAATGTTGTGCAGCCATCATCTGCAGCTGGTTCCAGGACATGTTCCTCACCCTAAAGGTGGGTCTGTACACATTACGTAGTCACTTCTCCCCCCAAATCACCTTTAAAGTAATATTTCTCAGACATTTGCAGAAGTTTAACTCCATCTCTTTGTCTGCTTTTATGGTATATCTTCCACCAAGAAAACTTTAGACATTTCATTGTTTTAATGAATAAACAGGACATATAATAGTGCACATAATTACCATTAAAATGCATTCAGATTCCTGTAAGACCAGAAAGACAAGGATGTTTGCTCTCACCCTGCCTATTTAACATTATTTTGGAGGTTCTAGCCAATGCAGTTAAGCAAGAAAGAAAGCAAACATCCAAATTGGAAAAGAAGTAAAACTCTGATTGTATATGGCATGATCTTGTACTTTATGGAAATTCCTAAGGAATCCACAAAAAAAAACCAAACAGCTTAATAAATAAGTTCAGCAAAACAAGATACATGATCACAGACTTGGGAGAACTGTAAAAAGGTGTAGCCACTTAGGGAAACAGCTCCTCAAAATGGTAACAGAGTTATTACATGACCCAGCAATTCCACTCCTAGGTATACAATCTCCAAAACTGAAAACGTGAGTCTACACAAAAATGTGCAGATATCCATACATGGTTCCTAACAGCCAAAAAGTACAAAAACCAGCTGCCCATTAACTGATGGATGAGTACACTACAATGTTCCCATAAAATGGAATATTGTTTGACAACAGAAAGGAATGAAGTGCAGGTATGTTATAACATGGGTGAACCTTGAATATGTTAAAGCAGTCACAAAAGCCACATATTATTTGATTCTACTCATATATAAAATCTACAGAAAGTAGATCAGTGACTACCAGAGGCTAGAGAGTAGGGGAGGGGAAAAATGGGAGACTATTTGATAATGGGTTTGGGGTTGCTTTCAAGGGGGTGGAGGGTTTGATGAAAATGTCCTAAGAACACTGATGGTGGTGATGGCTGCACAACTCTGTGACTATAATTTAAAAAAAAGTGTATCAAAGACTCTAAGAGGATATATTTTATATATGTAAATTATATCTCAATAAAGCTGTTTATTTTTTAAATGTGTTCAAAGGTGTTCATGTAATGTCCACACTTCAATAAACTGATGTACAGTAAAAAATACATTCCTACAATATTAAAATAAGTTCATATTAACATTTAACACTTTTTTCCCAAGGTATCAGAAGTTAAAATTCCCACACAAAGCATTAGCTTGAAGTACATAAGTACTTACACGTAGTGCTTTGGCAATGAGTTCTCCCCCATCTGGCCCAATATCATTAAACATAAGGTTTAAGTAAATGAGATAAAGTTGTTTCTAAAATAAAGAGGTAAAATAAACTTACTACACATAGATTACTGGAAATCAATCAATTTAAATTTACACATGTACACTCACATAAACATACAAACTTTATTTTAGTAAAAATGTTGTTAACTCCAAAGGATATCTTTATGACCCAGAAAAACTAAAATTCCAGAAAAGCAACTACCATTAAAACAAATAAAAGATCATCATTTAAGCAAAAATATAATTGCAATATAAATGACAGAAAAGACTACGTTCAGTTTTGCCCAACAGTTGGAAGTATGGCTGTGCTTTATGTGTTCAGTCATGGTGCACATGTGCCTGACAGCTGACTCAGGGACTCTGGGTTCCAGCTCTTAATAAGACACATGAGTTTTCAGTGGAACAAATATAGCAGAAAAATCATTTCAATAAATAAACAATATAGCAGAGTCAGGACCCTTGACATTTTGCAAAAACTAGTGATCTTGTGTGTGCCATTAGCCTAAGTGGTTTCACTGTCAACAGAAAGAGGGATATTCTGTAGGAAAATATACCTGCAGCAGCTTTGCAGCATAGTATGCGCCAACATCACTTAGGAGGTTGTATCTAACATCCAAACCTAAGAGATACAGATGAATAGAAGCTGATACTCCTTATAAAGAATACTTCCAAACTCAGGAAATGAAAAGCAGCAGGTATTGATTCTTAAGGACACATACCAGAAATACACGGATGATTCTTTAAAAGTTTGGAAAGAATCCAAAAATCTTCACCTGTTACTCTTTCTACTGGTATTAAACGATTGTTACCAGCAATGTTTACTGTGATTCCTTTTTCCACTCTGTTAATATTAAAAACGAATTCTTTTAATAAATAAATCCAGTAAAGAAAGGAAAGGATTTTTTTCATCATGTGTAAATAGTAACATTGTAGATAACATTTACCGGAACCAAGTCTGTGGTGGACTTAACTAGATAGATAGACACAGGTAACTTAAAGCTACTGAACATTCTACAGACTTTGCAAAAGCACTTTATTATACACTGCATAACAATTTCTCACAAAGTATCCCTGCTTTATAGATAGTAACATTGAAAATTTCAGTGATTTACCTAAACCCACGCAACTCACAAGAGTTAAGTCCAGAGCCCAGGCTTGGAGACTTGTGGTCTAGCGCTCTTCTCAATATCCTATACCACCTCTGAAACTTGCTGACAGTGTCACTCAGCTACTTATCTGAATCAAGCACCTTCAACTGGCTACAAAATCACTGAGTAGAACAGGATTTTCACCACTGAGTACCCTTGAATACTACTGATATAATCAAGCATTGGTGTTCCTTACCCCTTTTTAATTTCTTCATCCACTTCTTGGAGTATACGTAATATAAAATGGTTAATTTTCCGGTGTTTCTCCATACACAGATTATAATAATCTTCCTGGAGGTTGGCAAGAGCCTCCAGAGCTTTTGAAAAAATAAATGGATCTATCATCACATATAAATTATTCCAGAAGCTTTAAAAACAAAACAAAACAAAAACCCTCTTTCAAAGATGTGAGTGTATGGGTGTCATTGGGGTAGGGAAGAAAAGAAGACAGAATTTCAGGATAGAAGAAGAGGAAAGAAATAAAAGTAATGGGAAAGGAGGCCGGCGCCACGGCTCACTAGGCTAATCCTCCGCCTTGCGGCGCCGGCACACTGGGTTCTAGTCCCAGTCGGGGCGCCGGATTCTGTCCCGGTTGCCCCTCTTCCAGGCCAGCTCTCTGCTATGGCCCGGGAGTGCAGTGGAGGATGGCCCAAGTGCTTGGGCCCTGCACCCCATGGGAGACCAGGATAAGCACCTGGCTCCTGCCATCGGATCAGTACGGTGAGCCGGCCGCAGCGGCCATTGGAGGGTGAACCAATGGACCAACGGCAAAGGAAGACTTTTTCTACCCCCCCCCCCACTGTCCACTCTGCCTGTCAAAAAAAAAAAAAAGTAATGGGAAAGGGAATAAAAATGCTAGCTGTAGAATGAGGGTCATGGAAGCACCCACTGAGGGGATTCAGGTCAGCACCCTAACTGAGAAGCGACATGAAGAGAAGCACTCATCTCTGTTATGAGGCAGATTAGGCAGTTGAGGAAAGTGATGTCCAGAAAAATGAAACATTTTGTTCAAAATCACACAGTTAATTGGGGCAGAGCACAGAATCACTGGCTCCACAGCTTTTCCACTGTGCCTTATTGGGCTAGAGTAACTCAGGCTCTCAAAACAGCTTCAAATAAAGCCAATTTTATCTGACAGTCTAATGATCTGAAAAATCACCTGTTCCCACAAGCCTCCTGGACACCCTCCAGAACATCCCAGCTTGGCAATGCCTTGGCACGGAACTGGTTTTTCACACCCAAGGGAGGCCTGGCTCACAGAAGCTCTTCCCGGGCCTGGGATCTTCCA
This sequence comes from Oryctolagus cuniculus, assembly GCF_051225735.1. Taxonomy (NCBI): domain Eukaryota; kingdom Metazoa; phylum Chordata; class Mammalia; order Lagomorpha; family Leporidae; genus Oryctolagus; species Oryctolagus cuniculus. The sequence goes on along the minus strand of NC_142870.1, from coordinate 110,423,306 downwards.
CTTCCTTTTTCTAAAAGTGATTTTCCCACATTCAGTTCTCAATAAAGCAAAGAAGGAGCAGAGGTCTCCTTTATTACACGCACACCTTTCCTTAATGCTCTTAAAATACTACTTAAAAGGCATCTTTGGCAAGGCCCACGTGTTCTGTTGCTTTTCTTAGAAGCATAGGCTGGCCACTGTTGTTTTCATTCCTTCCATCTTTTCGTGTATGTCTTTTTAAGAATCCATGCTCAGAGCTCTCACTGACTAATCTGTTGTGGGTTTTTGTTTGTATGTTTTAAAAGCGCCATGGTCTCTAAGTAACTGCATCTTAGAAATGTCTTGATAGGGCCAGTACTGTGGCACAGCAAGTTAAGCCTGCACCTATGGTGGTGCCGGCATCCCTGATGGGCACAGGTTCAAGTCTCGGCTGCTCCACTTCAGATCCAACTCCCTGCTGTGGCCTGGGAAAGCAGTGGAAGATGGCCCAAGTGTTTGGGCTCCTGCATCCGTGTGAGAGACCAGTTAGAAAATCCTGGCTCCTGGCTTCAGCCATTTGGGGGAGTGAACCAGAGGATGGAAGATCTCAGTGTCTCCTCCTCTGTTAACTTTGACTTTCAAATAAATAAATAAAAAGAAATGTCTTTTGCTGAGTGGATTTCTGTACTATATGATTTAAAGAGTTTGCTAAGCAGATCTGCAGACCAAGATTTAGGACAAGGAACACTGTATTTAAAATGAAAGGATGGCCGGCGCCGTGGCTCACTAGGCTAATCCTCCACCTTGCGGCGCCAGCACACCGGGTTCTAGTCCCGGTCGGGGCGCCGGATTCTGTCCCGGTTGCCCTCTTCCAGGCCAGCTCTCTGCTGTGGCCAGGGAGTGCAGTGGAGGATGGCCCAAGTGCTTAGGCCCTGCACCCCATGGGAGACCAGGAGAAGCACCTGGCTCCTGCCATCGGATCAGCGCGGTGCGCTGGCCGCGGCGGCCATTGGAGGGTGAACCAGCGGCAAAAGGAAGACCTTTCTCTCTGTCTCTCTCTCTCACTGTCCACTCTGCCTGTAAAAAATAAAAATAAAAAAAAATAAAATGAAAGGAAATAAATTTGTCTTATATCTTTAAGAAAAACGTTTTATAAATACATTTCACACACATGCTTACTCCAGTTTGGAAATTTCCATATAAGAAAACACATGCTCGTCAGTACTCCCCCTGCCAACCACAGCCACAGCTCAGGCCTTGCAGCACTTCCTCTGTTCTTGTATATGTATGTGTGTGTTTTTAAACAAAACTTGAATCTTTCATTATAGTTTGACATTCTTTTTTAAGATAACAAAATGTGGGGCCGGCGCCATGGCTCACTTGGCTAATGCCAGCATCCCATATGGGCGCCAAGTTCTAGTTCCAGTTGCTCCTCCTCCAGTCCAGCTCTCTGCTGTGGCCTGGGAAGGCAGTGGAGGATGGCCTAAGTGCTTGGGCCCTGCACCCACATGGGAGACCAGGAGAAGCACCTGGCTCCTGGCTTCAGATCAGCACAGCGCTGGCCATGGCAGCCATTTGGGGAGTGAACCAATGGAAGGAAGACCTTTCTCTCTGTCTCTCTCTCTCACTGTCTGTAACTCTACCTGTCAAAAAAAAAAAAAAATAACAACAAAATGCAGTTTTCCCATGTGCTTAGTCTCTGAAAGCTTACAATGCCAGCATATTACCTGACATGTGGATGGATGTACATAATGAAAGCCTTTACCTACTTAAGGAAATTTTTGTGTATCTAACAAATACAATAGAACAGTATTTCCCAAAAAGGGTTGTGTAAGAAATTAATATTCTAAAGATAAGAGATGTTCCAAATAGAATGAGTTTTATTTTCAATTTGAGAAGTGTTAATTAAACAAAGCTAGGCAGAGCCCTACCTCCCACACATCTCAGGATATTTAAAATACGCCCATATGCAGGCTCTTCAGATAGTTGAGGTTGGAGTGAAGGAGTGACATGAACCTTGCCTTTCCCAGACTGAGGCAACCATGGCTCACTTGGAATGCAGTCTAGAAAATGCTGCCTTGGCATCCTGGCCAGGAAACACAGCAAGCACAGCAGATCTCAAGCAGAAGCTGCAGCTGAGCTCCCACTGGGCCCCTTCTGGCTAACTGCCTTCCCTGATACAAAGAAGGGAAGGACTGAGAATCGCACACACGGAGGTTCCATGCTGGCCACACACACCCCTGACATACAACTCATTTTTGTGACTTATAAATAAAGGAACAGATTGCAAGGGAAATATGGTAGAGAAAGTTATGAGAATATTCTTGCTTTGCTAGCTATTGAGTTTAAGTATTCAAGTTTCGGGAAGTGTGAATTTAGCTTAAAGGTTGAGATGGCCATGCCCCACGTCAGAGTGCCTGGGTTCAGTGCTGGGATCCAGCTCCTGACTCCAGCTTCCTGCTCATGCACTTAAACAATAAGGCATTTTAAAATTGTAAAGCAAAAAAGTAGAGAATAACACAGCTAGGCAGGAAACTGTCAAGAAGCTAAGCCAAATTTTTTCAGTCACACTTCTGGCAGTGTGTTTAAAAATCTAAAGAAGAGGGGCTCATTTTGGGGGCAGCGTTGTGGCACAGTAGGTTAAAATCCTTTGCCTGCGGCGCCAGCATTCCATATAGGCGCCAGTTCTAGTCCTGGCTGCTCCTCTTCCAATCCAGCTCTCTGCTGTGGCCTGGGAAAGCAGTAGAAGATGGCCCAGGTCCCTTGGGCCCCTGCACCCACGTGGGGGACCGGGAAGAAGCTCCTGGCTTCGGATCGGCACAGCTCTGGGCATTACTGCGGGCATCTGGGGAGTGAACCAACCGATGGAAGCCCTCTCCCTCTCTCTCTCTCTCTCTGCCTCTCCTTCTCTCTCTGTATAACTCTTCCAAATAAATAAATATTTTTAAAAGGGGAGGGGCTCATTTTGGAGATAGTTCCCTCCAAACTATTCCATCTGAGAACAGCTAATTTCTGGGAAATCCAAGGGCTGACAGTCACACTTGGATGCTCTATCCAAGGAATCTGCAGTGTGTAACTTGGAGTAAAATACTTAAATTTCTGCATATATGAAAGGCAGGGCACAGCAATGTCCATCTCCCGGGTGCACTAAGGATTAAGTAAGGCCCTGAGCACAGTTTCATACCTACAAACACACACCTTCATTTATTTTTTAAAAATTATTTTGCTTATTTGAAAGGCATCGAGACAGAGCTTCCATCTGCTGGTTCACTCCCAAATGCCCGAAAAAGCTGGGACTGGGAGAAGCTGAAGCCAGGAGCCTGATCCGGACCCTCCGCGTGGGTGGCCCTCATTGAGGCATCTCCTTGAGGCATCACCTGCTGCCCTCCAGGTGATCCTTCCCCTCAGAGGGAAGCTGGAACTGAAGTCAGGCATTCCGAGGTGGGACAGGGGCATCCCAACCCTCGTGCCAAGGCCCGCCCTGCTCAACACACACAGACTTCCAAGCAAGCATCCAAAACTGGAACGGGGCGGTTGGAGTGCGGGGGAGCAGCTGCTGGGGCCGACATTCAGGCTACGCTTAATTTGTCAGTGATTTCTCGGTCGCAAAGATATTTAAAACAGAGTGGTCGAGCGGAGCCAGGGCGGGACGCTCTCGGAGCTCTCTCGCTCACCTGGGGCCTGCTCTCAGGGGCTACCCTGCAAAGGGGCCGAGAGAAGCGTCCCCCTCCCCGAGACCTTGACAGCAAAGCCACAGACACACCTTCCTTCGATTACCAGGATGGCCGGCGCTGCACCCCGCCCCAGGGCCCCCTCCCAGCCCGCGCTTGGGGCTGCCCCAAAACCTGGGCACAGCTGAGGCTCTCTCCACAGCGCCGCCTCCGGCCCGCAGCCCGCTCCAAGGACTCGGCCTGGCGCCCAGGGGCACCCTACTTCTTACCCTCTTCGCCCGACGGGGCCAAAGCTGAAGAGTCCGCAGTGGGGGTGACATTGGCGGACCCGGCCGGGCCGGGGGCGACGTCCTCCGGGTTGCTCGCCATGCTGCTCTCACCTTGGCAGCCCCCGCGTCGGCGGCGCTGCCATGACGACCGCGCGCGCCCCGCCCCTCGCGGGCCTCGGGGGAGCCAGAGGGGGCGGAGCGAAGGCGGGGAGCTGCGGCTGCGCCATCCCCAGCCAGGCTTCGAGGAGGCCTCGGAGGCCTCCCTGGACCGGCTGTGACCGCTGGTTCTGTGGAGGCCCTGCAGTCACCCCGCCGTGGGTTAAAGGCACACAGGGAGGGCGCCCCGGCCCCCAAGCAGGCAGGAGTTCCCCAGGCTAGGGGGCCTCGGCGGCTGGGCTAGGGACTCTGGTTGCGAAGGAGACGATGCTAGTCCCCTCCCTCAAAGTGTGCACCTGCTTGTGTTGAGGGCCCCGGGCTATGGGATCACAAAGGGTTTGTGGAGGGGCGGGGCCCTGGCGAGGGGCTGCTCCCAGCCGCGCCCCCGGGATTGGCCTGAGACAGCCTGCCGGGGCGCCGGACTGCTTGGCGCGCGCTGGGGAGGCGCAGGTACAGGGGAGTACCCAGATCTGCACCGGGGGTGGGGAGGCGGGAAAGGCCAGATCCGCAGGGAGCCCCAGGCATCTTCTGAGGAGCTCAGCTGTGTCGGGGCAGGGCTCTGGGAGCCGACAGATCCGCGCCGCCGGCGTAGGGGGCTGGATTTGACGCAGCCCTCCTTGAGTCTGCGATTTTTCAAGTGCCTTTGGCTCCAAGGAATCCTTGTGCCAAAATGGCATTGGAGGGATGTCATGTTCTGCCATTCCTCGTTATCCTTACATGAGCTTCCGTCCCGGGCCAGTCAAGGCTACTGCCGGCATGTCTGTGATCCGCAGCTTGTTACAGGGGAAAGATCTCGTGGGTGAAGTTTAAAGCAGAACGTCGACCTTATTTTAACCGGAAATGGCTATGGTCCCAAGAGTCACAAACCGTATTAATCTGAAGACCCTAGTGGCACCATCTAGCTTGTGTGTAATCAGACTTGGAAGCAGAAGCAGCAGCTCTCACTAAATTTGATAAGTCTCCATTCAGGCTTTCTCAGGCATTAGAATTAGACAAGCTAAGACTAATTATTAAACGATCTAGATCTTGGCTTCTTGAAATGAAGATGCATTATTCATTTAAAATTATTTATTTGAAAGGCAGAGAGAGAAAGAGAGATCAAAAGATCCCATTCACTGGTTCGCTCCCCTGATGTGGGAACTCCATCCTGGTCTCCCGTGTGGGAGGCAGGGACTCAGCTACTTGAGTCATTGCCTGCTGCCTCCCCAGATACAGATTAGCAGGAAACTAGAATCAGGAGCAGAGCTGACACTCAAAACCAGGCACCCCATATGAGTTACAGGTGTCTCAACTGCTTTGCCAAACATCTGCCCCACGTTATCCTATATAGAAACTATCCTACAGTTAGGTCGGATTACAAAAGAGTAAGTGCCTTTGATCACGTCCAGGTGGCAATCCCTAAGAAAAAAATGGCCATTAAAGACTCATTCTTCCCTATTTTTGTATACTGTAGCTGAATTACTGGCAAAGCTATTGTAAATCCTGAATTTACAATCTTCTTTTTTAAATCCTCAAATTGATCAATTGATTGACCTTTTAATCTCTTTCAGAAGCTGTCAAATTCGTTCCAGCCACATGTGGTTTATTTGACTAGGATATTATAATATAGGAACACACAAAATCAGACATTTTAGCAGGTCTTACCATGCAACAAGATGATTGAGAAGTACGTCTTTGCATGTGGAAGCCCAGACACCATGTTCGCTCTAATCCGCGGAGCTGGTCCACACAAATTTCCCTAGTTGACTCTGCGGGGAGGGCACAGAAGGAAACCAGGCCTGAAACCTCGCACCCAAAGAGTGCGCTGAATAACAATCAGACTTCTTGTGAACACATGATGTGAAAAATCTATGGCTGGCGCTGTAGCTCTCTTGGCTAATCCTCCTCCTGTGCGCTGGTACCCAGGGTTCTAGTCCCGGTTGCTCCTCTTCCCACCACAGCTCTCTACTGTGGCCCAGGAGGGCAGCAAAGGATGGCCCAAGTGCTTGGGTCCCTGCACCCGCATGGGAGACCAGGAGGAAGTACCCGGCTCCTGGCTTCGGATCAGCGCAGCGCGCCAGCCATGGCAGCCATTTGGGGAATGAACCAATGGAAGGAAGACCTTTCTGTCTGTCTATAACTCTCTCTCTCTCTCACTGTCTAACTCTGCCTGGCAAAAAAATAAAATAAAAAAAATCTATCCAAGTTCAGATCAGATTCTCTGCTTCTACTCCCAATTCCTACCATGTTCTGAGAAGAGTTTTTTTTTTTTTTTTTCTGTTTAATATCTGTGAGGGATAATAATGGTCCTCCTTCAGATTAGTTTAAAGCCAAGAGCACATAATAAATGTCCTATGTGTTCTCTAATAGTCTAGGAGCCTTTAGCATTTTCAGAAATTTGAATTTAGGAAACTGGAGATTTTAACCTACAGGACTGAAACTTTCTTAGATTAATCTTCCTGATGACAGGGTAAGAAAAATGTTGGAGACAGTTCAACACACAATTTAATCAATAGGAAGTCTTTTCATTTCTTTAAATAACAAAAGGCAACACAGTCCCAGAGCTCTCTTTGAGGCTAGGCATAAAGTAACCACATGCTGTTATGAAGCGAGGAGCAGTCATATTCAGTGTGGGGCTGGAAACCACCCACTTTGTGTGGGGCCTGGGCCTCGGTGGTGGACAAGAGCAAGGAGAGGCCCAGCTTAGAAAGGTCAAAGATGCTGCACTCAAGCAGCCATCAGCTCACATTGGAGGAAAGTAGACATCACAACTGAGTATTTTTTAATGTATAAAGTTTATTTAGCATGTTGTTTAGAAAAATAGGTTCCCATCATTTCAGAAAACAAATCAAACACTTAATTGTCCAGACAGGACCCACCCCCCCATTACAGTACAACATAAATACTCTAGATCTCTCTGGTTGGGTAATTAAGCATAGGAGTGAGTGCCCTGGGACATGCTCTGTGTACCATCACCTAACAGTGCAATAAAGACTCGGTTACCCCACCCAGCAAGGACATTCTGTATAGAGTTTCTATATGTGTAAGGCACAGTAAAACCATACTGAGTATCTAACTGGTTGCCCCTGAAGATACGGTACATGCAACAAAAGAATAAAAAAAACCGAGCACCCTGAAAAGCAAGAGTCACATGCTATACAATTTTGATTAATAAACTCTATGGTAGTAATATTCAATTACACAAAATGTATGAATTAGATACAAAATAACTGTTACGCTCTACTGTCTAAGTTTTAGGAAGACTTTGAAGCATTTTTTTAAAGATTATTTGAGAGGTAGAGTTACAGTGAGTTTAAGATTTTTTAAAAAGATTTTATTTATTTGAGAGGTAGAGTTACAGACAGTGAGAGGGTGAGACAGAGAAAAAGGTCTTCCTTCCGTTGGTTCACTCCCCAAATGGCTGCAACGGCCAGAGCTGGGCCGATCCAAAACCAGGAGCCAGGAGCTTCCTCCAGGTCTCCCACATGGGTCCTTGGGCCATCTTCTGCTGCTTTCCCAGGCCACAGCAGAGAGCTGAATTGGAAGAGGAGCAGCCTGGAACAGAACCAGCACCCACATGGGATGCCTCTACGCCACAGCACTGGCCCCCGAAACATCTTTTGTAAAATGAAGTTCTTTTCCCAGTTTTCCTGAATTTTTTATGAGATCATCTGTCAACGTGCTTTACATGAAGACCTTGTTGCTCTCTACTAATAATGCACACATGTCTGGCGTGTGGCAGGACAGGCTGCAACCCATGCATAACTGAGTATTCCAACCCATGTGCATGATGTACCTCTCCACTCATTTAACACTTTGATTTCTTTCTGGGTTGCAGTTTTACAGCATTTCAATTCACTGCCTTTTCAAATTGCCCTGCTTATGGATTTAAGCTCATTCTGCCACCCAGGCTTAGGACCCAGGCCCATCAGTCTACAGGACCTCCCTCTGCTTTCTAGCCCAGTTTGCAGTTTTCCCTAAGACCACTTAGCCAAACAAAGCCTGATGGGGAAACTGATACTGTGTTTGAGGCTATTCTAGATCCTGACCCACCACGTCAACCCACACACAGCTGTTAAAACTTGGCTGGCTTCTCCTCATTCCAGAACTTCCTTAGGCTTTTTTGGCTTCTCCGCCTGCAGTCTGCAAACTTGAAAATGCCACTAGTCATGCGAGGCCACTTGCTGTTCTCTACCTACTGAGGAAATGCTGGCTCATCACTAGCCCATGGTTCTTTCAGCTTTCTTTGCATCTGTAACTCTCTGGTGGCTTTAAGGAAAAACATAACATTTTTAAATGTGGAGTCTTTGTTTTTTAAAGTCTTCTCAGTAATATGATGAGAGTAATAACCTTTTGGAGCCAGTGTTGTGGCACAGCAGGTTAAGCTGCCACCTAAGATGTCAGTATCACGAAGGAACACCAGTTTGAGTTCTGGCTGCTCTGCTTCCATTCCAGTTCCCTGCTAAAGCACCTGGGAAAGTAGTGAAAGCTGGCCCAAGTGTTTGGGCTTCTGCACCTACGTGGGAGACTTGGATAGAGTTCTAGGCTCCTGGCTTCTGTCTAACCCTGCCCTGGCCATCGTTGTCATCTGTGAAGTGAACAAGCAGATGGAAGATTCTCTCTCACTCTAACTCTGCCTTTCAAATAAATAAATAAGCCTTTAAAAAAAGTAATCACCTTTGCAACCTTCTTCATCTTACCTGGGAACAAAATCAAAATAGGAACACATACATATTGCATGCTCTATAACATATATATAGTCCTATATAAATTTGATGTGACTCAACCTGTTAGGAAAAGAGGAGCCTACATTTTAATTCTGCTCACATAAAACAAAAACCTACATTTCATGTTGCTTCATACATTCAAGTACTAAGTTGAATCAACTAAATTTTATGTTTCTTAGGGATAAAAGGGTGGTGGCAGGTAAATTCTAATTTCCCCCCCTTTATCCACAGTATCTCAGTTTTTGAATATTTGAAGCTTTCCTCAACATAATGGCCAAGCACATCATAAAATCAGAAGAACATTCACCTAAAATTCCTCAAAGACCTGATCCACAGCAGGTCACCGACAGAACATTTTTCATCGATGCAGCTAATCGGAACTTGACGGCCATCCCATTGGAGATACTAGCACTCAAAGAGTTAGAAGAAGTGCATTTAGAAAATAACCTGATTGAAGAAATTCCCAAGCATATTCAGCACTTAAAGAACATCAAGATCCTTTACCTGAACAAGAACAACCTGAGGAACCTCTGCCCAGAACTCGGTGGCCTGGGCAGCCTGGAGGGCCTGGATCTGAGCTACAACCCCATCCTCGCCTCCTCCCTCCCCGTCATCAGCTGCCTCCACACCCTGCGTGAGCTCCGGCTCTACCACATCAACCTGGGGGAGATTCCCATCGTGATCTGTAAGAACCTTCACCACCTGGAGCTGCTCGGACTCACGGGAAACCATCTGGAATGTCTGCCCAAGGAAATCGTGAACCAGACCAAACTCAGGGAGATCTACCTGAAGCAAAACCAATTTGAAGTTTTCCCACAGGAGCTCTGCGTTCTCTACAACCTGGAGATCATTGACCTGGATGAGAATAAACTCAGCGCCATCCCCGAGGAGATCGGGAACCTGACAAGTCTGCATAAGTTCTTCGTGGCTTATAACAACCTGCCCTTCGTGCCCGACTCGCTGGGCCAGTGTGAAAAGATGTCAGTGCTCGATGTATCCCACAACCTCCTCCAGTCCCTCCCGCACACTCTCAGCCAGCTCACGGAGATGACAGAAATTGGGCTGAGCGGGAACCACCTGGAGAAGGTGCCGCGCCTCCTCTGCAGGTGGACCTCCTTGCACCTGCTCTACCTGCAAGACACCGGCCTGCGTGGGCTGCGGCGCTCCTTCAAGCGCCTGGTCAACCTGCACTTCCTGGATCTCAGCCAGAACCATCTGGACCACTGCCCGCTGCAGATTTGTATGCTGAAGAACCTGGAAGTCCTGGCGCTGGATGACAATAAAATAGGACAGGTAGTGATTCCCCTTGCTGGCTTCTCACTCTGCTCTTATCCAGGGCCTTGCTGCCCTGGGTTGGTGCACTTCTCTGTCTATACAGCACATTTGAACTGGCTTTCTGGCTGAAGTCCAGAGTTACCAAAGATGTCCAACAAGGTGGCACTTACTGCCTTCTTATTCCCTAAGTGACAATGGGCACCAGAGATAGGAGCTGATGTTTGTTTAGAGCATGGATGTTGCAGTCACTGAACCAAGTGTTTTACATGGAGTGTCTTGTTTCATCCTTACAGTAACTTTTTCTCCACACTGATATATAAGGAAAATGAGCGACAGAGAGTCTAACTAACTTCCCAAGGCCAAACAGCCTGTTAGTGATAAATCAGGATTTTCACTCAGAGCTGCTGGGCTCTAGGGTTCAATTTTCTTTTCTTTTCTTTTTTAAGATTTTATTATTTATTTGAGAGGTAGAGGTACAGACGGTGAGAGGGAGAGACAGAGAGAAAGGTCTTCCTTCCATTGGTTCACTCCCCAGTGGCCACAACGGTTGGAGCTGTGCTGATCCGAAGCCAGGAGCCAGGTGCTTCTTCCTGGTCTCCCACGTGGGTGCAGGGGCCCAAGGAGTTGGGCCATCTTCTACTGCTTTCCCAGGCCATAGCCTAGAGCTGGATTGGAAGAGGAGCAGCCAGGACTAGAACCAGTGCCCATATTGGATGCCAGCACCACAGGTGGAGGATTAACCTACTGTGCCACAGCACTGGCCTCAAGGGTTCAATTTCTTAACAAAGACCACCTGATGCCAGGGCTGCTTTCAACAACAGATTTTTGTGACACATGTTAGACCTCAATGTTCCAGCCCAGGGAAAATGGAGAAACAGATTTTTTTTTTCCTACAGAAACTCTCTCATGTGCATGCAGGGTTGCATGTTCAAAAATGGTCATTGAAATATTGTTGATAATCATAAAGTATGGGGGACAGCAGAGAAGCAAACAGGTAAACAGTGGAGTAGTCACAGAATGGCATGCTATACAGTAACTGAAGTGATGTGGAACGCTATGGGCCAGTGTGGGTACATCTCAAAATTCTGATGTTTATTCAAAAGAAAAGCACAAACTTGTGGAACCTTATGAATGCATTTATGTCTTTTTAAATCACACAAAAGAACACATATATGTGTATACATACAACACCTATTTCATTCATGTTTATTTATTTATTTAACAGGCAGAGTTAGACAGTGAGAGAGAGACAGAGACAGAGAGAAAGGTCTTCCTTTTCCGTTGGTTCATTCCCTAAATGGCCACAACGGCTGTAGCTGAACTGATCCGAAGTCAGGAGCCAGAGGCTTCTTCCAGGTCTCCCACGAGGGTGCAGGGGCCTAAGCACTTGTGCCATCTTCTACTGCTTTCCCTGGCCATAGTAGAGAGCTGGATTGGAAGAGGAGCAGCCAGGACCCAAACTGGTGTCCATATGGGATGCCACACCGCAGGTGGAGGCTTAGCCTACTGTTCTACTGTTCCACAGTGCTGGCCCCATGCATGCTTATATATGTAATACAAGTATAAAAATATGAATTGAAAGAAAATTTACTAAATTCCTGAGGA